>NC_092424.1:6112289-6418678 GCF_036169615.1 Heliangelus exortis | reverse complement strand
GTTTAAAAAGCATTCTTAATTTTTCATCATCTCTTACATCTATCTTGTACTCTTGTTAGAGTATTTGGGAAAGCACCACAAAAGATCTTTTATGTATTCTAAAATTGTCAGTCTTTCCTGGACAGTATCCCCTCCATTTCATGAATTCAGAGAAATCAGTGTTAGGGGTTGGAAGGGACCTTGAGAGATCATTGAGTCCAACCCCCCTGCCAGAGCAGGGTCACCTGGTGTAGGTCACACAGGAACACATCCAGGTGAGTCCTGAAAGTCTCCAGAGAAGGTGACTCCACAACTGGGCAGTCTGTTCCAGTGCTCCATCACCATGACAGTGGAAAAGCTTTTTCTTATATTTACATGAAACCCCCTATGCTCCAACATGCATCCCTTACCCCATGTCCTATCGTTGGTCATCACTAAGACCTTGGTTCTGCTGCCCTCACACTCACCCTTTACAGATTTTTTAACATTAATGAGGTCACCCCTCAGCCTCCTCTTCTCCAAGCTGGAGAGACTCAGCTTCCTCTGCCTTTCCTCATAAAGATATTCCACTCCCTTCATCATCTTGGAGGCTCTACACTGGACCTCAAGCAGTTCCCTGACCTTCTTGAACTCAGGGACCAAGAACTGGACACAACTTCAGAGATACATTCTTACCATGGCTTTTCAAGATAGTTTCATGGAACTGAAACATTCCTACCTGATAAACCAGGAAACCCTTTTCCTTCACAATTTACCTTTGTTCTGGAAACAAGAACAAAGTTTACTCCAAGTATCAACTGACAATTTAAAGCAACAAACTGATAAAGATATTATTCTTGGTAAAAACATTTGCATAATTACAAGGAGTAATTTTTCCAAACAGGCTGTCACAATGACAAGTTTTGGAGGGAAAGGTGAAGAGGATGATCAGTGTATGACACCATGTGTGAAGGGCTAAAGTAATTGCACAACATTTGAAACCCCTTGTTTGTACACAAGGTGAACACCACCACTGCTAAACACCAACTGCTCTGTCAGGCTGGTTCTGCCACAGCTGTATGCACTGAACTGTGTGCTATTGATTCCAAGAAAACAAATAAAGAAACCAAACTGTACAAGTCAAATTTTGACCTCACTCACACTACTAAAATTTCAGACTAATGTGGCATTCTGCTTCCAAATGTAAGAACAGTGCTGGAGAGAGATACTTCAGGCTTTAAGTTGGTTTCCGAAAGTACAAGTTACAAAAAAGAAAGCAAAGAGGATTTCAATTTTTACAGGCTACCTATTTCAGCAACAAGTTTTCATTTATATTAGGATTCTTTTACAGCATTTTTGGCAATCTAAAAGAGCATTCTAATAATGAACTGTTCCAGCAACAAGGACATTTCCCAAGTCCCTTCATAGAGGGGGAGGAAAAGGAGAAAGACCCTTTAAAAATTATTTTTGTAAGTCTTCAAAAGATGACATATTGAAAAACATTCCTTTAAGAACACACTTACACAACTGATTTAAAAACCTCACAGCAGCCTTTATACTCTCAGATTCATGGTACAACATGCATATTAATTTTGACATTATCTGTTCAGACTATTGCACACACTTTTTTGTTGGCATTTAAAGGATTCTTACATGGTAACATCATTGACAGCTTAACCTTTATTAAACTGTCGATACAAGATGATTGTTCTAGCATTAAGTCAGATGAAGACACTACAAAAACTATATAGCTATTATTAGATTACAGATAAGAACATTCTTTTTATAATTTGGTCTTTACAATTAGATATCAAAAAACGAAGCGTTTCTGTCATAATATTTTACTAAATTAGCACTTAAATAATACCTGAGGCACTTTTCAAGACTATTAAAAGCTATGAACAATTAGCTCGCTCAAGAGTTAAATGTGAAGAACAAGCCTGTTATCAGCTCTTACTTATTGCAACTGTTAGTATTGCTACTATTTGCTTTTAAAACCTAGGTACCCAGAAGCTTAAGGAGTTTGTAAGACACTGGAGTCCACTCCAAGCTTTCTGTCTGTCAGTAATAATGATGCTTCTCTCATAATTTTCACATACAAAAGGTTGTTTAAATATTAATTAAGCTTCACAACATAACTGTAAGGTAGGGAGTGCCATTACCTTCTACACAGAGTAGAAACAGACTGTGCCTTGTTGAAAGGAAAAGGAAGCATGAGGTGGACAACCCCATGGGCTCAGTCATCCTACTTCATGTTCTGTGACAACACAGCATTTCTCATATTGCTCCAGGACATTGTATTATTTGATTGTTCTAACTGCAATCATTGTCATAAAGTAATTTAAAACCTGATATTACTCAAAGAGAACAACATATGTTTCCAAACACAAGCCTAAATATGGAGCAGGCATTTTTAAAGAAGATCTGCTGTACTTCAGATCTTCTTGGATCACTCAGTGTAAAATATTTGCTGACTTTGTAAAACTATCATATCATATTTCTGTACCTGGAGTTGCCAAACCACATTAAATAAGTCTTCAAATTCCATTCTACATATCCACAACCAATGGGACAAAAATTCTTGCCCCTGACTTCAAAGCCTTCATAGGGACAAGAGGGCTTTGTAGCTTCTACATTTCACCCTACATACAGCTGCTCAGCTAAAGTATTTGAGCAAGAAATAAAAATAAATAAAATATATTGCTATGACTAAAAGATGTGCAATGCACACATAGTCCCAAGTCAACAGCACAGGGCAGATCTGAAATATAAATTACTTGATCAAAAATTAAAAACTTTAAAGGAAGTTATTGGGATGCAGGGAAGACAGCTGTTTTCAGTGCAAAGGCTTTTCTTCTGGTATTTTCTTGTTCCTTCTGGCAAGTAGACCATTAAAAGAAAATGTTCACCCACAAGGGCCACAATTATTCAGTATCATATCCCAGAATGGGTCCCAGCCATTTCTCGACCTCTGCCACAGACAACTTCTTTCTTTGTGCATAATCTTCAACCTGCAAAGGGACCACAAAACATGATGATGATTTGGGAACTCCACCCTTTGCTGTCTACAGAATTCTTTGGAACACCTTCTCATAAGGTCATTTTTGGATACTGTAACATTACCATGATGCACAGTCCAAGTTACCTGATCTTTACATATCTTGCCAACAGCAAAATACTTGGATTTGGGACTGGAAAAGTAGAGGCCAGAAACTGCAGAAGCAGGAATCATTGCCAGTGATTCAGTTAAACCAATGCCTGGAAAAGAGAATAAAAATTTTATTCTCTGAACTGATAATAAGCCTGTTTTTTGGGTTTTTTGGGTTTTTTTATCAGCTTCAGGCAAATTCAAAAACCAGGAAGCTTTCAGATAAACCAAAACAAAGTAAAAAACCCACCACTTCTTCTCTATTAAAAAAAAACTACACATAGTTTAAAATATATTACAGACTGTCCTTACAGGACTGCTGCAGAGTAACTATAGAGTTTGAAGGAAAAAAAAAAGCATTTTGGCAAACAGAATGTGTAAGCACAGGTTCTCAAATACATGAAGGCATTTTTGGAATTGTGGAAGTAGTAGCAAAAGGCCCGACACATAAAATATTAGAAGAAAACAAATGGAATTAATTTGCTTTTTTAAGAGTCACCATCTCAAGGTTTCTGTGGCCCAGGAAATACATCGCTGAATTGGCTTTCTTTCTGTTTATATCTGGAATGTCTTCTTGCAATCAATGATGCCAGAATTTCTGTCTGGACAGCAAAATCCTGTTTGCATGTAATCTGCTAATTAGGGGCATAACTCACCAAAAGCATTGTCAGGATTTTGCAAAGCCTTCCCTGAATGAGGCAAAATTAAAATGGCAATGGAAAGGGGAAGACAGCAATTCCCTAAACCCCTTCATTTCCCTTTTTTAAAGTAGCTCTGCACCACCCAACCTGCTGTTTTGCTGCCATTTCATTCTTTTCTTCACACAAAAGCAGTTTCAGGATCTCAGTGGAGCAGACAGAGGTACCTGTTGTCTCCTCAATGTTTGCTAGTTTCCACATAGTGAGTTTTTCTGTATGGTCAGGCTGGCTTGGATACCCAGGGGCAGGGCGGATTCCCTCGTATTTAATCCTGCGTAGGTCAGAGAGATCCAGGTGCTCAGCACTGCAGTAAGCCCAGAATTCCCTCCGGACCCTTTCATGAAGCTCCTCAGCAAATGCCTTGGAATGGAATGCAAACAATTTTTTGTTTGTGTGTTTGTTTTAATCTGTGCAGACTGATGGTATTTTTTGAGGATAAACAATATAAAGACTTTCCCCCCATTCCTGTTTTAATCTTTAAGGGAGGCTCTTATCATAGGTGAGGAATTTGATAGCATTAAAACTCATATACAATACTTATTTTGCAAATTCAACAGTTTCAAATTTTACTCTTATTGGAAGACTGTTTTTTGCCTTGTCCTGCTTTAAAATCCTATATACTCAGAGAGGTAAACATGTGGACAAGTAGTTGGTAGAGCTGGAGCCTGCAGTAGTAATACATCATTATAGCACTGAAGTCACTAGGTCCTGGCTACCTGGGTATCTCATCCAGATCTACCTGTGGAAGGGCACAATATTTATGTATCCATGGCAGTGCCAGTGTAAGGAAATGCTGCTGTGCTTTCCTCCAGCTGGAAGAGGGCAGAAGCTTTTCTTAACTGCTCTTCCTATTTCCAGTATTTTGTCTGCAATGATTGGCTTCAGGAATAATTTCCAATTCAATAATTATCTTTAGATGGGATCTAGTAAAAAATCTGAAACTTTTGTAGCTTGAGCTGTTGTAGCTAGAGCTAACCTCATTTGCATTGCACCAGAGGTTTAAGGTTTAAAATGGTTACTTAGCTGGAAGCATGGGGCCAGGCAGATGGGGATAGAGGGGTAAGACAGAAGGTTTGGCATTTTCTAAACCACTTCAGTTAGAGCTTTAAGAGTAGTTGTGTGTAATCCTAAAACTTGTTAACAAGACCTGAACCCTGGGTATGTCACCATGGTCACCATTAAAGTAGAAGGCCTGTCTGCAACTAAGTAATATAATTGTTGGGTCACACCTAGGTTCAAACACATTCTCATGTGGATAAAAAAAGATTTAAAGATGGTTCTTTTTTCAACAGTCTTGTTTTAAAATGCAAACATCAAAACATCAAAATCCTCATAAAGACCTCAGAGATGCTTCTGCAGCTGGGAGATACGGACAGAGAGAACCCCCTGGCTCAGACTCCTCTCCAGCCAGTTTCAGTAGAACCAGTTCACTTTCAGATTTAATGCAGAGCCCACATTAGAGGCAACAGTCTACATTTATGCTAAAACTTGAAAGAGCAACATGTCAAGCAGGTTTAGTACACAATCAAAAACTTTTCAAGGACACACAGTGAAACTCCATACCTCTGCCAGCCGATCCCCAAGAGCCTTCACCATTATGATGTTATATTCATCATCCTGTTTCCTAAATTCATTGCAGAGCTCATCCACACCAAAGCAGGCCACAGCAAACAGGCCCAAGTAGTCACAAACACCAGAATCCAGTGGTGCTATAAAGTCAGAGAGGCAATAATATGGATCTGTGCTGGCAGAGTCCTTTTCAGCCTAAAGTAACAGAAACAATGCAACAAATAAGAATATTTAAAAATATATTAAATCTTAGTCCATTAGTTATCTAAAGATCAGGATTAAAAATGAAGGCCTTAAGGAAATTCTGTGAAACACCAAACCAGTCTTTGAGCCATGATGGCCTTCTTGTTCTTGAATTAGAAGAAAAAACACTTCTCTTATTCCAAAGGTGTTCAGATCACTAAAGAACAAAATGTCAAAGGACAGAGATGCTGTGCTCAACACATATAGAGAGATGCTTTGCTTCTATTTACAGCTAGTAAGACTTAGCAGCTTATTCTTCAGACGTGTTAAGGAACAAAATAAGACACACTCCTGTGCCAACCATTAAGTAAAAGGAAGAATTTTCCATCTCCAGATGGAAACTTTTGTTAGCAAAACTGATAGCTGATAGTTGGCAACTTAGTTATACAAACTGCAGAATTCTCCAGCACATCCCATTTTAGAATGGCTGTAGGTTTATAAATACTCCTAGATTCTTATGCTACAAGCCATATGCTCAGAAACTGGGACAAAACAATACCCTAGGATGTAGGTTTACATTAGCCACATGCAAATACAAACAAAATGCATCTATCACTTCTGAAAAGTTGAATCCCAAGCAAAGTCCAAGTGGGTTCACACAAATAGCAAATATGTCACTCACTGGACCCTTTTCCAAAAACAGAAAAAAAGGGAATAGAAAAAGGTGTCTGGGCCATAGCACCTAACAAGAACTTTTACAGATCTTACCAGCATACTCACTGTGAGAACATGACTGCTATTTAAAAAATGGCACAGCTCTGGAAAATCTACCCAATTCACAGAGACATAAAAATTACTTCATGGCTATGAACTGGCTGAAGATTGCTCTTCACCTTTTCCTATTCTGCAACAGCATTTTAAAGATGTTTCTGTTTGCTCCCAACTGCAGTTTGATAAACAACAAGAACACCACAAAACAAAGAAAAATGGTCAACTGCCCCCTAGTTCCTGTGACTTTTTAGGTTGCAGAAAGAACCCTAAAACTTAAGAAATATCTGCTTTCCACATAGGTGAAATCTATGTTAAGTTAAAGATTCTTTTGTAATTATTAAAGTTATGGAAAATTCTAAATGAATTTTCAAGTTTTGAATTTGCATCACATCATCAATAGTGCCAATGTCACAGAGAGAACTCTGTACTGAAAGAAAGGTTTTATATAAAAAACAGGAGACAATTATTCTCTTCTACTATGCCCTGTTGAAGCCTCTGCTAAATTACTCTATAAAACAGATTGGAAGAGATGCAGACAAAATACAGGGTCCAGAACTTTATCCAAAATAGCAGAAAGACCTTAACTTTGGAGGAAAGCCTGAAGTGGGAATATTGATAAAAAGACTAAGGAAACTACCAGTATTCCAATAGTAAAAACCATTACAAGAAGAACATCAAATCAGAAAATCTTGCGAGAACCCTGGGAAATAGACAGAAAAATAATCTGTAGTAAACTTGATTTACTAGGGCTATGAAAATGTTTAACAAGGTAGTAAGGCCCTGGAACAGTCCTGCCTGAAGGCTTCTGAGAACAATTTATATAAATCTCTGCCATGGATTGTCAAGGTACACTAGTTCCATCTCCATGCAACAGATACTCTGTTCCAGTTCTCTGGAACAGATAAACTTTAAGTCATGGATTCTTTAGTACAGTTCTTCAAAAATGGCACAGGACTCTCCTCACAGAACACTGCACCCCAGAAATTTAAGTATTTGTTACGTTTATTTCTGCCATGTTTGATCACTCTGAACATGTGAACTAGGAAAAAGCTGAGTCAGAAGGTAGGGAAGAAGGAAAGGCAGAGTATCCTGAAAATGTTTAATCTATCAAAGTCAATGCATATTTAGGGAAGCCTGATTCAAGCACAAATACTTAGAATAATTATACTCTCAAACAGAATTAGCAGCCAACAAATTCTAAACTGCTTCTTCATGTGGGAAATTTTACATTAAAATTAAGACTGTGAAAAACACTTGTCTCTAGTGAGCTTTATTTTCCAGGTATTTTGATTGTAAGTGGTTTTAAACTTTAACATAATCAAGCAGAATTTTTCATCTAAGGCAGAACCCAGGAATACTAAAGAATTAAGCTTTATTTATAATTTAACACACAAGATCCATGTGATGAATTCATACAGCAGTCTTTAGCACATCTTAAATATTAAAATGACAGAAGATGCACATCCTATCTGAAGATGTCAAATTTCTAAAGCATTTTGTACAACTACTACAATGCAAAATACTGCAGCTATTACAACAGAAATACCTGGGGTCATCACTAATAAGATCTTGTTATTACTGAAAGAAATTGTAAGATAATGATTTCAGAAAGATTGCAACAACCATTTTCTGCAGTTTTTAATAAGGCACTTCTTGCAATTAAACCCCAAACACTTTATTTAAAGTGTTCTTTCATTGTACCTGTTGCCTCAAGCCATAAAATGTTGCTATTGGTTCAGAAGATCCCACTGCCTCTTCTACAGCATATAAATGGATATCATCTTGAACACTTTGAGCTGGCCAGAACCCAACCACACCTCTGGCTTGTAATTTCTTTTGATTAATCAATGTTGTCAGTAGATTTTGAGCATCATTATAAACTCTCTTTGCTTCTTCACCTATCAAAAAAAGAGAGAATCCTTTAGAAAAGGCAGGTTTTCCCAGCTGGGTAAATGGGTTTAAGAAATGCTGAAGATTGGTTCATTTTCCAGGTAATTCTCTGATGACTGCAACCATCTTTTAGTTACAGCAAACAGAGACAGCAGAGTAATTATGTCTATACAGCTGTAAAAACATGTATCTTGGGGAAAAAAACCCAAAACATTTCAGTCACCATCACTCTAACAGAGGCAGAGGATGTAGAATAAAATGAGCAAGAGAGAACCTGTGGGTGCACCTAAATGACTGCAGTGCAGCAGGTGCAGAACACTGATTTTAGTGTCATCCTTGCAGTTCAGTTATGAACTTCAAGGCCCACTGGATTTTCAAAAAAGAGCTGAGCACTCTCTTGTCACCTTCACATGCAATGCAAACACAAATATTTTAAGTGTTCTGCTGCCATTTTAATTATTAAAATATCTCCCTTTGTTTTGGCAGGTGAATTCTAAACAAGATGACTGAGCTTTTTTTTTCCCCCCCACTTATTTTTCAGCCTCATGCCAAAACTTGGCTTACCAGGTGCTGTTTTGAAGAAGTTGTTTTAGTGACACCAGGTTTCCATGGATATTCACTATTGCTATGTTTTGCAGAACAGCCAGAATCTCAGTGCAGCATGGCAGGTCTGTTAGGATTATTTCCATGCAGGAAATGCCATTTCAATACTCACCTACAGTTTTATCATTAAATATTTTAGGGAAACCCCTGTTGGGATACTTCCCCCTAAGTTGCCAGACATCAAAGAAAGGCTTCCAATCAATGTATTCAATGAGCCTCTTCAGGTCATAATCTTCAAAGACTTTCGTGCCAAGGAATTTTGGTTTAACTGTAGGAATCAAAAGAACAATCTGACATGATGGAAATAATTTGATATTGCATTTATATGTGCAGCATAACTGATGCTCACCAACCTTCATCACTGCAAATGACCTCTTCCAAAGTAATTCTCTTAAGAATTTTCACTCTCATGTCATTCCCAAGCTATACCATACTCTACAGTTACAATGTGATTTTTAAAAAAGCATAAAAGGCAAACAGAAGCTGGAATAGAAAATGTGAGGCTTTTTGTTCTTTCATATATATCTACAAAACAGAAGACAAAAAAAACTACACACCTGATCAATACATAACATATGGGCATATACCTTTCATATTTACAAAGCCCACTTCCTATACAGACATATTATGTACTCCTGTAGAACACTTCATTAAATTATTATCTGATTTATAAGAACTTTGGCAACCACTACACACTTGTTGAGATGAATGTGTACAAAGAAAAAAGTGAAATGGATCTATGTTCTGATGTAGCCACAAGTTTTGCACTTGTTTTGTGAATAATTGACAAAACAGCCTTAAGATAAACTATTGAAAATTAGCATCTTGTTGCATCTTGTAAATGAAACGACAGAAAGCAGCAAAGTGTTAATGTCATTGTAGGATGCAGCTTTTGTGGGATGCTCTTTATACTTCTACTCTCTGATTTTAAAAAAATAAGTAAAAGAAACTGGTACAGAAACTAACAGTGGGAGAGTAGGAGTAAGTGTAAGGAGGAATTAAATATAAATGCCACGTCACAACGTGTGTTCCTTAAATATAGTATAGTAAGCTTTGCAAATAATGAACCAGTCCAACATTATTTTGCAAGGCAGGCATTACTTATCTTTGATTATAGTTTTATCTGGATAACTTGTTGTATTAAGATTTTTTTAATATATTTTTTTTAAAATTATATACATATATATATATTGACATATAGATTTAATTAACTATTAAAATATTTTTAAATACACTGTAAAAACATAAAGCAGAAACGGGACACTCAAATTTATGTAAAAAAATAAATCTCTGGTCAGACAGATACCTATTTACTCAAGTTGTTACACTAATATATCCTGAAGTTCAATGATGCATACTGTAACTAAGTACATATATAAAAATAAAATAATAAAATAAAAATATAAATAAAATAAAACAGACAGCAACAAGAGACAACATTTAAGCTGACCTGGTTTATGGCCTGATAACCAGTCATTATGGAAACCTTTTTTTCTAGCTTGCTGTAAGGACAAGTATCTTCTTTCCTGTATGGACATAAAGGTTAATTTCACAAAGCCATTCATCCTTCAGACAGATAAGCTCCAACTGTTGACTTAGTGGTAGTGTTTTGCTCAAAGTGGTTTCCATGACAAATCTGACAACAATTTCAGTTGCAACAGCCCCCAGTTGACAAATATAAAGCCAGACTTCATCACAATCATACTGCTATTTTTTCCATACACTTCTAATGAAAGTGGCTTACAAGATTTCTACTTCCTCTGAACTATACCAGAAGATTCTTTATTTAAATGACATGGAAATACAGCAAGATACTGTCCTATGGCCTGCAAAAAGCTTAGGACTGCAGAGACACCATCACCAATGCTCACAGCAAGCCTCTGGGCAAATTACTGACCCTTCTGAAG
Organism: Heliangelus exortis; assembly: GCF_036169615.1. Classification (NCBI taxonomy): domain Eukaryota; kingdom Metazoa; phylum Chordata; class Aves; order Apodiformes; family Trochilidae; genus Heliangelus; species Heliangelus exortis. The sequence goes on along the minus strand of NC_092424.1, from coordinate 6,407,951 downwards.
GGCACAGACAATTTACAGCCATTTAAGAATTCACTGCTGACCTCTGCTCAAAGAAGAGTGATACACTCAGCTTAGTGGACTGGTTCCCTGTGACTGGTTCCCTTGGTCAAGCAAAATGTTCTCAGCAGTAGGCCTCAAGCTTTATCTTTCTTTATCAAGAGTGAACTTAAGAGGCAGATGACCTTCAGCTTGCTCCTGTGTTTATCTATGGCTCAAAGGAGTCACAAATTAACTGTTTCCTATTGTTAATTTGCACAGTCCATCTCCACTATCCATTGCTTCCTTCTCTTCACTTTCCTAAAATGGCAGCCTCAGCTCTCTACTCTAAGACTGTTCAGATCCCTAACCCAAACAATATGAACACACGAGCAAAGGACTGTGTTGTAAAATACTCATTAGAGTGTGGCTTAATACCAGCAAAAGCAACCAGTGCCATGTTAGTTACCCCAGTGTAGTTCCCTGTTTCCAGCTACTGCTCCAGAGAGCACTGGTGGTCTGTAGGCTACACTGAGCTGACATGACTGCCTGCTACATCAGGATGCCCTTGATACCACTGACTGCCCACTGAATTATGTGTTAGACTTACAGAAAATTTCCCCTTATAGGTTATAAAATTTGATTTCATAAGCACTTCTGGAAGTATTCCATCAGTTCTACTGCATGCTTTTAATCAGCACAAATATACCTGAAGGCCTCCATAAGGAGCTGAAACTAAGAGTTAATGTGACAAGTGCCAACCACTTCAACCAAAAAAAGCTCAAGCTATTGTATTTGTACCTTGAGAGACTCATAGTGTTCTTGCCTAATTTCTTCATATTCCTCTGTTATTTCTTCAAAGAAATCATCCTTTAAACTTTCATCTAAGAGCTGGGAGCACTGAAAAAAATTAAAAGAAAGCACTAAGTACATATGGTTAACATAGTACCGTAAGGATAAGGTATGCTCTTCACACTACATTATCTTTCAAACTTGTTTCCAATTACACTTAACAACACTAAATTAAGCCTTACCAATAATTTGTAAACTAGGTTCAAAACATATTTTAAGAACATTAAAATTACTGATAGTACTGTCTTACTGCACAGGTAGTATTAGCAGAGCCAAGTCTGGCTCTGGAAAGACCCAAGAGGAGAATACTCCAACACTTTAAAGAATATTTGTAGAAACAGCACACAGCTTGGCCTACTTCTTTCCAGCAAGTATTTGCCAGCTAAGACTACCCATGTGTCTGATAGAGAGATCCAGCCCAGAAATCTTCAGTTCATCATTACTGATGTTGCCATATCAATAACTTCAGAAATACATCCAAAATAGAGAATAGCAGATGACATCTAACCCCATTGCTCTTTACTATAAAACATCTCAAAATTCCAGTCAGGGACTCAGAGTAAAACATGTCACCCTTACTAGAGAAATGGACATTTAGGCAAAGGCATCCAGTGACACAAATGAGATGAGATAACCACAGGGCAGCAAGAGAGAACTGAAGTGACAGTAGTTTAGAAACCAGCCTCTGTCACCCATCTTCAATTTTCTGCCATAATGGAAAGCCTTAGAGAAAAGGATGAAAGGCACAACAGAAAAAACAGAGGATATACTTTTGTATGGATGAGAAGCTATAACTTAGAACTTACAACCACCACACTCTTGGATGCATCCAGGACATGAATTACAGGTGCGCTATATCGAGGGGCAATTTTAACAGCTGTGTGTGTTCTTAAATGGAAAAGAAAAAGAGTGAGTGTTTCACAACATAAAGATAAAAGAAAAAACGACAAAAAAAGAAAGGCAAAACCCCCAGTAAGATGAATAAATATTGACTTAATGCACAGACCTGAAGTTCAAAAGGAAAGCAATTCATCCATGTGCTATGCATGGATGATTAAACACAGTATTTAATAATAGGTACATAAGCACTTTTCTCCAAAAGTATCAGAGTGCTTCAAAATAATGTGCATTCCCATTCCCTCACTGATTACCAGCTGACTGAAAAGCAGCAACTCATTGCTTTGAGTCTCAGAAAAATTCAGTGAGAATATTCCAAACTAAGTCCAAAGACCATTTTTTCTTAATCTTTTTTGCACATCTGATATTTTTCCCTCTCACATACAAGTTTCTGGGTCTACCAATTAGAATAACATATTTCAATCATGATTATTCTATTTTCACAATGCTCTACAAAGCTGGAGGCACAAACTCTTGACTCACCTGAAGAAGGAATTCTGCCAGTGGTCAACAAATACTACTAATTTGCACCTGGATTGGTCAGTGAAATCGTTCACATAAAAAACTCACAATTTATCCAATTAGTTTGCATTTACTCATATTCCAGTCCTCATGAAAATACTTCAGTAAATAATAAAGAATCACTTCTATATTACAGTACTTTGTTGATCAAATTGAAGTTTGGAGTCCTAAACAGAAGTCTAAGCTGTCACATGAAATGCAGATGGCTGCTACCCCTGTTGCTCCACGTCCTGGCAAAATGTACAAGAAAGTGCAGGAACTTGACCTTGCAGGTCAAAGCTCAGTTTACTTTGTTGAATGCTAAAGTCAAGCACAATTTTTAAAATTAATTTAAATCAGAACCCAGGAAGCAATCTTCCACAGAAAAGATCCCATTTTTATTCAGGTTCTGTCAAATATTTAAAGTACTTGGACACGGTGGTAACCAATGAGTGTGCAATCCAGCTGTGTAACCAGCTGTCCAGGATTTTTTTTTTATTTGCTTCTAGTTTTATTTTTGCTTAAACGAACTTTTGATCTTGGCAACTCTGTTTTTTTTTTTTAGAAAAAGATATTGTAACTCCTATTTTGATAGAAACAAAGGAAATAAAGAGGGCATGGCCCTACAGTGGCATTGGTCAACAAGTACATACTATTTTTCTACTGTTTTAAAAAGAGCATAACCACAACAAATCTATCACCATTATTTGTCAGCATCTGGATTTCCCAAAGCAGTAGAGTAAGAATGCAAACATCATAATTATTGTAAGTTATGAAGAAACTCTTATTATATAGATTCAGTAGCTTGAACCCGAGCCTCTCTTTCAAACTAACCTCACTTTCCACCCTTTCAGAAATATCTTATTCCAAAGATATTCCAGATAATGATGTCCACTTATCATTCAGCAAGCTCTGACATGTACACAACATTCCAGAATGCCCACATGAGGTTAAACTTAAGACTGTGACAATAAATTACATATATTACCAGTCCAACCTTCCATAAAGAGTATGTTTACTTGACATATATTTTAAAGAAATTGTATGTGTCCAGGCAGATGCATAAATACATACTTATGTACAGTTCACACAAATTAAATTACTATTTATGTCAACAAAATTATACATTAATTCTTCAAGAATTTCTACATGGAAGCATAAAAACAGTGCTGCCTTGCTGTTTGCTACATTAATCTCTATGAATAAATTACACAAAATTGTTTGATGCTGGTTATTTGACATCAATCACTAGGCCATAACACCCTGTGTATAAACACTAAAAGGACAGCGAGAAATGGCTCTCCTAAGACCTTCACTCACAATAAAAAGCCTTTCCCCTCCCCCCCCCCCCTTTTTTTTTTTTGAGAAAAAGCCATCCATGTTTGTTCTCAGTATCAAACCCAGAAGAAAGGAGAATCATCTGGAGAAGGAGAAAAATTATACACTTAGCCTTTAATTTGAACTACAAGAGCAAAAGAGACAGGTATTGATCCTTCCCTTCACTGTCTGTCAAACTATGGGATGATTTCTAAGGCCAAAACTACAGAATAAATTGAGCTAATGGCTCTGCTAGAATATGTTCCACCCTGAAAAAGAAATCAACACTGCTAATAGCTTCTACTTCTGCAAGAAATGACCTTGGTAGTCTTCTGAGCTGTCACCTACCCCAACATTCTGTATATCAACCAGTTCCCAAGGTGTGACCCAAGGCCATTACACATGCCTGGAACACAGTTTTAGTAATATTAATACTGGGTGTCAGTGAGCTGTCAACACTGATCTTCAGGACATCATAGCAGCTCTATTACTGCATTTGAAAAGACCTGAAAGAACTAGATCTGAACAGAAAAGCTCAGTCTATCAAAGTAAAATGGTGACTACTTCAAGGCAAGCAGCTAGAATTTATTCCCTCTCACCCTGCCTGAACAGGATGGAGGTCTCAAGCCAACCAGCACAGTGCTGAATGGTGATTCAGGAAAACACATTAACTTGCTTAAAGATAATAGCTCCCTGAAGTCAGCATGACCATTTCTAATCTCAAAATCCTGCCTGTTTCAGAATGCTCTGGTGAATCTAAGCAGATCATTTAACTCCTTGGAAGAACAGAATTGTATTCATACGTATATGTGTGTGAACTTTCAGAAGGAAATGTATTACTTTCACATACAATATACACTTGCAAAATACATAACATTCACAAAAGTGAAATGTTTAAGATGCCCATTATTTGTTGAGTCCTAATTACATTTTACCTCCATATTCTAGGACTGCTGATATAAGACATAATAGTCTAAAGTATATACATACCAGTACATGTGTTACAGAGAAACTAGGGAAAGAAATGGCTATAAATTTCCTTTTTCCCTGGTTAACACTGTTTTCATGCACATCCCCCATCTTCCCAGCTGAGATATCTTACTTAGAAGTAGTTGCTCCTCCAATCAGCAAAGGAATCTTTATTGCCAATCTCTCCATTTCCTTGGCGACAAAAATCATTTCATCCAAAGAAGGGGTGATGAGACCAGACAGGCCAATTATATCTATTGCAAGTTCACAAAAACACATACAAGAAAAGTTTAGCAAATTCACTCTAGAAAGACACAGACATGATTACAGAAAAAGCTTCCTTCATCCATCAAATAGCTTCATGTGCCAGACAGAAAACAGTGAGATAAAAAGCAGGGTAGCTGCCAGTCTAGAAGAGAGGTTTGACCTAATTAGAAAGTGAAAGCTTTCCAAGAATGGAAGCAATGTCAAATTCTCAGTTTAGGATATTTCCTCAATCCTCACAGATGCTCAACATCTACTGTACTAGTTTCAGCAATATATAGTACTTCTGATTAGCAAGCTTAAAACCTCAGAATTTTGGCACTTGGGAAGAAATAAGAACTAAGAACTAAGAAATAAGACAAAATAATTACAAGCTCTGCTCTTTGAAACAGCAAATTCTTTGAAACTTCACCACCTATGTTCCACACAATCTTTTCCAAGATGCAATAGACTGTTTCAAAGCAACTGTAACTTGTTTCAGAAAGTTCATTATTTATTAGAACAATTCATTCCTGATTTCACACTCACAGATCTGGCAGGCTGAGTGCCAAGTTCTTTTACTGATTTAAGACCCAACATGAAGTTATTCAACCATTCCAAGTCTCCATTTATCCATGTGTGAAAAAAATATTAATACATATCTTATGGAGTTGTCCTTTTGATACAGGGTTTCAGTTTCCCTTGCTAAGTTTCAGAGAAGTGACAATCACCATTGTTAATGCAAAAGCTCTGATTTATCTGCAGTTAGCCTGGCCAAATCACAGACAGCACAAGAATGCAATGCATAGCAATAAAAAAATGTGAGTGGGGTTTAAAATGAAACAGTTCAGGGATACTAATGAAAGCTTTCTATACCTGCTTTGTTCTCTACAGCAGCTCTCAGTATCTTATCACATGGAGTCATGACTCCTAAATCAATAACTCTGTGAAAAGAAGTGAGATGACACAAGATGCTTTTAAAAAAAAACAGGTAAAATTTCTGCTAAGGGGCAAATACATTGCTCTTACTGTAAATGACTGGCCTAAAACTGAAGTTAAAATTAAGAGGAACAAACAAGGAAACATCTAAAGACCTCTGCTGGGATTTTTAATTTAGGAAATACCTCTGGGTCTGGCAAAACTTTCAATATGTCAGAGTTCCATATGATAAAGTAGATCAGAAAATTCAAAGTCTTTTGGTTTTTTTAAAAGAATTTTTGGGGGGTTAAAAGGGAGAGGAAGGGGTTTTGTGGGACTCGGCCATCTTTCCTCAGGAACTGACACCAGTCTACCAGAGGTTAGAGGTGGTGAGTGACAGCTGTAACCAACAGCAACAGCATTTAGGTTATTTGGACAATACAAAAAGGTTTTGTGGATATCATATCTTATGTCAGGAATGTAAGAGGATTCACATTATGGTTTGGGTTTTTTTGTCATTAAAGCATGCATTTTGTGAAACGAGACACTGAACTTCCCTTGCTAGCATTTTATTCCTATTAACCTTCTTTTTCAAGTAGACCACCCCAACCTGCTAGTTTCATTCAGCCTCATTCATACTCTGAGGAATGAACACTATGGCTTCAGTTTATTAAGTCCAAATAAGGCTCAAGAAAGTCTGAAACCACCTGACTGAACTTCAAGAAATATTGAAATGGAACATACTGCATATACACTGCTACTGGCTTCAACTCTTTCTGTTTAAAAAAAAGAGGTAATTTTGAATTACAAAAAAACCCTAAAGGACTGAACAGTAAGACACAGTTCCAGAACAGATTTAGCTCTGTGCAACATTTGACTGACACTTGCAAAGGGCTCTGATGGAAATGTGACCATTCATTCCAACATGACCTCCAGGCCTGCTGCACAGGCCCTGAAAGGGGTGGCTTTTCTTGAAGTTGTCTTTTGAAGCTCAGAAACAGAATGAGAATCTTATTTCTTATTTAACTAAACATGCCCAAGTGAGTTTTTAAAGCCTCGTAGATAACAAACAGCTTGAAAAATATACTAAAAGGATCATTTGAATCTAAGAAGTTTCCTTTTTCCCAAGACACCACCCAAGACATGCAAATGCCTGCCTGCTACAACTGTTGTATCTGATTTCTTCAGATATTACACATGCTCATGACATCATATTTACTTTATTCTACTAATATAAAACAAATACAAAAACTGATGCTCTCATCTACGTTCCTGTCAATGTTAAACTCTGCTCACCTTAGATGCCAATTTATTAGGAAAAAGAAATACCAAAGGAGAAGATTATACTCTCTCTTGCCTCCCCTGTTAGTAACAGCTTTGTATGATCTGTGTTCTCAACCACAACTTGGGGAACAGAGGACAGTGCCTACGAAATGCCCACCTCTATTATCACCACAGCTACCCTAACACATGAATTAGCAAACCTTGTACAGTTGTGTTCCCAGCTACCTAATCTTGGTCTCTTTACCTGAAGTTATTGCAGCCCAGAACGACTCCCACAATATTCTTGCCTATATCATGTACATCTCCTTTGACAGTTGCTAGTACTATTGTACCATGATAGGGATCCTGAAAGTTGAATAAATAACACAAGAGTTAAAAATACTGTGAATGCCCAGTAGGTTTGCACAGATCTTCAACTGTGTAATCCCAATCCATGATTGAGACTCCTAGTGTAGTAGAAGCAATTGCAAAGCATAGCAGAGCTAATACAGTCATATTTAAAAGTATTTTAAAAGATCCAGGTAATAAAAACTTGGACAAGAATAATTATTACAATTTGCATGCATGATATTGAAACACCTGTGTCTAAAAAAAATAAAATAGCAGGTAAAACCATTCAGATCTGGGTAGCATTTTCTGCAGTGCAGTAAGTGAGCTCCTAAGGTACCTCTGCTCCAAATATAAACCTCACCAATAAAGGGTTTAAATAGATTAAGTATTTAAAACAAAGAGGTATGAGCATTCATAATTACATGACTGTGCATCAGGAACAATCTTCCAATGCAATGCTGAGAAGAATGAGAGGTAACAGCAATAGCAGAAGAGGCTATTTTTGTATGCAGCACAAGCAAGGGAGACATTTCACTGCAGTCATCAGGCTACTTCAGACTACCCAAGCTGACCAAAGAGGCTGGAAAAAGGATCTTCTTGACAAAGGGAAGCTGTACTGTCACAAACTGAGCCCAGGCCTGTAGCTGCAATTTTGCTTCTGTAGTTGCAATTTTCTCGGGGGAAAAAAAACTTTATACAGTACCAAGAGTGATACTAACATTTACCATGGTCCTAACACATTTGTTGAATATAGTCCCTGAAGCCCCACCAATGCTGCTGTTTACCAAAATCTATTATCTTCCCAGTGCTCCCATTTTACAGAAGACTGGGGGACAGAGAACACAAAGTGGAGATCTGTAAACCAGCCATTTTGGTACACCACTAAAAAAATTGGCAGCTGGAAATATCCTGTTGGAATGTAAGAAAAACTGGAAAAAGAGATAAAGAACTAGGGAAAGAAAGAAGTGTTGCCCACATATTTCATACCCAATAAGTACTGACTATTTAACTAGTGATATCCAAGAAAGAAAGATAAGAGTTGGATTTGCACATGACAAGGAAAATCAGTGCTGGGCAACAAACATGGATCAGAGCTCGTGTTTTTTTAAGTAAACCCTATTTAGGGCACATTTAGGTGATTTCAACTGTCTCAAGGAAGTCCTTAAGTTCTGGGCACACATCCAATGGGCTTTTTTTGTTTGTTTTTGTAATCTTGATAGAGATCCACAGCCACAGTTATTTATCCTCAAATGTACCTACCAATGCTTTGCATTTCCTGGCACTGTCTGACTAAAAGTGTCTTGGAGGTTAGAGTAGCCTGGGTAACATCTGGCAGATCAGCTACCAGAGTCTGCAAAGTTCCTTCAAGTCAATATCTAACTTTGGAGACAGATGCAGCTGGTTTTTCCCCTCTCACCAATTCTCTGTGACAACAGCTTTTGGAGAGGAAGGCACTACCCTTGCCCAGCAGTCAGCAGAGGAAGCAGGAGGACAGAAGCCCTACTTTTTATCTCCTGCTCTCCTCAGCACAAAGAATATCTCACAATCTCTTCAGAGACAGCTGTATTTGGTAAGAACCTCTCAAATTTCACTTTGCTTCTTTTTAGCCAAAGAATTAAGTGCCAGAGGATTCACAACAGATCCTAATCCAGTGCTCCTGGAAGCAGTGGGGTACTGTTTTAAAGTGACTTCAAAAGGCATCAAGACAAAACAAGGTGCCAAATAGTGGTGTTTTCATGTGAATTAAAATAAAAAAAGAACAGCATGAGCAGGAGAGAGATGACACATAGAAAGGTGACTCATGACAGCCAGAGAACAGATCTCCTTGAGGTACCAGAGAGAAGACACCTTCACACCCAGAAAGAGCCTGGGGAAAAGAGTCTAGGCATTCCTCTTCTTCCATGAAGATTACTCAGGTTTGATTATCAGGTCATTTCATTTGCTGCATTCATTACAGTTATGCTGGACAATCACACAAGAGGCCCACAACAAATGGAAATATTCAGTGTAAGAAGGTTTCAAGGGAAAAATTAGAAACCATTCAAAAGTCCACAAAAGGAGAACCAAAGGAAATATACAAACATAACCACATTCAGACCCCGTTTTCATAAGCTCTTGTCCCCTGCAACTTGGTCATGGCTACACATGCCATGAGCATACTGCTCCATCATAACAAGAGGTCTCAAAATCCCAATCTGTGAAGAAAAAGCATGGGAGAATTTGGGTTGTTTACCTGTGGAAATGGTCAGGGCTAGGGAGAATAGCTGAATAAGAGCAACATGGAAACAGGCTTTGAATATGTAAAAGGGAGCTCCATAGTTCACTGGGGTGAGAAGCAATAGAAGCAAATAGCAGAATTTACCATAAAGCTAGAAGTCTCGTAAATAAAAAAATGGTACAATTAAAAGCCTACAAGAAGTAACAGTGGTATATAAGGGGCCTACAAAGGCTTATGGTATCTTTCCAAAAACTTGTGACAACAGTTTAAACACACACCAAGCACAGTTCCACAAAACCTGAACCACATGAGTTTCAGACCTACTCAAATTATGTCCATATGACTGCATCAACTCTGCTGCACGGAAGCTGAATAAAAAGTCATTAGCAAAAAATCATTTCAATTTTTGTCATGCCATGCTACAAAAAAGTTCCAGCACAAAAGACTCTCTTGCCTCTTCCTCTGTGCTGCCTCGTTCAGCTCTCCTTTCCTCTCTTTCTTTTTCCATGTAGGGAATAAGATGCCCAACTGCTTTCTTCATGACTCGAGCAGACTTTATCACCTGCACAGGTAAGCAGAGGAGGGGAAGGGGAATAAGGAATAAAGATCAGGTATAGGAATAGTCTCTAATTTCTCATAGCTTTCTTTTATACCCAAACAATACACTTAGTTATATTTAAAACTTTATTTGCAAACCCAGATTCCAGCTTTGCAGAGTGTTCTGTGGTACCAGGCTGGCCCACCTGGATTAAGGCTCTACACATCCCAGGTACTTGCACAGTGCAACCTCTCGGACCACCCACAACAGAACTGGAAGTTACAAACAGGCCCAGAATTGGAAAGTTCTACACAAAGGAATTTTAATTTTCATCTTTTTTCTCTTGTTTTATTTTGTGGGCCCAGGATTAAAACTGCATTTCAATAAAGCAAAAACCCCCAAGAACAAAGGAAAAAACCTAAGTAAAACTACATAAAGTAAGTCAAGTTCAAAACCAATTAAATTTAGGGCTGCTTTTTAGCAGCACCTGAATTTTTACAATTTGTGTGCTATACCTGAAAAAACAGCCAGCACAGAATGTTTTGGCTGCAGTTTACAATGCTAAATTTTTCAAACAAGCATAATGTAGAAAATCATTTTCCCATTACCTGAGGCAAAAACATCTTTCCAGCACCAAAAAGATCACCAACAATTTTCATACCATTCATCAAAGGCCCTTCTATTACATTTAGAGGTCTAGGATATTTTTCCTGATTTAATCTTGCTTCTTCTGTATCTTCAATGACATACTTCTCAATGCCCTAGCAAAAAAAAAGAAACTTTTATCTTGGTAGAAATACAGCTTATATTTAGCTGCCTTCTCCCCCAACAAATACAATCAAAGTAGAAACAGATACTTTAGATACTGCTAGTCTTTAAGACTACCTCAAATGTGTATTTCAAATATGGCTTTTTTTTAAAAAGACCCAATCTAGTTCCTAGGGTTAAGTATCTAGGGATATAAAGTTACTCAAAACAAGAGTCCCCAGCATTGACAGGTTTATTTGTTTTTCTCAACTGTATCATTAGAAAAACAGTCAAAGACTGCTTCCTCAGCACAGGTGCTGCTCAGTGAACTACTGTTAAAGGACCAAAAAAGCCCAGGAAAGTTAAAGCAGTATGTTACTACTAGTAGTAGCAGAATAAAATATTAAGGGTCAAAGACTTCATTCTGTGAAGTTTCAAGACAAATCACCACCATTTTCTCCTTTATTAAATTTAAAAAATGTATTAATTCAATGCATTGTTCATTATTAGTAGCTGTTAAAACAGCAGCTGAAGAATTTTTAAAGTCTAGGGTGTCCCTTGAAGTCTGAGCTGAGATCATGTCTCTGAGACTTGATGGTAGGACAATTTTCTGCACAGATTCACCTTTATGAGAGCATATTCCAGCCTTTCCTCCACAGAGCTTTCCCGCCACTCATCAGTCTGTACAACTTTTTTTCCTCCTTGGGCGTGATTCTAAAGAGGAAAGACATCTGAAGGAGCTTGCAACCATAAGTAGTGCAACTACAGAGACAGCTTTTAGAGAAGTGAAGGTAATTTCAAGTACTGACTCATAAAATAATAATAGATTATTCAAAAGGGTTTTTTATATGTGTACAAATCATACTGCAAACACCTGTGATAAATTACAGACACTTAGGAGGTATGCACCCCAAAGAGCAGATACCTCAATTAAGATGTAAACAAAACACAGACAAATTAAAATAATAATAATAATAATAATAATAATAATAATAATAATAATAATAATAATAATAATAATAATAGGAGGGAGCAGTTTAATAATTTTCACATTCTTCAAATGATGAAATGACTAATCCTAAGGGTTTTACTTCTGGGAACATAATTTAAGTTGATTCCTGGCCCACACACTACACTTAATTTAAAAATTCTAATTAATTTGGCACCAATTCAGTTTCTGCTGGATTGGGTTATGTTACTCCATATCACAAATGTGTTTGCAATCAGGCAGCCTACAGAACTATTGTCTCTCATGCACATAAACTGTCCCAAACCCTCACATGCTCACACTCCCCTTTGCTCTGAAAGCAGAGGCCAAAAGAGCCTCACAATGCAAGAAAGCTCCAAATCACCCATCCCAGGAAGGCTCCTGGAAGAGCAGGATCTTTCAAAGCACCTAGAGAACAGGGTTCACATTTTATTCTATATTATTAATTCAACCTCTTGTAGCATTAATTTGTAACTTCTAACACCCACTGTTAGGTTGACATGAAGTTTATAGGCTGTTCTACTTATCATCAGCAGGGAGGTGTTAAAACCCAGGTGCTAAGCTCCTATTCAAAGCTTCAAACTGCAAGTTACCTGAGCATAATGTAGAAGTTTCTCTGTTGCATCAGGATCTTTGTTCCAGATTAAATTCTCACACAGCTGTAGCAACTCCTTCTGGATATCATCGTACACTGGCAGATTCCCAGCATTCACAATTCCCATGTCCATTCCATACTGAAATAAAGCCATATAGAATGTCAGACACAGCACTGCACACCTACAAAGTGCATACAGAAGCCAAAAGCACCTCATACCTTAATTGCATGGTAAAGGAACACCCCATGCATTGCTTCTCGGATGGCATCCATTCCTCGGAAGGAGAAAGAGAGATTGGAAAGACCTCCACTAATCCTAGCTCCTGGAAGTGTTTCCTATAGGAATTGCACATAGTTGTTTATTTTTTTAGAAAACTGCTTTCCAAAACAAAAAGCTAAACAAAGCATTCAGCTCATAAAACAGTTAACCACTGAACTTTGGTGCATTGGCTTTGCTTCCTTTCTCTCTTCCCTGTTTCAGATCTCTTCAATTCCAGCCGGGAAGGCAGGATGGTTTTAAGAAGGAAATCTACAAGGTGCAGGAGTGGGAGTCCCCATGGGCTTTAAGATGAACTGGTGTGGAAGACAAATGGCTTGGCTGAGCAGAAAGCTTTGGTTGGAAGTAAGAGGGGAAAAAAAAGGAAAGTTTAAGGCCTTTGGAAGAAAGGGGCAGGCAACCTAGGGAGACTACATAGATTTTGTTAGGTTATGCAGGAAGAAAAAAAAAAAAAAAGGGGGGGGGAATAGGATCTTCATCCTTTAGTGAATGAGGTGAAAAGGGATGAAAAAAAAGCCAAAGTACTCAATGCCTTCTTTGCCTCAGTCTTTACTAGGAAGATCTGTGGTTTTCTGGATACCCAGCCCCCCTGGGCTGGAAGACAGGAGAGAGGAGCAGAATGAAGCCCCCATAATCCAAGGGAAAATGCTTAATGAGCTACTACATCACTTAGATACCCAGGAAGGGCAGAAAAGCTGGTGAAGGGTCTGGAGAACAAGTCTTACAAGGAGCATCTCAGGGAACTGAGGTTGTTGTTTCTGCACAAAAACAGGCTGAGGTGAAACCTTATTCCTCTCTACAGCCACCTGAAAGGATATTGCAGTAAGGTGGGTGTTGGTCTCCTCTCCCAGGTTACAAGCGATAGGACAGAAGTAATGGAAATGTTATCAATTTAAAAGGCAGCTTTCACATACCTTCAAAGAAGCCATTTTAGCTAGAAATGAATATGATTGATACCTCATGAAATTAATATTGTATATTTACAGTAGAGATAGTTCTGTAAATATAGTTCAGTTCATTATTTTAAGTTCTTTTACTGGAAATACAGCAATACTGAGGAACAGTTGCACTTCCTAGTAGTGGACTCTCTTGTTAATTTAAATGTGTCTGATTTTTTTGCAACAGTGTTTTGTTATTCTTGGGGTGGAGAATGTTGTCTTGTGTGGTGGTTTGGGTTTTTAATTTACCTCAGCAAAATACCACAAGTCAAAATAAGCCTATAACTCACTTTTATGGTTTTAGTAGCATTGATAAAATTTATGGCATACAGGTTGTGTTCCTCCATCCCAGTTCCTATGGTCAAAATATTAGGGTCGAATATTATATCATTTGGATTGAAGAGCACTTTTTCCACAAGGAGGTGATAAGCTCTGGAACAGATTGCAATCTTGGTTTCTGTGTCTGTTGCCTAGTGGAGAAAAATAATTGACATGAAACTTACAGACAGCAAAACAAATAAACTCCCCAGGAATAATTTATGGTTCCAACGACTCAAACCTGAAAATCTGGACATCATTAATATTAAAAGGATTATATATAAGAATTTAGTGTTAAAAATATCATCACAGTTACATGTGGAGTTTCAGTGCAACTCACTGAAAATTCTGCTCCCCAAAACTTCATCATCCTATGCAAAGTTTAATATGTGGTTTTTTACATAACTAAATGAATTCACAAAAATTCCACTCTCATGCAAAACCCAATTTCTGAACTAAAATAATCTTCTATGACAGAAGAAAGAGTTCAGCATGGTTGATTAGTAAGACACACACAGATTTGTGCTAGGAGAGCTACACTTAGAACAGCAACTGGATTCCTCAAGTAAGTGAGCATCCTAAGAAATGCTGCTATATGAGGGTCAAAAGTGTTGCAGGACAAGACAGACCTCTTAGAATCACTTCTGTCAATGAAACAAAACAACTTTGTCTTGCACAAGAGAACCTTGCACTCCAGAGGAAAAATATCTTTTACAGGGACACTTACCTGCCCCACTTCATCAAAAGCCATGACAACCACAGCTGCTCCATACAACTTAATTTTCCTTGCTTTTTTCAAAAAGTCTTCCTCACCTTCCTTCAGACTGATGCTGTTTACAATGCATTTCCCCTGGCAACATTTCAGACCTGCTTCAATCACTGAAAAATTTGAGGAGTCAATGCATAATGGCACCTGTAAATAACAGAAATAAGCCAGGGGAATACATAAAAGTTAAGAATCTGAGTTCCATGTGCTCCATTTGGAGATAAAACTGCACACGTTAATCAGCATTTAAGAATAAAAAGTCTCCAGATGGTATTTGTAGATGCACTTATCTTTAAATGCAAAATTCAGAGCAAATTTAAAACAATAGCTTCTATGGCAACCTCATCACATACCATACAGAGACCTCCCCCTGTATTGTCTTGTGCTTCTGAATTACAAACTCATTTTTAGAGAACACACTCTGCCAAAGCATCTTTTCAAACCATCCTATATCCACATCTATTTAAGTTTTGTGGAAAGCAATACCATTCACTATGCAGTCAATATAGACTATGGCTCATAACTGCTGCAAAGGAATCTGCATTCAGCTTTTCTAACCAACCCAAAGGACTGGCATGTATTGATCTGAAATCATATAGAGAATGTTAAAACCTGCTTCCCCCAAAGGCCTTCCCTATTACAGTACTTTTCCTCTCAGGGGACATATACACCTTCACTCAAACTGGTTACTCAACAAATCGATACCAGATCTTCTACCAAGCAATTTCCAACTTAAAAAAAAATATTCTTTATTGTACTTCGGAGTGCCTCAGTTACAACCTTTGCAATATCAGGTTCTGAAGAAATCAAGTTACAAAATCTTGTCATTGCAGCAGGGCCATCCAGCATCCCATCATCCATATTGATGTCAAGTACCTGGGCCCCCATCTCAACTTGCAATTTGGCTACACTCAGGGCTTCCTAAAGAAGAAAGTAAAAAACCAAAATGACAGTTAATAGTATAAATCCTACTCACTCTGAGGATAATATCACTTCTTCAAAATAAGCACCCAGCCAACCATTTGCAAATGTGCAAGACATTCCATAAGAAAATAAGGAAACAGTCTGTGACAGACGACATCCAGAAGTTGTTAATATGGCACAACTGATTACTAATTTGTTCACAAAAACCTGACACCAGAGACCCAATGTGCTGGGAGTGCCATGGGTTCTTGACTGTGAGTTATATTCTTAACTGAATGACTTTAGATTTGCATGGTAACAAAGACTACTGACTGCACAAGATTACAGGAAAGCAGTTGCTGCTATGGCACAAAATAGTTTTGCATCACAAGCTCTGCTGTTTGACAATGCAGACTACTTAAAAACTTTTGGAGGTTGCTCAGCACTTTTTTCCAGCTGCAGAATAATCACCAAGTGCTCAGAAGGAACCACAGATGTTCACACTCAAGCACACATAATTATCTGAACACCCATGTCCATTTGCTTTCCCCTTTTTGTCACTCTCCAGACTGAAGAGACAAAAAAGAAAAAGATTTGTAGTTGTTCACAATCCCTAACAACCTGTAATCCCTTTATGTAACAGGCCTAACCTACTTCATGACTTCAAAGAACATAACAGTCAGACTTCCTAAAAAACAAGTTAGGGATTTAATTTTTATTGTATCAAAAAGAAGAGCAGCAGAGCACACTCTGGAGCAGAGTCTTGGCTCTCAAGAAATGTCAATTTAGTATTTGTTTGAATGGTACAGTAACAATTTACATCAGTAAAAATGAGCCCTCCGGGCTTTTGATTTCTGCCCTGTAGCTGTTTCAAGAAAACAATTATCTTCTAAGCAACATTTTATGTAGCAACTCTCATTTAGCAAGCTGGAACTAGTGATCAAAGTATAGAAAAATTAGATGCAACCATAATGCTAACCAGGGCTGGAAAAGGGAAGGAAAGGGAATAAGAGCTGCACAGTGACACAGCCTATCAATGTTGGAAGGAGGGATTACACCCCCTTTCCTTCCTTCCTTCCTCCCCTAGATAAAAGCACAGACCAGGACATTTTCTAAACCATCAGCAGCTGTGTAACTTAATTCCAAATGGAAACCTACGTGTCCCACAACACTTGCCAAAAAAAGCCCAAAAGAAAGCCCTTGTAACCCTTCTCACAAAATTATTATGAGCTGGTAAGCACAGAAATGAAAGATCATGAGAAGGTGACTTTTCCTTGCTTTCTTACACTTGTATGTGTAGAGTAGTGCTTTGGGCCAGCAACACAAACAACTAATAACAGTGCAGTGAAGCAATGAAAAATCAGAGCATTAGGTATAAGGAGTATTGTTAAAATGTACTTCATAGTTGCCTGCCATGATGAGTTTAGCAAACTTCCGTGACCCCGCAACATTGCAGCGTTCGCCGATATTAACAAAGTTGGTGTATGGCCCAATCCTGAATGGCTCCAGACCTTAAAGAGATATTTTTGAACATATTCGTAAAGACAGGAAAGGAAAAAATGAAAGACAAAAACCTCTTTTCTAAACTGTGAAATAGAGATGTCTTTAAGAAGAGGATGTGGACAAATCTAATGAGTAACTAGCAAAGAAATAAAATGATAAAACTGCCAACACACATGCTCAAAGGCTTCTGTCCTGCCTCAGTGAGGGTCAATAATTTACTTGACCTGCAAGAAGTAACAGCCAATTTGTTCAATATTAAACAGTGTGAAGCTTCAGTCCTTTGGGCATCCATGTGTATGTACACACACACACACACACACACACACACACACACACACACATCTTCTCTCAATTTTCAAGTACATTATCTCCTAGCTTTAACACCACCAGAGAAGCAGCCCACTGAAATGACTGACAAACAAGGTCAGCTCTCAACCAGGTTCCCAAGTTCAAAGAAATAAGCCAAGAGAGAACCTTGGTAGCAGGTAAACTAACCTTACAGAAGGCAAACTAACCTTACAGAAGAACAGAACAAGGTAATGCAAGAAATGACAGGCCAGCCAGTATTTAATTTATGCTAAACTGATTTGACTTTCAGATTAAAATACCTCCAAAAAGAAGGTACTGTTTTACTTGGATACATGTCCCAAAGGCTTAAAAAACCTGGCTGAGAGAAACACAGATCTAGACTTTGCTAAAACAAAAGGTGTTCCAGACCTGAATGAATTTCTGGAACACTGTCCCAATACAACTGGATTGACATCTGAGGCAACATAAGGCAGCTGTCTCACAGCAGGTGAACAAGGATCTCATCCCAGGTCTGCCAGCAGCTGCAGTCAAATTACCTGATGTCTCTCAGCTTAACTGTCTCCTGTTGCAAATTGAGGATAAGGATCCTCACCATTACAAAGTGACTGAGACTTACACACTAAATATGCTTGGTTACATTATACAAGGTTGTAATGAAACGCTCCATTAATCGTTTGGCCCAAGCAGTAAAAGTTAAATCTGGTTACACATCTATAGACTTGCTGGATTCAGGCAGAATCAGAAACTCATAGGGCTGCTCTGATCAGCAGAAACCAGCAAATAAATTTATAAAGGAAGACTACATGAGTCATAAAGCTCAAACTGTCACATTCCATTTTACCTGACAGCAGCATGTATCCTTGAGAGAGAGAGGGTGGAACACGAGGCTTACAGAACTTCACAGCTTCAGCAATTTTCCTGAGTTACAGAAAGAGGAAAGTAAAGAGTAAAGTTTACAATTCCAATTAGTATTAAACCACTCCAGACAAGACACAAGCAGAACATCCTAGACATATAGCTACATCTCCAATTTAGCCCTGTTGTAGACAAGAATAATTAGCTTCTATCAGTTTGTGTGGCCAAAGGCAAAAACATACTCCCAGAAGATCCTATGGCAGGTACTTAGAGGGAATGTACAGAGCTGGAGATTTATCAAACACAAAATGCAAGATACTATACCAATGATGAATATCTTGATGAATATCAGAACCAGTCCTCAACAGCAATGACTTAAGAGTCATGATTTGCTGAGCTGAGCAATTGCTGATTGAAGTAAAAGAACCCAAGGAACAATCAATGCACTGAAACTTGTTTCTCAGAGTCTGGAATGACTTTCTCTTTGCTCCACTTAGGAGAGACAGATGGTGTCCTCTATACATTCATGTACCCCCTCTTCCCAGTTTGTATTGGAGTAACAATGAATCACAAGGACCCCTTCTCTTTCACCCAGGTGAAAAAGGGGGGTTTTCCCACTGACCTACTTCTAGGTAGAAAGATACTAAACATTCCTTGGGACTGGTCAGGAGTAGCACCAGATGTACAACATTCCCAGATCTCCCATTCAGATATCTTTCTCCCACACTTCCACACTCTCCTTCCTTCTACCATCAAAGGAAATCTTAAGTTTTGCCTTGTGGCTAAGAAAGCCAGAAAGAACATACAACATAACAGAGCAAAGATGGGAAGTAAATTCTATCCATTGGTAAAGAGGGAGGAGTAATTACAAAACTGCTTTAGATGACAAAACAGAAGAGGTGTAATCCTTGTTCAAACCATGCCTCTACTTCATCTTCCCAACACACAGGGTTATGAAAGCCAGCTTATTTCTATTGCTGCTATTGGCATTCAAGTGATCCATCTCTTCAGGAAACTCTAAGACAAGCAATGGAATATTGTTCCACTGAAGCAGCACTTAATTTACTTCCCAGTGTACTTAAAGTTGTAACTCATGAGGTACCTGATGTGTGCTGGTGTGGTACCACAGCAACCTCCAACTATGTTGACCAAACCATCCAAAGCAAAATCCTGCAAAAGTGAGGGAAAGATATTTTTGACTCAAGTTAATAATGGTATATTTTATGTACATGCATATTTTAGATATATATTCTTGGTAAATATATTTATATCTATTTTCTTCTCTGTATGTTAAGCAATTCAGGGGGATTACAAGAAAAACATTAAATTAAAAAGCATCGGTACTATTTCTTCCCTTTAGGATATTTTGAGATGTGGATTCCCAAGGCTAACCAGCCAATCATTTGACACTGGCCTATTTTATACTGAAGGCCCAGATGGAAGCTTGGGTGAGTATCAAGGATTAGTTATACTGTATCACAAACAGGAATTATCATGCAGCAGCTGAAGCTCCATCCAGACAGTTCTGTCTTGCACAGATCAAGTGGCACATGGAAGAACACCCTACACTGCAACACCACCACCATCAGCAGTTTCTATACACACAACTCTGTAAACTTCTGCCAATTCATAAAAACTGCTCAGGCTTTTCAGAAATTCCCAAATATAAAAGTAAGGGCATAGGAGTACAAAAGAATAACATGCACAGATAAAGCTGCATGAAAACTGCTTAGTGTGGAAATAAAAGTAATTAGGTTTTCAGAGTTTCCTAAGTAGTTTTGCCTACCCTTGAATTTCAAAAGCATTATTGTTCAGCAAAGTGTCTATAAACAATTCAAATAACAGATCCATCTGAGGAAAAAACCAACACACCAAAGCACTGTAATAAATACACATAAGCAGAGAATTCTTCTCTACTAGTACACCAGATATGACACTTTCAAGAGACATATTTCATACCTTTAGGTGTTTGGCAGTCACTTCTGGAGTTTCATCATAACCACCAAAAGCATTGGGAAGACCTTAAAACATAATTTTTCTAGTATTACAACTTGCCGACAACTGAAGCCCACAAGAACAGAACTAAATTTTATAAAAGACATAGTTAAAGTAGCTAAACTTGTATGAGGAAAAAAATGCCTCATCAACCACACAACAAAATACTCTGGGTTCACTGTCAGAACTAACAACAGTTCCTTTCTGTAGTTTAAATATCATTAACCTCTTTTTAATAATAAAACCAATCATATTTTCAAGCTAATTCAACTTTATTCTTGCTAATGAGATGGAATGGCTTAGTTACATTTCATCTGCCTGTAAGCACAGAACACAATCCCAAACAGACCTGCATTGGGGTAACAGATGATGTAGGCTGATGTACATTTTCCAATTGTCTCAATGAATGGTCGCATTTCAACTGCCCCTAATGCACAATTTAAGCCAATGCTGGAAAATAAATTTTCAAAAATTATTTTGAGCTTAAAACACCTTTTACATAGAAAACAGATAAATGTTGAGTGGTGGAAACTGCTAACTTGCAATCATCTACAACAAAACCAACCTGATCTCCAATTTCTTTAATCATCATCATCATCTATACAGCAAGACTGTGCAAAAGGAGAACCCTCAGGTGGAAGAAAAGCCCAAGAGAGACAGGGACTGAACTGAACTGAACTGGGCAGAGTACATCAAGATTTCCTTTCAAAATCCAGGAGGAAAAGTGGCAGCATTTTGACAGCAACTGCAGCAACACGACAGCTCTGTATTTTCTAGGTGAGAGAGAGAACAAGAGGAATGAGAATGACAGACTGGAAAGGAGCCTTGTGCTACAAGAACTATGAAAAGGGTTGAAAGAGTAAGACCTGCTTTAAGCCCCTACCTGATAATTTTAAAATTATACATAAATTATGTCGAACTTGCAACAAACCGAGTGCCTCCACCAAGATGCCTCATGGCAACACTAAGCTTGGGCAACTGGCTCAGCTATATCTAAGTAACCTAGACAGCACCACAGCAGAAGTATTTTTGCATGAATAAACCTCTCAGACAATTTCACCAGTATACAAGGTATAACTGTGTTTTCTTTCATTCAGTAGCAGATCCATAAATGTGATTTGCATTTAAAATGTCTACATCAATACTAGAAATGGAAATTTTTCTTTCAGAAAGTACACGAGATCTTAACATTTCCTGATCTCCGCATCAGGAAACCACTTTAGGAGCAAAACTCGAAAGGTGTTAACAGGAAGATGTAAAAAAGCTTTCTCCTCTCCTGGAATAATGGTGTCACAGAGGATGCGAGCTAATCCACTGAAACAGGAATGGATTAACAGCCAGATCTCCCAAATAACTGAGCCACAGAGCCTGCCTTACTGTTAAGTCATCCAACTCACAAGCTTCCAGCTCACACTCCCCCTTTTTCATCTCTCTCCTCTGTTAGGAAGCTTCATCTCTCCCTTCCACATTTAGTATCCAACTCTCTTTGGTTCTGAGGACAAACTCACCTGCCACTCTTTACCTCACCTTACCAGGGAGTAAGCACACTCACCAAACAAGCACTTCTTGATGTTCTCACCTGACTTAACTTGGTACTGGCCCTCCAGACTGTCTGAATGTTACCTACAACAGAGGCTGCTGACAAATTAATCATGACACCATCCACGTGTTACCTGCTTCAAAACTGCCAAGTCAAACTTAGACACATACGTTCATTCAGAAACAAAAAGTGGCTTCTGTGGCCAGTATCATGTCCCCTCAGCACTCAACAGTACCATGAAAGAAAACATTTGAGAAAAGCAAACTGTTATCCATACATTAAAAGCCAACAGCCTTGAACCAGACTGCTGGTACACTATCACTGCTACCCTAGTGTAACAACTGTTAAAGCCTCATCTTAAACATCACTTCACTCCCTTGCTCATTTCTTCACAGCAGTCACAGATTCTGTGAAAGCTGATGCTGCAGAGTGCTCTTGGGACCAAATCAAACACCACACAGGAGCCTTGAACTTAGCATATGTCTTCTGAATGCTATGACAGTAGAAACAATCCCAGGAGCTGAAACATGAAGGGAGCTCATGTCACATCTGAGCACCCCTCACATCAAGCAGCTTGCCACTCAGCTTCCAGCACACACGTCTCCCAGTTACCATCCTATAAATCAACCAGACACAAAGCACACTCTCTAGAGAGGATCCAAACCCAACTGACTTGAGGAAAACACATCACCCTAAACAGGACATAAAAAAACCAAATGAAAGCAGGCAAACACACATAACCTGAACCCTAGGAGACTACTGCTAATCAGCTTTTACAGAACCTTAAAGCCACTCTGGCAACAAGAACAACAATAAATGGAATCTGCTCCCACAACTAAAACCCTTCTGTCACTGTTTTGTACAGTAGCCTTTGTGAAAATGGGAAACAGGCCCTAAGCATTCAGATGGATAAGAGAGCTTTTATGAAATATGGTTTAATAAAGCCTTGATTTCTGCTCCAATGCCCTTCTCTCCTCTTCAGAAGCAAGCCAGTTATGAGCAAGATTATCTGAGACAGACTCATGCCAAATGTGGATCACTAGGCTGTGATGCTGAGAGGAGTCAACTACCACCCTGTTCCAAGAGGATCCATATGTTACTTCTGGAGCACCGTCTGGTCTGGGCAAGTGGAGCCTCAAGGGCAGTCAGGAAAGCTTTGTATCACTGAGCTGACAGATTGCCTGTTTTAACTGGAATTTTCTTGTAAAAACAAACAATAGCTCATCACAACATGCATGACATGCACTCCTAACAGTGAGCTAAATGTTTTAAGCTAGACTGTTTTAGGAAAAAGACATCTATTTCCTGTGTAAATTTGTGTGTGAAAAGCCAGCCTGAGAGAAGAAATGGTAAAGTGGAGGCAAAGAAGAACATAAAGATCAGAGGAATAGAAAAAGAGGGGACTGTATTTAAATTAACAGGTGAAACGTTGCACAATGTCCAAAACCTGCTATATTGTGCATTTGCACAAGTATTCATCTTTTAAGTTATTCAACTCACCTGCTTGAACAGAAAAGAGTGCTAGTAAATGGCAGCAACATGTCTCAAAAAAACAATGCAAATAAATGAGAAAAATGCTCAGAGAACATCTATATTTTCGTAAAAAGAACACTGGAATGAAATTTTATGATTTGCTCTTTCAGGTCACCCTGAGACATTCTGGGCTGGCACTGTTTCATTCTATGAATGAGATCTAAGTCCTGCTTCTTGCATCATCTGAGACAACAGGAGATTGCAAACTACAGTTTCTGAATTATTTCTTTTTAATGCTTTGTCAAAATTTTGATTTCAGTAGCTGATGCAAATGCAATACCCCAGATTATTTAGAGCAATATTTTAAAAATTCAGTGTTCTTCAGAAACATAATTTCTGCTAAGGAAACAACAGTTTCCTGTGCAATACACATGACTGAAAATGAACACAGCTAGTACATCTTCCATTTAGCTGCGAGCAAGGGGTTAAATAGGAAAGAATCACAATCTAGAGACAATTTATTAAAAGGAAGATACATTTCCTTACCAAAGTGGATTACTGTGGGAAACACTAATGACAAATGCCTCTCCTGTCTGGCCTGAAAGGGTACGCCCACTCTTGTCCACAATGGTTCCAGAAACCTAAATGTCAGTTGAGCATTGAGAGAGAAGAATTAAATTAACAACAAAACAACAATAATTTAAATGGCTGAACTACCAGAAGTCAAAGCAGAGGGATCAGTACTCCACTCAAAGTGATGAGGCACAACCCAAACAGAAAAATAAAACCCATAACTTCCTCTAAACATTTAAATAATTTAGCTAGGAGTAGGGCAAACCTTTGGCCATTCTTCTTTCTTGCTCTCTCCACCCTCCCAGGGGACATGGGGGGAGAAACAAAGAGCAAAGAGCAAGCCCGAAAAAAAAAATTATGATCAGACCTTTTCCTGTGGAAATACACAGAAGGAATACAGACTGGAGTGAAGTCATTCTTCAGTCTGCAAGTTGATAAGCTGGAGAGAGCTACCCAAGGCTGATTTCATAAAGCTCTTTCCCTACGAGTTTTTCCTTTCACAATTACATGAAAAAAGTATGTTTCTGAGACAATTATCTCTTCATTCTGAAATGCTTTAATCAACTGCTATCTCAGCTAATTCACAAACCAAGCCTAAGTATATGTAAAATATTAAGTAATATATACTTACAAATATGGGTCGGGGAACATAATCTTCCTCAAACAATGTCTGGAGTGCAAAAATAGCTGCCTACAGAAGAAAAAATGTCAAGATATTAACGGATGTTTCGAAATTTCTTCAGTTTGTTGGGGTTTTTTTGTTTGTGAGGGCTAATTTGTTGGGGTTTTTTACCATTTCTGGTGGCTGTTTATGCAACTTGCTGCCCTCATATTGTCTGTTAGAACTTGCTACACTTGCTAAGGTTCTACCCTTGCCCCTAACATCTTCCAGGTGTTCCAAAACACATTTTGGTAACAGGTAGAAAGGGACTTGCAAAGCAGGTAGCCAAATAAAACCAAGACTGTTCCAAAACCCAAATCCCATTGGCATGTACTTCTCCCTCGTGTCTACAGCACAACCCCACCCCAAACATGGCTGTATGTAGTATTCTCAGCAGCCCTTCAGTGCCCTTGAATCTGATGAGACATGAAGTTTGTGAAGGATTCTATCCACTACAAATTTTAAAAGTAAGGACTGCAGTGACCCCTTGGAAGGTCCCTACTCCTTAGGGCAACGAAGTCCCATGTGAACATGAGCTCAGCACCATGTTAAGCCTACAGGATCCCAGCCAAACCTCCACAATGAATGCTCAAATCTGCAAAGGACAAGTCATGCCACTCCACATGTTTATCAGCCTGGGACAAAAGGCTAAAGAAGTGCTGTGTGCATATCCAGACAGACTTTTCCACAAAAAATTGCAAAACAGTTGCAAGACAGCTCCACCAGCTATGCTGAACAATTACTAGATAAAGAAGGAGGTGTCAAAACCACATGAATCGTGGCCTATTTCAACATTTCATTCCTCCTGATTTACCCTGCTAATTCTCCAATCCCCATTTGTCTTTTTTAAAGCTGGTGGCATAGTGTCAGAATTAAAAAAAAACCTGCATTTTTTGCAGGACTGTCTCACTAGTCTTCCCATGCCTGCAATCAGACACACTGGACATTCCCCTCTCCAGTGTGTATCAACAAGCATCCTTTGGGCAGACACGTCCACTGGAAAACACAAACATCAGATGCATTTGCAGATGCTTTCCAATACAGCAGAGCTTCTGGGAATAGCAGGACAGATGGCAGAGACAGACAAAGATATAAATTGCACATGGTGAAAGGCAAAGGAAAACTCTGGAAAAAGTTGTTTTATCACTTAAAAAGAGCTGACAGCTCTTACAAGTACCATGTTGAATTTCCTGAAGTATTAAACCAAATACTTGTATTACTATTTTTTCCAGGTGTCTCACCTTGGCATTGGCTGTATCAAATATGGTTTCCACTAACAAGATATCAACTCCTCCATCCAAGAGTCCTTTGGCTTGCTCCTTATAGGCTTCAACCAGCTCATCAAAAGCTGTAGAACAGGAATTATGTTAATTCCACGTGGAGGTATCTCCTTCAAGACCGTGCCTAACATAATTTAATGGTTACAAATACTTACTTATGTTCCTGTAATCAGGTCTCTCCACAGATGGTGACACAGAAAGTGTCCTGTTTGTTGGACCCATGGCTCCAGCAACATATCTCCTAATTCCTAAACCAAGAAAAAGATGAAAAAATTACAAACAAACAAACAAACAAAAAACCCCACACCACAACACAATTTACCTCTGGTTTTCCACTGATGGCCATGTCAATGTAAAAAAACAGGGTTACCAAGACATGCATATCATTCAGAAATAAGAACTATAAGAAACTCCTGACTCAAATCAAGAGTTTGATCAGCACAAGATTATCCAGCACAGCTCACTTTTAAATTTCAACTCTATCCAACATGATGTTCAGTATACATATGAGACAGAACATGTACAGAAAAGTTAATTGGCTCAACTAAATTTTCTTCTCAGCATCACTTGTCTCTGACACAGGAAGTTTCATTCAGTTACTTTAAATGCATAGCTCAGACCTGTCCTGTCATTTTTCACTAGATAACTGGATTTGAATATTCTGGCATGTGCTCATAAAAAAACCAAACACACTTTTTTAAAGCATATCTCAAATCTTAGATTTTTATTACATACTACAAATCACATCAGTAAGGTGTTATCTGGACAGCAGCAGCACTGTTAGCTTGGCATTTTGACACCAGAATACAAGTGGAAATTACTTGTCTTTGAAAGGAAGCATTGTCTACAGCAGCATAAATGAGCCAAACTCCTCTCACACAAAGCCCAGAAGATAAGCCTCTGAACATTTAATGATGATGGTCACATACCAAACACATTACAGTAGCTGATGAGTAAAGCCAAAGCATGAGAGTTACACTGGAAGTAACTGGTAATTCACATTAACCTACAATCAGCTATTCTAATTCTATAGTACTGTCCCAGCTGAATTTTTTTTTCTCTAAAACATATCTGGAGTGTCATATGGAGTGTCCCTGCCCACGCAGTCTAAAACAGGCAGGCATAGGACATAGAATAATGGAATTGTTTTGGTTGGAAAAGGCCTTGAATATCATCAAGTTCAGCCATTAACTCAGCACTGCCAAATCCCCCACTAAGCACCACATCTACCTGTCTGTTAAATACCTCCAGGGATGGTGACTCCACCACTGCCCTGGACAGCCTGTTCCAGTGCTGCACAACCCTCATTAGACTTGTTCTCCAGACCTTTCACCAGCTTCACTGCCCTTTTTTTACAGCAGTAGCCATCCTGCAGAACACACTAAGGACCAGGCCCTGCAAACACATTGAAATGAGTGTGATGTGACCAGAGATGTGAAATCACTACTGTGCCTTAACCAATGAGTCTGCATGGCTGCAATATGTCCCCAGGATGTAAACCATCCAGCTATCCTCTAGTTAGCAACACTTCAAAGACTGTAGCAAAACCACAAATGAATAAGAAATGAAAATAAACCTGGCTTACCTGTTTGAGCAGTAACATCATCTGCTGCTTTTCTGGCCACCTGTGCGGAGACTTTGTTTAACCGATATGTCTGGAACAATTACAGAAAATTACAGAGTAGCCTTTAGTTCAGTACAGCATAACTCATCCTCAGAGAAACACAACACTTCCATTCAGCAGCTTTCAATACACTCTGAAGGCTCCCTAAGCCATACAAATAAACATAAGCACTACTACAAAACTTGAAAAGGAATAGCTCTATACATCTCAGGAAGAGAGTTACGTGGCAGGTCCCATCCTATATGCACCCCAGCCTGCAGCTGCTATTCATACAATTTGAGTGGTGTATTTCCAGGTACTTCCTTTCACTTATTTCTCAAATTCTCAAAACAACTCATAACATTGAATAGGCATGACAACTTCAAGCTTGAAAGGACTTCTGTATGCACCAGCACAAACAACATGCAAGTAACAGGAAAAAAGCAGTTTCATTGTGGCATTTACTAAGTTGGAAAGACAAGCCAAACATCCCTGTTGAGAGAATTGAGACATTCTGGACTGCTCGGACAAAATCTAGAATAAAAAGAAGCATGACCAGCAGGTCAAGGGAGGTGATTTCCCCCCTCTGCTCCACTCTGGTGTGTCACCACATGGAGTACTGTGTCCAACTCTGGTGTGCCCAACACAGGAAGCACATGGAGCTGTTGGAGTGACAGCAGAGGAGGGCCACGAAGATGATCAGAGGGCTGGAGCACCAGTCCTGTGAAGACAGACTGAGAGAACTGGGACTGCTCAGCATGAAGAGAAGGCTCCAGGGAGACCTTACAGTGGACTGACAGTACCTGAAGGGGCTACAGGAAAGCTCAAGAGGGACTTTTGACAAGGCCATGGAGTGATAGGACAAGGGGTAATGGTTTTAAGATGAAAGAGGGTGCTATAGGAGCTTTCCAGTACCTGAGTAGCCTATAGGAAAGGTGGCGAGGGACTTCTTACAAGGCTCTGTAGTGATAGGATCAGGGTAATGGTTTCAAACTGGAGGAGGGCAGATTTATGTCAGATATTAGGAAAAAAATTTTCACTATCAGGGTGGTGAGACACTGGCACAGGTTGCACAGGGAAGTTGAGGCTTCCCCATCCCTGGGAGTGTTCAAGGACACATTGGGTGGGGCTTGGAGCAACCTGGGCTGGGGGCAGTGTCCCTGCCCATGCAGGAGGGATGGAACTGGGTGAGCTTTAAGGTCCCTACCAACCCAAATCATGCTGATTCTGATCTATATGCCTGTGCCTTCATCAACAACAGGCACACACATCAGGTACAACTGTGTACAACAATGGAAATGATCTACAACTCCATCATATAGCTCTAGAGACTGCATGCAGTCAATACCAACAATACCAACAGACTCTGGGACTAAGCTCATCTTGGCCACAAAGACAAAAATCTCCATTAACATTTTAAGGTATCAATAGTTTAGCACTCTTACCAAATGCTCAAGGCCATAGTCTGCTTGTGCAACCCGGGTACTGCTGAAAGTGTTAGTTTCAATGATGTCAGCACCTGACAGCAAGTACTCCTGCAAGACATGAAAGAATAAAAAGTTCCAAGACTTCCAGAACTCAGATCTGGAATGAAAGTACCCAGCTATTTTGCCTCATTCATGTGACAAAAGTCATCTCCTAACTCAAAATAGATTAAATGCTGAAGGCCTTACTCTTAGGCACACAGCCAAAGCAACAGTGTTCCATGGAACCAATTTCCAGAGTTTTAGCATCAGCCACACTTCTGAACATGTGACATTTATAGTCATCTCTGCCACTGAGTCCAGCACCTGGAGCACATTCTAGATTTGGGCCCAGGGACACGGTGGGACATAGTCCCATTGCCATCACCAAGTGAAGGCTGCTATGAGCAGAATCAGAAAGAGCACCAGGTGAACAGCACCAGAGGATTAGAAAATTTAGATATTCTGAAAGGAGCTGTGAAGCACAAGAGCATAATGGAACAGAATACAGGAGAATTATGTTTTGTGCAGATCACATCAAGTTTAACTAATGGCCCAGATTCACAAAATTATTAAGCCTTCTGCTCTTGGTTGTCTAATTCCCAAAGTAAAATGAAATCAATGCTAACTGAAAAACTTCTGAAGATAATAGTCCATGTTTTCAAAGCTCGTATCAGTTGTTCTCCTCTGTGACTAATTCTTTTTCATCAGGCTAACCCTTAGATGACCCCTGCATATTCAAGCAAATTAGGGCACTTCAAGTGCTACTAAGTCAAAAATACAGTTGTAAACATGAAACAGAAACCACTCAGATTTTCCTGCAAGAAGTAGATGAGTTTAGCAGATTTGACATGGCAAACAAAGTCGTGATCCAAGTAACAGCAGAAAAGAATTAAATTTGCTTTAACATTTTTTTCCTGCATACTAATATGCTTTCTTTCAGCTTCTCCTGGATACATATGGCACTACCTACAAACACCTATATGAAAATATACAAGTTCTTATGTGTACAGTAAGTATAACCATGCAATCAAATGTCTAAAAA
The DNA here is from genome assembly GCF_036169615.1 of Heliangelus exortis. Lineage (NCBI taxonomy): Eukaryota > Metazoa > Chordata > Aves > Apodiformes > Trochilidae > Heliangelus > Heliangelus exortis. The sequence continues at coordinate 6,378,076 of NC_092424.1, read as the reverse complement.
ATCATCTAGGCCAAAGAAAAATGTTAAACATGTATAGCTTTGTACTAACTTTTGCTTAGTTCACATCTGCCGTTTTGACTTTACTGTCTACTAAAACAGAGGAAAATAGTGCACTTAAAGCAGGGAGATCATTTTTGCCTTGAAAAATACACCACCTCTCTTTACCACTGTGTCTCACTGTTCCATGCAAGTAATGTTTACTTTTCAAGATACTGATACCTGTGAGATCTGACTTACTGGGTCACTAAAAAAAACCAAACCAAACAACAATACATACAGTGGCATTATAGTTACTTTGTAGAAATATTTTCGGCCATTATTTCAAGTTCTATTCAGTTCTCCAAAGAAATAACCACTGGCAGCTCTAAAATACCAAGTCACCCACCCATGGCTCATAAAGAATCTGACACAAAAGTTGCTGCAAGACCATCAGCCTTGTAATTGCTTTAGGAAGACTATAAGAAAAAAACTAACAGGGCCTTGGAGGGACAACAGAATGCTACCAGTTGTTTGACTCAGTACATTGACTCTCAAGTCACATCACTACTTCTCTGCTAAACCTGCAAAATTCAACTGCTGAACCAGCTTACCTGATTAAAACCACAAGCTATTATAAATTCTAAGCTGCAAAAATACTAAGGAAGAGTTGACAGCCTAGGGACCAAACTCAATCTACAAATATTTCCTCCTGAAATTTGTAGAGGTCAAAGACTGATTCTTTTCAGCTTGTCATTCTTAAAATCCAAAGAGTGGCCATTAGAATATAAATATAAAAATACAGATTACATACCAAGTTTAACAAGCACAAGCTGATTATGATTCTAAGCAATGAAAAAAACGATCTTTTTAATAAATTACTGGAAAAACCCAGAACAAATATGAGGCTTCAACTGAAGAGCAATTAGTTGCAATGCTATTCAAGCATTCCAATTATTACAGTAAAGCCTACAAATACCTGCAACTCAAGAAATGCAAGGCTTAGGAAGCTGTTTTTCAAAGTCTAACTGAAGATAGGAAAATGATAAAATTTGTTTGCAAACTCCTAATTATCAGTCCTACACTATTTTACTCTCTGGGCCACACTTTAATACTCTAGGGAAAAAAAATCTGAATATGGAAACACATCTACTAATTGGAAAACCCATATACTCATTAACTAAGAAGAGGCCTGCTTCAGGCTGCCACATTTAAGAGCACTTTAACACAATTATAGAAACATGCATCAAGAATTCAGACGTGTCCTACTTAAATGCATTAAAGGAGGAGAAAAGGAAAGAAAAATTAAATATATCAGAATCTACAATTAATACAAATGCATCACGAAAGTAAGTAAAAAAGAGATTTAAAAACAACACTGCCTTGGTGACATAAAGAACCATAGCACAAACACTGTGCTCACACAACCAAAACAGTCAAATCTGTTCATTCTTTTTCCCATGGTTACCTAGCACTCTCTTCTCCATCCCCAAAAGACAGAGGAGAGCCAGTAGCCTGTGGCATGAAAAAGGGGAGCATAGAGATCAAATTCTCCTTCCTACCCTTAACATGAGGAAGAAATCAGGACCACCTACCTTGTGTATGTCATAGATTATATCAGGTTGAGTTATACTGAGAAGGTCATTATTGCCTTTCAAAGGCCTGGAATGAGCTTTAAATTCATGCCCTCTGAAATCCTCTTCTGAAAGGGTATGTTGCTGGATCATGGTACCCATGCCTCCATCTAAAACCATTATCCGTTCCTGCAGAACTGATTCAATTTCACCTTCCATGCTTCTCTGGGTATCTGCTGGAAGAAAATAAATCCAATATTAAGAAGCTCTGAAACTCCCCATCTATACACTTGTGCAACCTGAGCTCTTCCCATATAAGAAATGGTATAAAGTAACTAATCCTATACTGAAATCAAACAGTAATTGGTTTACTTCACCTACAGCTGCAGTCACATGATGTCAGGTAACAGCTACATCTATCTAAATATAATCAGACCCAATTGATCCTTCACTCACTACAGTCACCAGCACAAAGTCAGCTGCAGAAACAAGAGTACCAAAAGTTCACAAGGGCACACACCAAGCTTTCTGTCTACATAAACTGGTTTCCAAGTGTGATGATTTCCACTATAGCAACATTCTAACAGCTGCCTCTTGGTACCAGACACTCTACTGTAAGTGGTACAAAAGTGCAAACAAGACTGAATAAAAACTGAATAAAAAAAAAAATTACTTTAAAAAAAACCTACTTTAATTGCCTATACCATAAGGATAGAGAAATAAAACCAATTCTTCAACTGAATCCAAAATTCACCTCTTTTCTAGGATTAGAATAGCAAATAAAAATTCTGAACTTCTGTTAGTGAGCAAACGCCAAGACAAATTGATAGATATGAGACAAATATGACTGAAAAAATGTAAAAATTTCAGAGCTATCATCAGGAATGAAGGCACAGAACTGTAGTGCTTTAAGATGCCAAACAAAGCCCATGATGAACATTAAAAAAAAAAATCCAAAACACAAACCAAAAAATATCAACAGAAGTAATCCTCCTTTCCTCTTTAGAACATGCAGTCATTTCATAACAAAGACACACTAACATGCAAACAGCAAAATAATCAAACAGCCTCTTTATCAAAAACCCAGTTTACAAGAGCAGAACCCCACTCATCTTTCCCAACCATGTAAATGAAGGATGAGCTATTTTTCATCTCTCTTTCACTCATTCAGCTTGGGCTTACTCACTTTGAATCAACACCTGATTTGCGTTTTGGTTATGCACTACTATCAAAACACTTGTAAAAAATTATTTCTGAATATTATTTCTGAAGCACAGGACCGTCTTTATACCTTATTACAACTTACAATAATGCTTAAAAATCACTGGCAACTGCTAACTGATTTGATCTTTTTCCTTCTGTGGTCTTGCAGTGCAACTTCTGTTAGTCACATCAGTACTGTTGAAGAGTACAATGGAGAAATGAAACCAGAAGTCTTGCAAGGTTTCATTTATACCAACACAGCACAACAATTTAGAGCTGGATAAACAGCTCTAAATAAGGTGTAGTCTCAGCAAGAAGAGGTCAAAATTTGCTTTGTAAAAAGCATGAGGCAGTGGAAGGGAGAACAAAATATAAAAAAGCAAGGCATCCTCCTCTCAGGTTCAAAGTTTTAACACCACACAGGCAGGCTCAGCAGGTTCTTATACAAGAGGCTTAAAAATACTCACATTAAACCATCAAATTATTCATGAAAATAGAATCAGTCCTTGAGTTAAAGGCTTTCAGAAGCAAGACCCAAAAAATTGTATCTGAAAGTATGAGTGCAAGGCAGACTCCCACAGAGCATAACTCATGTTCTGCAAGATCTCCAGCCCAGTGAGACACACACATCAGAGCTTGCTTCTGCTTTAATGGAGCCTTTAAGTCAACTCCTTAATACCCAGAGCTGCAGCCCAGGCAGCAGAGCCAGGCCATCTGAGCCCTTCTAGAACCAGTCCCCCTATCCTTCTGTTCCTTCTGTTCCTTTTACCTACATGCTTCCCTCCCATCTTCTCATACATACAGTGCAGCAAAGATCAACAGTCAGCTGTTTGGTTTTAAATCCTGCACATCACAGTCTGGTTTGCTTTCTCTACACCTTGCCTCTCTGAATTGATGCTGCTTCAGTGTACAGGTTTTTTGCTCATAGGAGCAAAGACTTCTGCCTCATCTCTGCTTCCAGCTCTCTAAGAGCCTTATTCTGAAGAACCATTCCAAATCTGTGCTTCTTCAGCAGCAGCTCAGAACTGCAGGAATGGCTGGAGTTGGAAGGGAGCTTAAAGCTCATCCAGTTCCAACCCCCCTGCATGGGCAGGGACACCTCCCACCAGCCCAGGTTGCTCCAAGCCCCATCCAACCTGGTCTTGAAGACGTCACCACTCTCACAGGAAAAAATTCCTTCCTAATGTCTGACCTAAATTTCCCCTCTTCAAGTTGGAAAGCCATTTCCCCTTGTCCTCTCACTCCACCCCCATGTCAAAAGCCCAACCCCAGCTTTCCTGTAGCCCCTTCAGATACTGGAAGGTTGCTCAAAGGTCATCTCAGAGCCTCATCTTCTCCAGGCTGAGCAAACCCAACTTCCTCAGTCTGTCCTCACAGGGAGCTGCTCCAGCCCTCTGAGCATTTTAGTGGCTCTGGTCAGGACATGTTCCAGGAGCTCTGTGTCCATCTGATGTTGGGGACTCCAGTTTAAGAAACAAATGGCAGAGCCCCAAGCTCAGCAAAACCCATTTTACCTGTCCTTGCTATAGGTAACACTTGACTCCTCTTCCATGAGGAGCCTGAACTATCTGGAGCCATGATCTGGCACACTGATGATGCAATTTTCAAGTTGGAAATAAAGTATGCAAATGGGTCCAAAAATAGCCCAGAAATCAGAGAGGATCAGTTCCTAAAAGTCCCATTAGAAAGTCTTTACCTCTGCTCTTAGGAAAAAAAAAACTGGGAAGAGACAGGGAGTCATCTCTGCAAACAAGTACCATCATCTTAACTCATCATTCAACTCATAAAATTGCCCTCTCCAGTACAGACAGGACACGAAAGTTCATTATAAATGAAAGTTCAAAATAAATGAAAAAAAAAAAACCTTTGGAGAAATTCCTAAGCAGGAAAAATCAGGTCAGCCTTTTTTTTTTTTTTTTTTCTTTCATTTACAAAGCCTGTTCCTACCTCTGCTCAGAGGTAGAATTTGATGACAATTTTATAAAGATCACCAGTGAGTTTTGTGCACCAGATTCTTTTTTCCATTCAGAAGTGTCCTGGAGAAAAACTGCCTCTATAGCTGTAACAGAAATAGTAGCAAATCAGCAGTGGTAACAGGACCCAGGAGGTCTTGGACCTTGATTTTTGCACTCCACTGAAACTTCAAAATAAAGTGCATTGCTATGGAGTGTTCTGGAACTAGTTAGCAGCAACCCAGAAAGCCAACCACATCCTGGGCTGCATCAAAAGAAGTCTGTGGAAAAAGGTGATTCTCCCCCTCTACTCTGCTCTGCGGAGCCACCACCTGGAGCACTGTGTCCAGCTGTGGGGTCTTCAACGTGGAGAGGAAGGAGCTGTTCCAGTGGGTGCAGAGGAGGGCCACAAAGACCATCAAAGGGATGGAGCACCCCTTCTGTGAAGACAGGCTGAGAATTGGGGTTGTTCAGTCTGGAGAAGAGAAGGCTCCAGGGAGACCTTACAGTGGCCTTCGAATACCTGAAGGGGCTACAGAAAAGCTGGGAAGGACTCTGTTTGAAGGGTGTGGAGTGATAGGATGAGGGACAATGGTTTAAAACTGAAAGAAGGGAGTTTTAGATTCTATATTAGGAAGAAATCCTTTAGTGTGAGGGTGGTGAGACCCAGGAATAGGTTACCCAAGGAAGTTGTGGCTAGCCCATCCCTGAAGTGCTCAAGGCCAGGTTGGATGGGGCTTGGAGCAACCTGGTCAGGTGGGAGATGTCACTGCCTATGCAGGGGGGTTGGAACTGGATGAGCTCCAAGGTCTTTCCAACTCAAACCAGTTTATAATGCTATAACCATATCAAGACAGAACAAAAGTGATCCAATAGTGTGGCTTTAAAATCCAATGGGATATGGAATAAAGAATAAAAAAATCATAATACCCTACTTTACCTCCCCTAAGCAAACTGGCTTGAGATCACTTGAACAGGGGAATGTCTAATCTGGAAAGGAGAAATGAAATCAGCTACAACTTCTACCCCTTGTAGGTTTTTCCAAGCAAGATTGCATAGCACAAAGTGTTCCTCTGGTACAGCTGTTCACCACTACAGTCATTCTGCCAAAAAATGAAATTATAAATCTTGACCAACTGTTATGTAACATTTTCACAGTGCAGCAACTAAACAACCCAGGGGATAAAGGAGGATGATAGTCCTTGACTTCCTTATCCCAACCCACATATATGCAGAATTGAAGGGATAAATGCATTTTCTCCAAAAGAAACAGAACTTCAAAGCTTACAGTTTGCTTAAAAATGCATTTTTCTGATGCCTGCAATGATTCTCAAAAGGTACTTTTTTATTATTTATGCACATCCATTAAAAATTTATTCTTGGTATAAAATAGTCTGGCATAATTAGAAAGGAATAAAGCATTACCAGTTGTTTCCACAGCTTTTCATAAGGAACCAATCAAGATGTGACAGTGTTGTATTTTCATCACGCCAACGAGAAAAAACATAAAGTGAAGAACAACAAGGAATTTTAGGTATTTAAAATATCCCCTATTTCCTAGGTTGACCAGGTCCTGTCCTAACAGGCAAAAGGGCCACTCCTATTTTAACAAACCAGCATTGTCCTGCACCAGCTTCAAACAAAAGTTTCTCCATCGTTAATAAAATTATCATGCAGCATGCACAAATTAGAACAATATTTGCTAGAAAGGATGTTCCTGCTATCAGCCTGCCACAGACATCTCATGACAGCCTTAGCATTACTTGCTGGTTAATTACTTAAATCTTCTTCAACTGGATGCCCTCTGGCAACAGAAAGAGCTTCATGAACTGTAGCAACAGATGGCAGACAGGTCCTCTGCAACAGTGACCAGGAGCACCCTCTTGCTAAGTCATTTGTTATCCTGCCTACCCAAAAAGAGGAGCACTGGATCTTACCACTTCACCTGTCTGCATCTTGATGACCTCTTCCATGTCAGCAACTTCCCTGAAGAACCATTTCAGCCTTTATATGCACAGACACTTGTTTGGCTGATGCATTTACAAAGTTAGCTTGAAAGGCAAACGATAACCACAGAAGTCACTGATGTCCCAGAATAACAAAGAAGTTGATTCTGTCTCCAGCTAAACACACAAATCCCAGGCTCAGAAAGCTTCCTGTATGATAACCACAACTGTCCACTTCTGACATTAAACTGTTCACAACAGATCAGTACAGTCATTACAGGTAGGAACTACAAGGGAAAAAAACAGCCTCCAGACCAGCACAGTCTCACTCTGCTACATGCCCTGAAGTTTAGGGAGAAGCCCTTTGCCCAGCTTCTCCACAGCCCGCTACCAAATGCAGGTCCCCTGCACCACTGCCAGACACACACACACCACCATCTACTGCTTCCAGCTCAGCCGAACTTTTCTTCAACTGCCACCACTTCTCAAGCTGCTGATGAAACGCCCTCCCATGTTTCCCATCTCAGTCAAACCCATTCAGTTCTGCAGCTGCTAGTGATGGCTTGATCCCAAGTAGCCCGGGAGAAAGGGCTGGGCACATCAACTTCACCTTTGCCAGAGGAATCTGGGAAAACCTCTGACCACAAAAGGTGATTAAGGAGCCAGGACCACACACAGCTCTGACGGGCTGTAGGCCCGTCTGAAGGACTCAAGCCCAAGCTGAAGTATGGGCTCACCTCACCCCTCACAAATATTAAAAAGGAAGGAGCTTGTGATTTCTTCAGGTAGCAGCACCACTGAAAGCAGCCACTGACAGAACAGTCCACTTAAAAATACACCGCTAATCAGCAGCTAATTTTATTTCTCCTCCCCTTCCAACGACTTATGTTCAATTCTTGAAGCATCACTTTTGCCTTAAAGCCCCGGAGGAGGAAGACACCCAGTCCCTAACACCAAGCTGCGGGCTCTAGAGCAGTTGGTTTATTGCTGTTATTATTGTTGGGCTTTTTCGTTTTAATTTTGTCACATTAACTGCGTCCCATGGGGCAGCACCCTCCGGAGCCCTTCTGGGTAGAGCGGGTCCTCCCGCAAGGCACCATTTCTGCCCCGGAGCAGCCAGAGTCTCCAGCAGCAACTGCCCCCACCCCGCACCGCCGCAACCTCGCACCTGCGGGCCGGGATCACCCCTTTCAGCCCACACCAAGCTGCCCAGCGCTGCTTCGCCTCGAGTTAAACGCAGCGAATGAGGGCGACTGAGCTGGTACAGAGACGCGAGCGAAAATGGGTATTGAGGAGAGACAGAATCACAGAATGTTTAAGTTGGAAGAGACCGCCAAGACCATCCAGTCCAACCTGTGACCAACACCATAATCTAACTACTAAACCATGTCCTTCAGGACCAGGTCCAAACGCCTTTTAAATGCCTCCAGGGATGGTGGCTCCATCACTGTCCTGGGCCATTCCAATGCCTGACAACCCTCTCAGTGAAAACGTATTTCCTAACATCCAGCCTAAACCTCCCCTTGGCGCAGCTTCCATCCATTTCCTCTGGTCCTACCACAGTCCAACAAGAAGAGGCTGTTTCCCTCCTCGCTCCAACCTCTCTTGAGGGGACGAGTGGAGGGCGGCTGAGGTCTCCTGGCCTCCTGCTGCGAGGGCCCGCCACTCCCAGAGACACCGCCCGACAGCCAGAAGAGGGGGAAGCGGCTCCTCAGCTCCCCCCCGGGCCCGGCGCCATCCAATGTGAGGGGAGAAAAAAGAGTGGGGTGGGGGGGTTAGTGCCCGGCCCGCCATCTCACACACACGCAGACGCGTGCACACACGCGCACCCTGGGCACGCATACACACCCCCCCCTGCCCCGCACGCGCTCCCGTTACCCGGTGGGTGGCCGCCCGGCGGCCGCGTGGACTCCATGCTGCGGAGGCGTCACCGCTGCGGGGAGAGGGGCCCGGGGCGGCGGCGGCCGCGCTGCGAGCAGGAGCGGCGGGGCCGCAGCGTCACGCACACACACCCCGCGCACCGCACACCCCGCATCAGGCGGCGCGAGCTCCGCCCAGAGCGCGCGCAGGAAGCGCGGGGTGTCCCCCGCGAGCGGCGGCCGTTGCAGCCGTTGGCTCGGGGGCGCGCGGCCGGCGGAGAGGAGTAAGGGGGGGGGGGGGGGTGGGGGCGGTGTTCGCTCCGCCCGCCTCACGGACACGGACACGGACACGGACACGGACACGGACACGGACACGGACACGGACACACCGCCGCCGGGAGGACTCGCTCAGGCCCGTTGTGGGCTGCCCGGGAAGCTGCTGCCCCGGGACGGCGTGGCGGGACCCGGTGAAGGTGTCGGAAGTGAGGCGGAAGCCGCCCGAGGAGCTGGTTTGCTTTGTGCGGGCTGGGGGTGGCGGCTCTGACACTTAGGGCTGCGTGGGAAAAGCAAAGCCCGGTCTGCTGACTGTCCTGGCACTGAGGGCTCTGTACGTGGCCCTCTGGTTACCGGGTAATGCTTTGCCGCCAGGGCTAAATAAAACGAGCTGTGCCTCTGTGGGAAGTTGAAGGGAGGGGATTAAGTCTTTCAAATACAACACTTGTATTGTGATTAAAGACTGCGTCAGCACTGAGAGGAAGCAAATGCAAATTTGCTTCACTTAAACTGGAAATCAGGCTTGCTGGTACGTGATGCTGGCACGTAAACCTGGAAATGTATAGTAAAGGGTTCTAGGAATTAAAGGCACAGTTTGCTTGACAGTTGAACAAAACAAATAAAATGTGCCTTACTTTGACCCCAGAGTTTCACTTTCATAGTCTGAAGATCCATCCTGTCAAACTTCTTACCTGGGGACTCAGATTTTCAAAGAAATACCAGCCTGGCACAGCTGCAGAGCAGCCTCAGGAACCTGACGCTGTGTGCAGTAAAGCCTTGCTTGCTGGGAGTCAGCTCAGAGGAATGATACCTGCACTCATTTAAAGTGTTAGTAGTGCAAATGCTAGTAACAAACATGAACAACATTGTCCTTTAGCTCAGAGTTCAAAATACAAAAAGGAAAAGGAAGTTTGTAAAATGAATTATTTACCAACCTTACCTGTTTTCCTTGGCTGGGTCATTAAGTGAAGCAAATAGTGCAGGTGAAGGTGCAGAGGTTGCTGGTTCTGTGTTAACAGCAAAAAAACCGAGTTTGCTTCCCTCCTTCAGGCAGCTGGGCTTCAGGTCTGTGTGGCAATGGTAAAGCTTTTATCAGCTAAGGTTATGTGTTGCTACGTGTGCCATGCTTAATAACAGCTTCTGCATTTTGCTGGGAAAATTTTTGGGGCACTCAAAATTGGTTGAAAGACATTAAGTGTAGATGGTTCCCAGAGGCTAAATGCTTATGCTTGAACTTTCTTTTCAGACACAAAACCAGTTGATTCCAAACCTTCTGAGCCCAATGCAGTCTAGGGACTTTTCTAATAAGCTGTCACTTGGGTCGATGGTGATGCAAATAAAGTTTAAAAAAATAACTTTATGTTTAAATAATGTATATGCCAAATTCAGCTTCAGAAGAAATAGAGGCAGCTTGCAAATCAACTAGATAGCAGTTCAACTTCAGTTGTAGAGGCCATGATCCACTTTTGAATGCCAGGAGGCATCACAGGAGAGTGGACCTGGCCTTTCAGAAAACCATTGCAGTGATCAGCTCAACCTCCCACTGCAGATTTGATATATCCCAAAATTTCAGTCTAAAAAACAATGGTCTGAAATCTCATAAACTTTAAAAGCCTAACAAAACAAGCCTAACAACTTTAAAAGCCTAACAAAACACACTGAACAGAAGCAAAAATCATGTACTCCCAGAAATTGGTAAATTTTATCACTTTTACACAGAATTTTTGTATATTGGAGAGAAGGACAATGCTTTGAGAACAGTTCATTGAGGCATTTTATTTCTTTGCTTGACTTACTGCAGTCTTTGACCTTTTGTCATCCAAATAACATACTGAAAGTTTTCTCTGGCACCAGTTCAGGTTAGAAAGCTCACTGTCTCCACAGTTGCTTTGTGGCAACAGATCTTTGTACCACAGCTCAGCACATCCTTGCGTGTCCTGATGCAGTTGTTTGTGTAACTGTGCTGCAAAGTAGGCCAATGGAAAAATTAAGGAAAAAAAAAAGAAAATTTGAAGGTGCTTTTGAAAAGTCTTTTTTCTCATATCCCATTAACTCTGCAGTTCCACAACCAGTCTGAACCAGTCATGCTGTGTGGTGCCATGAAAATCTGTCCCAGATTCCACCCTGTGCCACCCTTGTATTTTCACACTTTTCCTTGTGTGGCTGCTACCTAATTCTTCCTTAAGGGTCTCTGCTCAGTGAGAACAGATCTCTGATCCAATTTGTCTGCAGCTGATGCAGGAACAACAGCAGGAAGGGAGGGCAGCAGCCACCCGTCCTCAGATTGTGGCCTGCTTGAGAAACTGGAGTTGTACAGACAAGTGAATGAGCACAACTGAGGCAAGAGACACTCTAGAGGGTGAAGGAAAGAGGAATGAGTGCTTAAGGGTAGCAATTATTAAATCAGATCATCCAACAAAGGAGTTTCAACACAGAGCTTCAGCCATAATACATGGTGCAATGTTAGAGGACCTCAGGTCCCTTTTCTTAGTTGAGTTTCAATTCTGACCCTGCTGTGCAGTGCCAAGAGGCCCAGCACATGTCCCTGTCCTTGCACACACCTGCAGTTATTAGGAGTTTTGAACTAGTTCTTTGATGAACTCTCACACATGATGTGTTTGCAGGAAACCTTCAAGGATTTGCAGTGAGCATCCCCTTAAGCTTGAAAAGAGTTTTTACTTTGTCTTACAGAGTGTTGGTTTTATTTTACTACATTTGGTTGTCAAAATGCTGTTCCCTTTCCAACATTTAGAATAACACCGGGAGCAACTTCGAGTTGCTGGAGCAATGGAGTAAAGGAGAGGAGAAAGCAAAGGCCATCATTTCCATGTGTGGTAAGCCCTAAAGCTATTGGGAATGAGCTCTATTTGCAACATCTGTTGTAAACAAAGTATTCTGCATGCAAACATCTGCCCTCATGCTGAGAATCCTGATTTCTGAAGGTGTTTATAACTGATGCTTCAAAACAAACAAACAAATCTTTATATGAGATTGAGTTCTGGTATTTCAAGCATATTAGAAGGTATTTTCACATCACTGTTTTGCCCAGCTCCCCACATACAGCTAAACTCTCACAGATCTTTCTAAACCAGGTAGTGTTTGAAGTAAAGAAAGTGATCTTTTTTCCAATTTTTTTCCAGTGCCAAGGATTTGATTCACCAGTTTGTTACTCACATATCCATATATTCAGATGTTGTGCTCAACTTATGTGTGTGTAAGATCAGAGAAGGGGTTTTAGCATAAGCTCTTTTAGCTTTTGAGTATGTATTTTAGATACCTCCACAACAGTCATTACAAAAATGTGCCTTTTGTTCCCATATTATCTGCTGTTATTCCTGAGGATGCATTTCTTAATGGACCATTCATATAAATAATCCTCATTTAAACAAGAACACTGGGATTATTGGTGTTACTAAAGAACAGTCTTATTTCAGAGGATTATACGAGTGAAGCATTCACAGCACGCTGCAGAAATCTGAAAGAGAAAAGAGATTAATCTGATTTCAGAGCACAGCTCTTAGCACTCTGTTCTATAAGGTTACTTCCACTTGTCTTGTTTTGCTGCAGCTGGATTCTTGCCCTATTTCAAATTACTAAAATATGCCTCTTGCTTTTTATTTTCAGAGTTTCCTCTGTGCTTGAGAATCAACAATTTACGTTTAATAATTTATAACAACTTAGAGGGTGATTTTTTTTTTGTTATCCAAATACAAATTATTTGTTTCATTTATGTCAACTTCTGAAGTTAACATTTCTATTCCAGAATTAAAATGTTACCAGAAACCAAAAGTAAGCTGATTGTTTCAAGATCAATTCTAAGAACACTCCAAATGCCAAAATAGCCTGTTAATCATATGGAACCTAGAAGAATATCAACAAATATATTCTGATTACCATAGAAGAGATTTTAGACTTCACCACTTTAAAAAAAGTCTCGAGTCTCCATCACAGTGAAAACAAACACACTAAAATGAACGGAATATAACCTTTTACATCTCTATAGAGAACCTGTGTTGATCAAAAGTGTATAAAAGCCTCAAGGAGCTGAGATGCAGGCAAGAAGAGGGCTGGGAATTCAGCAGGGGGTGTAGTTTTGCAGCTTATCCAAACTGCTGCACAAAGCAAACTGTGTCAACTGCTTTCAACTCATTACAAGCTCTATACTATTATGAAATTTTGCAGCATTTTTAAAACCTTCAGCATGCACATTTCAAGTATCTGCATCAAATCCATAAGAAGAGAGGAAGACCCCTGCAGGCCTGCCAGCTACCCCATGACAGCATGGGAAATGGGGACAAGGGGCCAGGTCACATGCAGCTGAGTGTGTGCGCAGAGGAAAACCTGCTCAACATTGACCTCAGGGAGCTGGAAAGGCTTTTGCTGTGGATCTGCATGAGATTCTCAGCTTCTTTCTCCCCATTTGCACAGCTTGGTGAAGTCTGAGTGGCACTGCCCCTGTCCAGGGCAGGACGACATCTTCCCTTGATCAGCCCAGACAGATGGTGGAAAGAGATTTCTGAAAGTACCTCCCGTTATCTTACTCCCTGGCAGAGCTTCTCACCCATGTGGCCAGATATCCACAAGCTGAGTAGCTGGAGAAAGCCATTTATGAACTTATCCATCCAACAGCCAGTGCCTCAAAAAACAGTCAGGGCTGAGGGGCTTCCCCTATGATAGCAAACTGGAAGGTTCTGAAAGTGCTGGTGGAATAATCTGTGGTTTATGTCTTCATTTTCCATGTAGTACAGAAACATCGTTTCATATACAGCTGGTAGCTGGAGAGGCTGTCTGTTTAAAAGTCTGATTTAGAAAGTACTTCAGGAGTAGCAGGTAAAGCTAAAGATATTAAACAAAAATAAATACAACTTTATTTATTGCCTTAGTACAAATCAAGAATAACTGCATTCTGATCAAGTAGAAATAAAGTGTCTCCCTTCAAAATCCAATTCAAGGGAGCCTTGAGAACATTAAACTAGATTTAAGTTAACATCTCCAGTCAGCAACATTTAAGCTCTAGAGGACATCTGTGAGATGTGGGAAAAGGGCTGTTGTGGAAAAGGCTGGTGACAGGGTTAGAAGGGAAAATAACCTAAGAAGAGAAGGTATTGCTCTCAGAAAGACAGGAAAGGCAAATGAACAGCCTCTTCTTAAGACAATCCTGGCTACAGAGTAAAGTTTCAGTTAAATGCTACCATCATAAAAAGGGTTATTGACTCTGGGCTAAGTGTTGACATAAGGAGCTGAAAGGACTTTGGAAGAACTTATTCCACTACAGGTATTCCAGTTGTCCTCTGCAAATAAAGCTAACTGGGCCATCTTGGTTCTTGGTCTGGTTTGAAGAAACAATGAGCCTTACAAAAAACCCACCCAAGCTCCCAGAGGAGGGAGAATGGCAGGGCAGTCAGCTGGGGTCAATCAAAAATTAATGGGTTTGGGTTCTCTTGCTGATGTACAATGGAAAAGTCACTTATAAATTTTTAATTGGAGGAAGGGTTTTGCACAAGCATAATCAAAATATTTAAGCTGGGGTGCTATTGGGGCCAGACTTCTCAAGTATAAGTGGCTGATACAATTGTATTGATTGTTAAGGAGAAGAATGAGAAGTGTTAAAAATGTATTACCTTTTCTTTTTTAAATAAAATTTACATTTGTGGTTTTGCCACAAGCATCATTTTATCTTGTTATATGTGCACATGCAACTATATCCAATGAAAATGTGTGTGGGGGGGAAATGAACTATTATACAATGGCTAAAGAATGTAATGTTTTTATTTATATATCAAAATATTTCAGCCCCTTCTTTCCCAGGTCACTTCAGATAATTACAGAGTACTTCCAAGTGAAGTCTGTGTTTGCTGGGCAGGACAGTTACGTGTCAGTTTGCTGTGGCAAATCAGACTTTGTCACCTTCACTTAGCAAATGAAAAAGCTAAAAGTTAGAACTGTCATGGGATGTTGTCCCCAGACAACATTTATGATTCATTTATGATACATCTTTTTTTTTATGCAAAAGACATATTAGGGCATATTAGGCATATTAGGATGGTATAACATCTTTAGGCAAATATGGGTGGATAATTAATCCCTGCAGCTCTCTGCCCCTGGTTCTGTTCTCTCTACTTTAAAAATTAGAATCATGATCTGGAAATGAAAGAAAACCACTTTGCAGAAGCCTTTTTCACTTTCTGCTGAAAATGGTGTCTTTCACATGCTTTGATCAAGAGAGCATTTAGTTAAAGGATAACAGAATATGGATGAATAGTCCTAAAAATACTAAGAATACCACAATATAAAAACTATCAGGTAGAGAACATGAATGTTACTCAATAGAAATGTCACATAAACTTTCTCTGTGCCAATTTTTAGCATAATCCTCCCTGTAGCACTAGGATTTTGCTTTTGTGCCATGTTTGGAAGCTCAATGCTTTATTCTTCAAGTTGCATTAAACTTTGACAATGACAGATATACGGATTTTTTTTTAATAGGATTCAGCTTGCCCAGCAGTCATTTAGTTGGAAATGCCATTGCTCTAAGGAAGAGCTTCCTGACTTGGTTTGTACAGACACTGTCATCACCAAAAGAGATTGTGCTACACCACATCAGTCTCAACAGTGGCAGTAGCAGCTTCTGGCAGTGTGCAATGCTGCAGGAGATGTGATTCTAGCCCGAGTACTCCTCTAAGTCCTCTCCTGGCCTTTGTACACAAGGTGGAGGAGGAAGAGCTATTTGGTCATTGACCTTCTCTTCTGGGATTGTTTTGAATATGCTGCCACTACATGCACCTTACCTGCAGAGTGCCTGCTTTAGGACTGAATTTGAATCGTCCACAGGTTTCAAAGCAAAGACCAGTGAAAGCATCATTACATACCTAACATCTCACACAAGGAAAATGAGAGACACAGAAAAGTTAAGGCAAACATCTTCATAAGCATTAGTGCCTTGTTCTCACTGAAATCAATCTAAGCTAGGAGTCTTAACAAGCAGTGGTCATCTGTGCTCATGTGACCTGAATGGAAACTCTGTCCTACTTACTCTGAGCTCCAGCTCACTTCACGTGGCCATTCCTGTCTCTCCAGCACATTGTGACTGCTCATGCAAACACAATGTACAGAACTGCATGATTGTTGAACTTTCTGAACTTTTACATTTAGCACACTGAAACCTTCTTTAATCATGAGAAGCATTTCTACTTGTTAGAGAACCACCAGATGATTGCCAATGACAGAGTCTCATAAGGTTTTGAAAAGCAGACTTTATTTAATAGGCACATCATTGCTTTAATAGCACTGGGCTGGACAGCTCACTTCACCATGTGTAAATGGTTTTGTTTGATTACATTGCATTTCCTCAGTGTCGGTAGGATTCAAGTATAAAAGTTACTGCTTTCACTTTCCTATCATTTTTAAAGATGGAAAAAAAAAAAACAACACAACAGTACAACAACTAGTGCACAGGAGCATTATACAGACAGAACTGCCTGCAATCCAGACAGACTCTAAATACTGGACAGTTAAAGCTGCAAGACAACCACACTACATTTGCTCAGATGGCATTTTGCATGGTGCAGGATAGAGATGAACGTTGCCCACTGATACAACAAGGAACTGGTGTTCTTGTACTGAGAAACAAAGACTGCCCAACACGAACAAGAATGAGGGTTTCAAAACAAAACAGCCCACATGAAATTAGCTTCCTTATTATTTCTGATTATAAAAGTTGTACTCCCTCAGCTGTAGAAGTTAAAGGCTTAAAAGAAAAGTACTGTTTAGAGAACTCTACACCTGCAATTCAATCAGCTTTTCAACTTCCCCACCCCCCCTATATTACAAATCTTTGTGATAAGAGAAAACCATCTTTAAGAGACAATACCAGCATTCTGGATTATTTTTGTATTTTACTTAGCTGATATATTTCTTCCCTGAAAAACTTCATTTTAATATTTAATTAAATTCCATCAGCAGAAGCATACAAAATCGGAAATCTTTAGAGAAAAATTATATTGCTCTATGAAAGAAAAAAGCATGACTTCTAATGTGGTTTTATGAACATCCTAAAAGAAGCACATATGGCATAGAAACATTTTGAAAATAGAGAAGTACTTTGTGAGTTTCAGTGTTCTTAGGTTTTACATTCTAGTTTCTGAATGGATATTTCCAAAGTTAAACTCTTGTGGGTTTCCTATATATTTTATAACATTGTATAGGACAGACAACCTAAAGCCAACAAAGCAGAAATCTAGCGTGCCACACATTTTCCTATACACTAATTACTTCAGTTACCAGCGCTTAACACTGACAATACCTACTGTGTTTGTAAAACTTTTTTTTTAAATCAGCTTGTCAAAGCTTTTGAGAAGCAATCTGGGCAATAAGGTGGGTAATTTTAGTGTCTACCATGAATATGGCCAATTACAGAATTAGAGGTCGCTCTCTCCATACAGTGCTGATGAAAAAGAGGTGTAATCCAGGGCCCCAGGAACAGAGCCCGGGCCGGTGTAGGGAGGCATTCTCTTGATGCAGTACTGAGCCTGCTCAGGAGGCAGCTCTCGACGTAACTCATCTGCCAGGATGTAAGGCTGGGAGGGAGGAAAGGAGGGACAAATTCAGTGTGTGTTCTTCAGAGACACAAAGAGTGTTTCTTTTCTGTAGCTGTGACCAAAAACTCAGACATCCTGACTGTTGTAATGAGACCCAATATTTTTCTCTGTCAGTTCCATCCCTAATGATGAATTGAAAGGGAGTGTAAGTAATTAGGTTAAAATCCAGTCTCAGGATGTGTGAGCTACTGAGCACTGTGCAGCCATGGATAGACTGCTACTGATACAGCTCATCCCTGAACAGAGAGGAAGTATCTCCAAAGTGCACTACTGCCCCTTCCTCTGTGACAGGACAGATGCATTTTCACTTAGATCCTTTTAGTTGCAAGGTCCTAATATACTTGTAATGAACAATGCATTATTGTTCTTAATAGCTTGCATTTATGTTATGAAGGATACCCTCTGTTAACAGTCTTGACATTATTTAGAGTAACAAAGTAATGAAAACCATTTTATCCTGAGACCTTGGTTTTCATCTTCCACATTAATTTCTACTGAGAACATGTTTGGAATTCAGAACATGGTCCACAGTAACTGAGATCATGAAATCAATACAAACAGCCAGAATGAGAAAATCAATAGAGCGAGCTTGGGCAAATAGACCTGTACTGCTGTGATCTTTCCTTTCTCCACAGCACAGGATTGGTTTCCTGGCAGCACTGTTTATAGCCCTGACTCTTCCAGAAGCTCTTGCATTGCCTTTATCACCCCTTTCATCTTCATACACCACTCACTTGCCAGTAGATCTGGCTGTGGGGAGCAGTGTGCCAAATTCAGGAGCTTCCTACATGTATCCAGTAACTACCTCCTCCTCCTGCTCCTCCTAGGAGTAACTACCTCCTCCTTGGAGTAACCTCCTCCTTCCTCATCACATCACTATGCTGAGTGAGCTGTCAGGCCACAACATGGCTCACAGTTAGGTGTAGTCTTGTGCAACTATGTTCCAGAGGGCCAAACTTGGAACTGAAATACCCAAACGACAGTGTGGAAGGCAGGAGTTCTCTTCTAATCAAGGCTGTTGTGTTGAAATAATCTGATATACAATAAATCCACTATGCAGACAAGCTGCCTAAATCTTGCCTAAAGATGTATAATTTTATGTTGGCACTTTGTGATATAAAGACCAGGCCTTGAATTCATGTGAGCTGGGTCCTAATTCCAAGCAAGAATAAAAAAACAAGTGTTTTCTCTAAAGTCTTAAAAATGGAAAGCAAAGCTTCAGTAGTGCTAAAAGGCTCCAGAGGCCTTTTAGCAAAGAATGGCTAAATGGGAGAGCTCTGGGATCCTTACAGCCAGCAGGGCAATGACTGACCTTATCTGAAGCCAGGATTCTGAAGGAAGCTATCACTTGTTCAGCCGTGTCAGTGTCTGCTGTTTCTCTGGTCATGAAGTCAATGAAGGACTGGAAAGTCACAGTTCCTTGCCCGTTGGGGTCAACCAGAGACATGATTCGGGCAAACTCAGCTTCACCCTTTCACAGAATCCAAAACACACAAAAAAAAAAATGGTCACCATAATATCAATCACAATCAGCCCACATCTCTAGTGACCCAGTAGGAACCAGTCATTTTAAAGTCTTTTTAAGCATCTTCCTGACTCAGGAACATAAATGTCAGAGTGAATGAAATCTGGGATCTTAAATACCCACCCCTCGTTTTCAAGCAGGACTTGATATTTTTGAAAAATGTATTCTTTAGCCTAAATATACAGTACGTAGCTTTCAAGTAACTTTCTGCAGCTTCTCCCCAGTCCCACCCTCACTCAATGCCTCTTAAACTTGTTTTAACTTTACATTTAATTTTTCACCCCATCCTAAAACCACTGTAGTACAGGTACTGCACAGGGAGGTGAAACAACAGCCTAGGAAGCAGAGTACTTGCACACCCACTGAACTGAGAAGCAAGGGCAACAGCTCTGAGAATTTCATGCCAAATATAGAACAGATCACCAAAGACTAATCCTTTTTTCCACTAAAAGGGTTAACTTATAGAATAGATGAATGAAATGCAACCCCAAAATGTAGTTTATGAGAATTAAACAGCAATAAACTCATTCTTCTTCATGCAGTTAAAGAAAAGAAAAAAACAACCAACATTAAGTAATTGTTAATTTCAAATTCTAAAGTTTCCTTAATTCAAAGAGCAATACAGAAGACCATAGAATATGGTTTTCAAGCATCTAGTTTTACTTTTTACTTCTTTTTAACAATTTGAAAATAAACGAAAAGCAAAGAAACACTAAACTACAATCTTTAGTGTAAATTACATTATTAGTATTCTGCCAATCTAAATAAATTTTAGTGTTGCTGTGGTTAATGGTATAAGCTGTAAGCAGAATCAGTTGCCATTTTTTATTAAAGTTCATACCAAATCATAACCCATTGAAATTAAGCAAGCTCTGAAATCATCGTGGTCCATCAATCCATTCTTCCTCTATTGACCAAAACAACATAAGGAATATAGAAGGAAAGGTTTGAAGAATCCAAGGTAATTCCCAGAGAGATGACGAGTTTAGATCATTGGCACATTGGATCCAGTGCATGAATAGTAATAATTGATATTGCCCAAGCAGGTCACCAGAGTCATCATCAGTTTTAAAGGAGGAAGAAGTAACTAACATATTACACACAGGAAACAGACATTTGCACCACAAAAAGTAACACCAGGAAAGGTCAGGGGAGAGATATGGGAGAAGAGGAAGGGAATGAGACAAGAATACAAGGAACACAACCAGAGAAGACAAAGAGAAGGGCAAGGAGAAAAGTTTGTTACTGAACCAGTAAACTCAGGAGAAGCTGAAGCTGCCTCCCTGGAGGAGGTCAGTTGAAGACTTCCTCTAAAAGGAGGTTTTTTTATTCTGCAGGCAACAATGTAACTGTGGTATTACTGGCTCAGAGCTGAGTAAACACCAAATGGCATGATAGTGAGAAGATAAATAAATATTCTGTGTGGTAACATAATGTAGTGGTTCGGATAGAATTGTGTCACCCAAAATCAGGAGAGAGCAGTAGAAAGTTTGTGTTGAATCTTAGGATAAGAAAGTTTGCAAAAGTCTGAGTACAAGAAGCATAGAATTTCGCCATAGTTATGTAGTAGAGCACAAATCAAACATCTCAAACCAAGTAAAAGAAATAGTATGAAAAATCTTTGAAGTATGCATAGAAAAATACATTTTCAAGTGATGCTGACAGTCCATCTAACCCAGTTTTCTTCTCAGAGACAGGATCTTTTCAAAATGTTATGACCAATATCATGGAGATTAAACATCCAACCTCTTTGGCTATTGTTATATTGGCCTCTCTGAAAAGAGAACACTATCAGTTTGCTCTACCTGCAGGTCATTTCCAACCTGTCCTAGACTGATGAGGCAGGCTTTAAATTCATCTGATTGTAGATTGTCAGATTCATCCTAGCATTCCATCACAGGTCATGCATTTGGGAAGGTGAAAGGAAAGAAAGAAAAATCACAAATCAGGTTAGTTGGTTAGTAAAGAATATTCTGCTCTTGTATTAATAACTGTCTTTAGTTAATGGAAACATAACATCAACTTATTGCAATGAATAACCTAGAAATGTGTTCAACTTCTGCAATTTAGGTTTTTTCTTCGTGGAAGAGGGTCTTTAACTACAGGGTTAAAACTGTGCTTCCCCTACAGGTGCTCTTTTAATGTTTTTGCTGATAAGGCAGTTTTTATTCTATTCATCTGCCATTTGCTTCTTTCATTTTCTTTTTTCATACAGTGTACGTGAGATGCAGTAAAGAGATCACTGAACCTGGGGAATTTTTTTTTTTTTAATTCAGATACTGTTAACTTCAATCTTGATCTGATAATATTACTTAACAATTGAATATGCCCATCTCAAAAGACAGTATGAGTGTAAAACAATTGACCTCTTGTCTAGATCAAAATAAATTTATAACTGACATAGCTAATTTTTAGTTTTATGTCTTCTTTGATAATCTATATAATAAGGTTTTGCTTTGAAAACTGACTTTAAAAAGCCCCATTGAATTCCAGGTTAAATGGCTCTTCATAACACTACATCAAACTCAATTCTTGCTTTGAACCAATATTTTTGACACTATCTTCTTAAAACCAGACTGGCTCACCTTTTTCTTCCTGTTCATACAAAATGTACATCTCGTATCAGAGATGCACTTCAGACTGAGTTAACATGAATACAATTAAGGAGATGTTCTAAGATGAAAAATTATTACCCTTATTGATTTTACAAATTGAGAGTCTGGAGAAGATCCAAGGTTTTCTGTCTGCTACATATTTGCCTGCTGGATGAATAATTTATTTTTCAGAATTTCTATATTGTTATGCATAACTAAAATTATAGGATTTTTAACAAATGCACTGGGTCTATTTAATATACTAAAAGGATATAGTGCTGCTTTTTAAAGTTCATAATGCCATGCATTTTTTACATATCATGCTGTTATTAGATTGACTCCCTCTGCAGCAGCCTCCACTGGGTCCATAAAGGGAAGATGAAAAATAACAGTGGGAAGCCAATGACAAGATAAAGCAAAGCTGCAAAGGTGGAGCATCATTTACTTAAAAGCCATAATCAGAGTGAAGCTTTTTCCTTTAATATTTCCATTTTACAAGATAATTTCTGCCATGAAGCATTCAAAATAGTTTATTTTATTGTTCTGAAAATGTTAATCTAAGCTGGCTTGAAACTCTCAAAAGCCACCCTAAAGACAGGATGTGGCAGGAGTGAAGTCAGCTCATTTTGCCTTATTTCTAAAGCCAGAGATATTACTGTGTGACTGCAAACAAAATGATTTAAGAATGGGAGCTCAGACCCAAATCCTGCCCATCTGCCTTCTCTACCAGGGGGATAGAGGACTATCAGCTACTTGACTACCCCAGGGTGGTCAATATGTGCATGAGCTCCCTAACCAGGCACACATAGCAGCAATAGCTGCCCAGCAGGTTGTGGAGGGCAGGTGGGAGTGAGAGACTCCAGCACATCTACCAAGAAACCATTTTATTTAGGAGAGGAGCATGATGGTTGTGCTGGACCTTACTCCCATCAGCAAGTCACATGGGACTCCCCAGGGAGGGTCCAAGTAGTTGTGCCTACACCAGGTTCTCACATTGTTGTAGTTAATTTTTTCAGTCTGCACTATATGTGGCCTAAAATGGTATCTTTGCCTTGCAGTATGTCAGAGCTCCTGGGACACAATGATATTTTCCAACTAATGTACAGATCAAGCCCATGCAAGGGCTTTCTCATTGGGAGATGGTTCTCTATGTTGATTTTTACTATTTGCAGATCTACATTAAGCACTGAAGTCAGTTTTTTAAAGCACAGAAAATAACTTTGCCTTGTTCATCTTTTCCTGCCAACACAAACACTGAAATCCCCTTCCTTGTTTTGTTATTGGTTCCCAGAAATCTTTTCCTTCCCCTTTGCAAATCGTGTCCTTATAAAACAAGTGAGCATCTGAGTCAAAGTAATCCATTTTTATACATGTCTTTCAGTTTCTTGAATGCTGATTGATCTGCATAAACCTGATCAGGGAGCTTTGACAGGGAGCTGTTGTCTTTTTGTTAGTAAAATATAGGATGACATGATGCTATTGGTCTGCATGCAGAGCCTCTACTTAAAATCTGTATTTTGCACAAAAATCAATAGTAGAATATGTTAACAGCCATTAGGATCATTCATGCAGAGCAGCTGCAAATATTTTATCACATACTTCTCAATCTTATTTAAAATCTACTGTATATACTGAATCTGAAAAAGAAATCCCCGTGTAAAACAAAACCAGTGACTGACAACAAATCTTTGCTGGTGTCCCAGTTTGTCTGCACACTATAACAGCATACTGCACCATTTTGAACACTTCTAAACTACTCCTGTGATTCAGACATTGTGTCCTACTTTCTCTCTTCTTCTCTATGCAGTCACATTAAGGAAGGAAGTACCAGCAATGCTGAAGATTTATATTTATACCTACAACTGGATTGTGCCTGTAGGCACAACCTTCAGCAAGGACTATGAGTAAGCAGCAGCATCCTCAGGAATAACCTCTGGGGTACCAGTGTGTGTAGAGGGCTTCCCCCCTTCTCCCAGAGAGACAGCATGGATACCTGGTGGATGTGCTAAAAGAAAGACAACTCTTTCTGCCCTTGTAATGCTTACAGGCATAGTGTCCACTTTCTCACTGCAGTTTTAGAATCAGGGGCATGTAGCCCCAGAACAAACATTGTAAACTACCAAATAATTTCCTTCAAATACTCAAGCTGTGGAAATAATTCACCCAATTATATAGCTCTCTTTAATAGTTGCAGAATTAAGCCCCATAGTGGATTATGAACTGTAAGATTATTATTTTTTTAATATATAATCTTCCTGGGGAGGAAAATAGGAGTTCATGCCTCATATTTATAAGCAAAATAAGGTTTTTTTAGAAGCACTCTATAAAAAATGTTATGTGTCTGCATATCAGTACTTTGCTGACATCCTCAGCACATACTAGGAGCCAAACGTCAAGATACATCTTAAGCTGGAGGAATGCTCAAGAAGTCAGAGCTATAGCATGCATAAATGTTTCTGTCATGCTTCAGTATTTAAAGCCTACTTGTCAGGGACAGTATTCGTTTTAGGGATTTTTCTGGCTATTCATCATTCAGAATAGCAGTCAAATTCTTTCGGTGTAATTTTTAAACTATGTCAAGTATTCAGAAATGCTGCTGAGTGCAAAAAAATTACAGCATACACTACTAATTCCATCTGACACTGAGAAGTTAGGATTTTTCATGTTAGTGTCTACATTCAGATGATCCAGTTTCATATTCTTTTCTCTCTAAGGTAACCAAGATCATAAAATAATTCCTTACTGCCTTCTCAATCTAAATGCCAAGTTTAAAGACTTCACAGCTTTTTTACCCTGAAGCATCCTGGGTTTCCTTTACTGACCAAGACTAAATATTAATATTTGAGAGTGCAAGGACATAGGAAGAATATAAAAATGGGAAATAAGTCTGCCACTCTCAAACATGTTTGTTCAACGTCTTCCAGTCTGTGTAGATTGAGTCGCATCTGCCCATTAAATTAAAGTTTAATTTAATCACTATGAGCTTCTCTTTTATCACTGTTTCTACTATCTGTCCCCCACAGAAGGCCTGGCTCAATGGCTGATTGGTTTTAGATATCACTTTCTTCCTTTTTTTAACTTGCATTATGCTACTAAGAACATAACTGTTGCACTGTGTCAGTGCAGAAGTCCTCCTAGACCAACTTCCCATGCCTGGTGCTAAGGGAAGGAGTATAAAAAAGGGGATGCAAATGGTCCTTCCCTTAACATGCTCCTTCTGGGCTTCTTTTTTAAGGCCTCTGGATTACATTTGTCATGAGGTGAGGTCTACAGCAAGGCCACAGAAACTGATGAAGCATCTATCTCCTTCCTCTTCTGACCTGGCCCCTCAGGTTTCCTGCCTGAAACCATAACTCATTATAGCCTGAAGAAAGGAGACAGTCAGGGACAAGCAAGGATCTAGGATCAGGGAAGCACTTTGTGTTGCACATTATTGTCATCTCCAACCTGCCTGAAGCTGTGTGATGTGAGCACCCTCCTCCAGGCCATGCAGCCACTCCTAAGGTCTTGCCCTGTTGAATCATTTGCTATCTCAAAGTCTTTCTGTACCTGTAAAGCCTAAAGATCTGTAATAATAGGGGTGTTTGGTGTAGGATTTAGCCTCTTCCTTCAAGACCTTCTGAGGCACCAGGAGGTGCCTGTCATATCTCCTCAGTCACTGAGCCAGCATGAACTACAAAATCCAGGGAAGCCAGAAATGGCCATCCAGTGTAAGATATGCTAGGATTAAGTTGCCTTGATTCCTTATAATTAGGGAGCTGTCAAATCTTTGTGCAAAAACCTTGGTTTCCCTTAATAGGGTCTCTCAAATACTGGCATGTAATTTATCCAGACCTAGTACTCTGTCTGCTTTTAAAAGCTCTAATTGTTCAGTTATCTGTTCCAGTGCATTAGGAAAACCATTTAGTATGCTACTTCCTTCCACCCCAGTAAATTCATCTCTGCTTCTGTGATGTTATCTTCTGTTTCCT
This sequence comes from Heliangelus exortis, assembly GCF_036169615.1. Taxonomy (NCBI): domain Eukaryota; kingdom Metazoa; phylum Chordata; class Aves; order Apodiformes; family Trochilidae; genus Heliangelus; species Heliangelus exortis. The sequence continues at coordinate 6,352,606 of NC_092424.1, read as the reverse complement.
TAGAAAAAATAAAAAGGAATTACGCTGCACTATAATCACATTAAGGTTTTCCATAAAAACTGTCCCTGATTTCTCTGTAGCTAACCAGCTAAACTTTCCCATGCTTGTGTGTTTCTTCAAAAAGCAGAGGTTGGGCAATTCTGCTTTTCTTTCTAAACAATTGAGGATATTCTGGATAATACTTAGCAAACTATGACTTTCCTTATCCAATCCAAGTCAAGTACAAGTCCGGGTATGTGTAACCATTTTGAGTAGAGCTGGAAAAGGAGAACATCACTGAGATGAAACTGGCATTTTGCTATAGCCTGAAATGACTTGAAGGAGACAACTCATAGTAACAGAATATAAATCAGGGATTAAGTATGGATTAGGGATTCACTAACTGAAAGATCCTGTGCTGGGAAAGAGACAGCAGCCTGGTGCTGCATACTGGTAATCTTTTTTCAGTCTGTGAAATGTGAATTGAGTTTGGAAGGCAGTTTCATGCAAGCAGAGCCAACAGAGCTAACACATGTACAGATTGTTCTCCAGCTGGGATTGTCAGATGGCTATCTGCATGTATTTTGCTATTGTGTCTATTAATAGCTATCTTTTTAACCTCTGTCCATGAATACTGCATAACTCACAGAAGTAGTGAGTTAAGTTTCTTCACAAGAGTGTTTCCATTCCTACTTTTTTTATTCACCTGGGATTAGATAGCAGAAAATACCATCATCTTATTTCCCAGACAGAAAATGAAAGGATTTTCCTTCATAGCTATCAGTGCTCCAACTGTATTTCCTACAAATCTATTTCAAGGATGACAAATTTAGATTAAAAGAAAAAAAAAATCACTGAGATTACAGCTAAATTTCATGAGGTGGAAGCTCCTGGCAAGTAGATAGAGCATGCTGCACTACCTTAAAATAAAGGGGATGGTTATTTCCAAAATAAACATATTTATCCAGTTCTGCTTGTTATTTGAAAAAATACTGAACCCTATTAGCAGAACTATAACATTACATTTAAAGAGTAAAAATAAATGCTCAACATACCTGTACTATGCTATGGTTTCATAAGGCTGTAAGTTCTTTGTTCAATCATCTTTTTGGCTGTTTTTTAAAAAAAGCCCCTTGCTACTGCATTTGCAGTTTTTTCAACTGCAGGCTTACATTTGGAATGAAACAAAGATTTATTTCAGGAACAATAAATATTGCTAGTTGAGAAAAAGCAGGAGTACTGTACCCTGTCAAAGTGATTGAATGATGCTCTGAAGTCATTCATTTGTTCCTGGGTGATACCCTTGGCATCTCTTGTGAGGATCTGAGTTTCAACCTCATTGATAGTTCGAGCAATGGTGGTAAGCAGGAGCTCCCATCCAACACGGATGTGCTATGAGAGAGAAAATAATGATTTATTAAAGAATCAAATATATTTTTCTAAGATTATAAAAAGTGCAGTAAGCAAAAAATCTAGTTCTAGATGTTTATGATAGCTTTTCCCATACTACTTACTCTTTAGTATGACCAAGGATCATTAAAAATAAAAAATACTTTCACTTCTGCAGTGAAAGTAAAAATCAGTGAAAATAATACAAGACTTGTGAGATTACAGGAAAGTCTGTCAAATTCCATCCTCTGTTATAGTCGCATCAGATGAGGGAAGGGAATTCTATGTCAGAAGAGGGCAGAATAAACTAAAACAAATACAAGGGAGTAAATATCTACCTCCATAGTGTAGTTGGTGTGCTTGTTGTCAAACACCAGAGCTTCTTGTATAAGCTGATGATCTCCTTCCAGTTTGTCAATGTTGTGTTTATAATTGATGATATTGTGCTCATATTGCTTCAGCTGATTCATCTGGTCCTCCAAAGGCCCTGTCATTTCAATAGAGCTGCGGGCAATTTCCTGTCAAAAGAAACAACACCACCACCCCCCCAAAAAATTTAAACTTCAGGTTTGTTGATTTGACTGACATTTATATAAATATATAATATTTTCATTCTAAGAAGCAATAGTATTAAAGCTTTCATACAGCAGAGACAATAAATTTTACCACAGAAACACATCAACATAAATGTAGCACATATATTTCTGGAATTACTATAGAGAACCCAGTGATCCTGGTATCTTTCCTTTGCAGAAAGCAGAAGTGAAATAATAATTGTCTAGTGATTGATTTTTCTAAGTTACATCTTCTGCTCTACAAGCTTCCACAGTTCTACAAATCATCTTAAGAGGTACTAAATTCTTCAGGATCAAACACCTGGTGAACTATCATGAAGATTGCTATTGTCCTTTATATAAAGCAGAGATACAAAACTACAAACCAGTTTTCTGGTCACCTTCTGCTGGAGGGTCTGACACTCACCTCCATCTTGGTCTGGATCCACGGCCCAATGACATTGGCCTGAGCAGCAAACTGGCGACGCAGGCGCTCGTTGGCGTGCTGGCGGGCGAGTTCCTCCTGCAAGGATTGATCCCTCTGAGGCACCAGCTGCTTCACCTGTTCCAGTGGGAAAGCACTAAGTGTGAGAAGGCACAACTGAACACTTCAACAGCAAATGGAACAAATATGTCCACAGCTAGTAATGTTTCTTTTTCTTCCTGAAGGTTGGTATCAGAGGAGCAAGCCAGAAACATGATCCTTGTATTATCTGCCAGTTCTGTGCTGACCCAAGACATTGCTAACATGGTCTTGAACAGCCTGACCAGAGAGATTGTCACAAAGAAAGAAGAAATTCTCACCTCTGGCTGGATTCAAGTTCAAGGCATTTACCTTGAACTGCTATTAGAGCAGTTACTTCGGTTTTCTTTTGAACCACAGGTGATTTTTCAATAGGTAAGTAATTGTTCTAAGAATAGTCAGTGCAAAACATTTTGTTTGAGCACAGCCATTACAGTGGGATGACATGAGACACATTCTGTCCATCGTGTAGAAGTGGAGGTCTCAAATACATTGCTAGTACTTTTTTTGGCCTACCCTTCTGGATTGCCCTGGGAGATTCTGAATTTAGTCCTTATTGCTTGGTTTTGGTAACCCAGTGAGGGTGTGTTCTTGTCTATGTAAGTTTATATATTTGGTAAATTTACACATTCTGTGCAATCACTCACCTTCAGCATATTGAGTCTCAGTTCCTCATAAAATAAAGTGTGATTATTCTACAAGACCCTCTTTAATCCCTCCTCGGTATTTTTTTAAGGAATTGCCAATTTCAGTCTAACTCAACAGAACATTCATGGTCCCAAAGATGTTAACTTTTCACAGAATTTGTGAAAAGCAACATGAACTACTGTTTATACTGAGAGAAAGATTACAATAATTTTGTGGGTTTTTGATGATATCCTCTGGCCCATCCACTGGCCAGTCACCAGCTCTGCTCTAGCCCCTACACAAGCTTCTCTTGCCCTGCCAAAAAGCCAAAAAGGAGCAAGGGATGGTGAAGTGAGTCTAGCAAACATAAGGAAACAACATCTGATAATATAGACTAATTTACTGTCAAGTTATCTGAATATTCTCAGTATTACTAAACCAGAATACTCTTACAATATCCTCTTTGTATTTAGCATACATTACCTTTTCCCACTTGTTACGAATTTCATCCACACTAATGGTGCTGTAAGGATTGCTTGCACTTATTCTCATGCTGTAACTCTGGATAACTTTTTCAACTTCATTCTGGATTGACAGTATGGCCTGCCTTTCACCATCTGCCTCTGGCAAAGTAGCTTTGAATTGATCATGTGCAGAGATTAAACTCTAAAAGCAGAAAAAGAGAAGGAAAGCATAAAAACTTTTATGTTTCTACAAAAATCTGGAAGATCTGCTGACAGATATCTTTTTTTTTTTAACACGTATTCTACTTACAAAGAAGGAAAAGCTTCCTGTCTTGTTTTCTCTATGATAAGTCAAATAATAAACAACAATTTACCTGAATTTCCTCTATGCTATGAACAATAAACATGTCCTGTAGGTCTTCCATAGCACCTTCCATCCAGTTGTTGAAAGGAGCAGCTCTTTTGGCAAACTCCAGGTGAAGCTGATCAATCGTTTCAAGCAATTTCTCTGTCCTCTGTACAGGTTGGGAAAGGTACATTTGTTTGTTATTAGAGGAAGATCTAACTCCACACAAATACCCACCCATGCACAGAGTCATGCTTCAGTTTTTCAAAAGCAACTGATGGTATTGTATTGATTTAGCCACCTGCTTTAAGGGTTCTTACTCCAGGAAAATGACAAATTGCAGTAAAGGTACTTTCATATCCAGTACATTCAAAGGGGTTTATGACTTTGGAGGATAGCAGGTGGAATTAGTTTTCCACTATATTTTAAGTATTTTTGCTATTTTGATCTATCTGCACATCAGTTAAAATCTGCTAGTCTTGATTTACTGATTTATTTTAAGAATAAAGAGGAATATGTTTTCCACCTTGGCATACATGTGTGTGACTGCCTCTTTTCTGAAGAAAAAAAGTTTTGAAAAGTATCTCAGTGCTTTGGAGTATTCAGTACCAAAAAACTAACTCAGTGCTGGCCATTTTCCTATATTTCACCTGATTAAGCTCAGGAAAGTATGAAAAGGTAAGCACCTAATTACTTTTGTTATCCTTGCTGGACATGAAATTCACAGTGACTGGTGCTATAAGCTGCATTCCATTTGTTGCTGGTTTTGAAACACCCTTGGACACTGAGTCCTGTCTGCTGTGAACAATTTAATCTGATGAAACCACGGAACCAGAGCAAAATGAAATGGAGATCTGAGGAAAGGGTTTATTGCCATTTAGATACCAAAGTGGATGCTCAATGGCATTGTTTTCAGAGAGGAAAAAAGAGTTTATTCCCCTCTCCCTGCCTCAGCTGAACTGCTGATTGTTGTTAACATGCTTTACCTCCAGTGCCTCTCTCCTTTTCTGAGTAAGTGTTCCCAGGCTGTCCCATTGGTCACATATCTTTTGGCATCTGTCATTGACACTTGCAGCATCATGGTAGTCCAGTTCACTAAGAAAGAGTGAAGACAAAAATCTGTGTGACTTTCTGGAAGACAGAAGCAGTTGCATTTTCTAGACTCTTCCACTGGCCCTTGGTACTTCTTTCCCTCTTTTGTCCTCCAGGTAAAAAAGGAGCTGCAGTACAGAGATGTGTGGTCTAGACAATCATCATTTCAAGAAGCACAACACAGGGACAGCATCAACCTCCTCTGTTGTGAGAAAAATCAAGCATCCATCTGTGACAAACAGGTGATAAAGACAACTGAGGTTTCTAACCACCTTTATCTTCACTATTTCTGTGGCACAAACAGTTTGATCTCATGAAGACCAGAACACTTCAGTCTGGAGCTTTATCAAGTTTCTGAAGATGGGTTTGGTTTTAACTTAATTGGCCTGAAATACAGATTATTTTTTTTTAAATAATCCAATGATCTTTTCCAGCCTTATATGCTCTGAAATTATTTAATTGAGAAACAGACCTTGGGTTGCATTCAAAGCCCAAAGTCTCTCTCACAGGCCTGGCAATACTAGTAGGGGCTGCCAAATCAAAGAGAACAATTTTTATCTTCCTGTGCAGGAACTCCTCACAGAGCTACACTCTAGAAATGGCTGGCTCAGAGAACAGGAATATCCAGACCCACATGTGCCCAGCATGAATCTGTGCACCCACAAAGGATTCAGCAGCTAGCATTGCTTTTTCACCTGCTTAACAGGCTTGTATCATCCAGACAGAAAGCAACTTACTATTCTGCCTAAAACTGGAATAACTTCTTAAGGCTCTGTCCTGAGATTCTGCAGTGAGTGTTTCAAATTGAATTTTTTCTGCCAGGGGCAGAAAATGCCCCTGATTTTGCTGCATCCATCAAGACCATAATAAAATACATGTGTTTGGCACTTTGAAAACTACCTCTTACTGGTGTATCATTAGCCACTGAATTTAGCTCTTGGCTGCTCCTTGAGGACACTTTGCCCAGAAGTAAACATTGCAGAGACTGTGACTGTGTGACAACATGGCAATACGAAGCTAAGATTTACTTTAATGCTTGAACAACACATTAAATGCAGATATAATCTGTTCCTTTCTTTTAAAAATTCTTCTTTAGGCAGCTGGCAAGAGGAAGGTAATTTAGAGAATCACAGATATCAAAACAAGAACAGAGGTGGCTTTCCTCCAAGAGGTCACACTGTAGGGCAGGGAGAGTGTTCATGCTTCCTCTTCTAAGCTCAGACAGAGCAATGTGGTTTGGGATAAAATTGAGATGTGAACCACTCTGTTTAAAAGAGGCTTGAGATGTGCTGCAATCAATCCACTGGTGAAAGTAAAAATAAAATGCCATAACAATTCTATAAAAATAAAAAAACAGACCAAAACTGTGAAAGCAGAACTGTTTCATGTAAGAAGAAAACTGTCAGCAAGACATACTATACAAGGTCTCCTTAACCTGAAAACTTTCTCCCTCCTTTTGAGCAAGCCTTTTTGTTAGCTTTCAACGGATGCAACAAAAGCCATCTATTTGTAAAGAAACCTTGGAGTTTTGGATGAAACAGGCCACTATATTTTATTGCTGCTGGAAGTCATGTGGCTTTTTTATTATTATTGCATATTGAGATTATTAGGTGACAGTCCTGTGTGAGCTGTGAGCTCACTAAGTGGATGGGATGTGGAGATTTGTATTCTGGTCTCTTCTCACATCCTGAATCTAACACGCCAGAATATGGGCAGAATATTTTTCCTGATACGCCAGGTCACACTCCTGAAAGTAATGCAAGTTTTAATTTTACTTCAGTGGATCATTTTTCTCCTTTGATAGATCAGGATAAGGGCAGGTAACTTTTCATGAAAGTGAGGGACTGATTGTACCAGCTCTGGTCAAAGAACTGGAAGGTAATGTGCAACATTCCTCCACACGCTCTGCCAGGGAAGTTCAGTCATTCCCCACAAGATCTTTGCTATCCAATTTCTTCCAGGGATATGTGCTGTGGACAAATAGGTAGGAGAAAAATATTATCAAAACAACTTGTAAAAAGGGAACCCGTGACTCAAAAATCATTAATTCACCAAGTGGCATTAAACAGTGTAGCTGCACTGCTTTTCTGGGCTTGCTATAGTTTAATTCAAATAAATGTATTATAAGTGTGAAAGAACATTTTTCTGCTTGAATCAGAAACAGAGGAAGGAATAACTCAGAGGACACTATTTACTTGGAAATAAAACATAGATTTACATTCCTTGTCCTCTTAATTTGTGTCTCTCTCTCAACACTGAAGCTGTGAAGAGGACAGATTTCATATCCTGTAAAAGTTTTGCTTATCAAGTATATACAAAGTGCTGCTGTGTGTGTATTGCAGAGACTGGAAGAGAACAGTCTTTTCTATTCCTTTGGTTATTAGTCTTGGAACTTAAAAATCATTAAGCTGTTCCTCTTGATCTTACATGTAACTCATTCTTTTTCATAAATTAAAGATTTACTCGAATTTTGTCCTGATCCAGAGAAGCACTTAAGTATGAGATCACCTTAGGAATAGTGATAGTGTCACAAAAATAGCCTGCTGAGCAACACACTTTAGAACCAGGCTCATGTTAATCATGTGTGTAAGCACAATTTGAGCCCAGGTTTCCAGAACCAAAAAGGCTCTCCAAATCAGTGTTACAGATTGTGGTCTTCCTGGCTGAAAATAAGTTGCTGAAGTAGAAGTGGTGGATATGCAAAGAGCTACATTTCAAAAATTTTATCTTGATGTTTGAAAACCAATATTGGAAAGAGCCCACAAGAGCATAAATTAGTACAGGGCTTCATATCACAGCTCACTCCAGTTGTACTCAGCATTGTTATGTCCTAAGTGGCAAACTCCATTTTAAAAATGCCTGAATTTTTCCAGCTTTTTATATAGCCTGATCCGAGCCTTGTCATGCTTTATTACTCAGGATTTCTAAGTCTACTCAGGCTGGAACACAACAATCTGACAGCAGCAGCCAGGTTGGAATAATTTGTTTGCACATACACACAAATCCTTTGTCTAAAAAGGACCAATAAAAAAACTCTTAGCAACTTTAACCTTAAGCACACAGTGGACTGAGCTGCTGCAGCAGAAAATACCAGGACAGGAAACTATAACTGGTAGAGTTCAAGGTCACACAGCAATTGCTCTCCTTTGAAATACCAACATTAGGTAGCCAAAAGATTGACTAGGACAAATCATGGAGGTGTAATGACTTGGAATTCAGACACACGTGATGATAATTTCTGTAAATGCCTGACCCAGGGATGTTAAAAAAATAAAAAGAAAGAAATACCCACACGGACTTGAATAGATAAGGTGTCAATGCACTTCATAGCATGCAGACATTAGTCAATCCTGCTCAAAAAATATGAATGGAGAAAGAAATTGGGATTTTCCACCACAATTTCATTGCATGAGGAATTATGTATCAATAATTAAAATCAGAATTTAAATAGAATGTGCCCATTTGCTTACAGCTAATAGCAAAATTTGACCTTTCTAACCTTTCATTCCGTGTTCTCCAAGGGCTCCTAAGTCTCAGTGAAAAATCAGGCACTGATAGCCCCATTTCATGGAGAAGCAGAAGTCAAAATAGAGCATCTCCAAAAGCACCTTTTGGAGATGCACAGGTTTTCAGCACCTTTGCAGCCCAGGCCACAAATATCTTGTTTAACTTCACACAGCAAATTACTGAAACAACTGAGGAGAGACAGTCCTAAAATAGACAGGATACAGTGTTCACTGGCCTCACCAGAGGTAAAGGACACAAGGTTCAAAATGCTGGTAAGCAGATGCTGTGCTATGCATACTGCATTCCCAAAGTTTCTCATCACTTGTAAAGCTGAGGCTGAAGTAACAATGATTAGGTGTTTCAGAAACTTTCTCTAGTATACAGAGGTATACAAATAATTCCACAACTTTGTGAAATCTCCATTCTCTTTGTTTTCCAACTCCTTTCACATTAACAAAAAGCAGTACTTAACTCTGCTCACTGGGCTTTACTTCTTTCAGTAATCTTGAAAAATAGGATTTGTCTCCTAAATCCATTTGAATGATACAAATACTGTAAGTGCTGCTGCTATCACGTATGAACGACATTTTTAGACAGCTTTCAGATTTTGAAAATGTTAATGAATGTGAAGCTGTTTATGAGTCATGGTCCTTCACAAAGGTAAAAAAAGGGATGTTTTTGATTTTTCAGAAGTAACTGTTTTGTCTGTTCAAAAAAGTGAGAAATTGGAACTTGGAGAGCTGAAGCCAAGGGTAGGAATCTGAGAATTTTCATCTTGGCTCTGGTTTCAAACACTAAAGCATATTTGTTCCTGTTGGATTTACAGATTTATACTGCAGGTGAGCAATTAATTTAAGTATGTGCCAAATTGCTAATATCAAGAGTGGTGCCACTGATTTGCAGGACGAAACCACTGCAATTAGCTGCATAAGATCATAAAACCAAATATGATTAGCTTAATGCACACACCAAGATGACTTTGATAGAACAGGAACATCAGTATGTAACACTACAGTCTGTCAGTGTGGCAAGAGCTTTGCTGACAAAACTGTGCTTCCCACAGGTGAATTAACAACCTTCCCACAAACGAGCAAATTAGCAAACTCCACTGATAAGAATGCCAGAGTGACTGCATCAACATTCATGACTTCTGTGTCTCAGTCACAGGACTACACTTTTTACATCCTGACCTATGTAGCTGGTGCTAAAATACAGATGTAGCCTAAATTAGTCATGGAATTTTCCTCAGCTTCAGTAGTGTTTTCTCTGAGCATAGTAATGCTGAATGAGCAAGTGTTGGTCCTGTCACCAAGTTGATGGAATTGTGGGTGAAAATCCTTGCTCTCCTACAGAAGAACTTGTGTGCTTGATTGCTTGTGTGACACTGAGCAAGTTATTTCATCTCCATATACCCCACAGCCCTTTCTGCAAAATGGAGGCAATGGCACTTTCAATTATAATATGAAAAGATTGTGAAATAAGTATACTAGAGAAAGTTAAATCTTTAGAAAAGTCAGTGCATTGCCAAATACTATGTGGACAATTTAAGGATGTGAAGACTTTTGAAAGGACCAATATACTTGTGGGAAAATACTTGGTTTTAATGTGAAGATGCTTCATCTGTAATTTCTCTAAGTTAAATTCTTTTCTAAGTTAAACAACTCATAGCTAGTACCTCTCAGCAGACCATATTAACTGTCAAATAAACACCTCCACCATTCCCATCAACACACAATGGACTCATCAGTAAAGCTAATGCTAAAAGATTACCATTAAGCCCATTTTTAAATGTTTGTTTTCCAAGCAATCTTGGTCAGTTGAATATCTATATTTGGTTGAGGGTAAGGGGGAGATGAGGGAAAGGTCTCAGTGACGAGCTCAGATAATATACTTATGAAGCTATCTCTGGAATTCTTACGTTGGTACCTATGACACTATCAAATGCATTGGAAAGAGTTTATCACAAAGTTAAATGTCAGCAGCTGCAAGCCTTTAAATGGAACATACTTCAGCTCCTGGGCAATGGCAGCGATCTGTTCCACCCTGTCCTGGTGAGCAGCCAAATCACTTTCAAAAGCTTCATGTTTCCTTAACATGGCGCGGACTTCTGTCAGAGTAGCAGATTCATAGTCCTTCTGAAGTAAGGTCTGCTCTTTGCCTGAAAGAGGAAATTAAAATATTAATCTTTTTTTTTTACTGCTTTATTGGTTAGGGCAATGGCAAATTTAGTCAACTTTTTTGAATGGAGGCGTGGTGAAAATCTCACATGAGATCAAGCCCCACCCCAACTGAAATCAAATTTCTAATCAACACTTTGGGGCTGACAACTTGCTCCTGGCTTTTTACAGCTTGAATCTTTTCACACATTGAAAGTAAACCAGAGTCCATCCTGTAACACAGCTGCTGGAAGCATTCAAGGCTGTAAATGGCTGCCAAGCAGGTACTAGACAGGAAAAGACAACATTTATCAGCCCTGAGAGCCTATTTTCTGTGCATAAACTACTCATGGTGATATGTTATGGCTTTTATGCAGGGAAAACTTCACAGAAGCTGCTACATAGCAAATGAAACAACAGTTTCATCTGGCTCTAGAATTCACAGAGCTGGGTAAGGCAATTTGGTGAGCTGAAGTTGGAGGAGCTGTCTGTAGAGATGCACTCGCACAACGCAGGAGCTACTGAGGAGCAGTATTTCAGCTTCTGATTCCCTCTTTGCTTCTCCAGCCTTTTGTAAATAGGCTGACATTTTCTACTTAAATGCAGTGTTTTATACAAAGGCAGACACAGATTTTTTTTAATTTTTTTTTTTGTAAGTGCTGAAATGAATAATTCACTGAAGGCAGCATGTGAAATACAAGAACAGATCATTAGTAAGACTGAAGCTTAGCATAGCAGTGTGATTTCTGGTTTTGCAAGTGTAGCCTACAGAAGAAGTATCACAATGGTTTAGAGTCCCCAGGTTTTGCCAATATACCATTTTTATGCCAGTTTCTCAAGCAATGTAATACTTGCTATTTTAGAGCAGTATAAACAGCCTATGCAGAGAAGAAGGAATTACTGATAGATCTTAAAAAATATGTATTTTTAATTAGTACTGCTTGGCTGACTATTTGCTCAAAAAAGAAGAACAGCAGAAGTAGGAAGACTGTTGTCAGGGCAAACAACAGGATGACAGAGCAGATCTGTGTTTAATGGTCCCCAGGAAAATTCTGTGCCAGTGTCTTGTCCTATAGCTGTTACATGTAAGATTAGGTTACCATTAAAAAACAGAACTATAATTGGGTTGTAATCCAGGGTATGGAGCAAAGCAGATATGGATCTGTTATCATTTCAGTCTGGAGAAGAGAAAGCCCCAGGCTTATAGCAGACTTACAGTGCCTGAAGGAGGCTACAGGAGAAGCTGTAGAGAGACTTTTTGGAGGGGTATGTAATAATGAGATGAGGGGAAAAGGTTTCAAACTGAAAGAGGGTAGATTTAGATTAAACATTAGGATTAAATGCTTCACTGTGAGGGTGGTGAGACACTGGAACAGGTTGCCCAGAGGGGCTGTAGCTGCCTCCTCCCACACGTGTCCAAGGACAGGTAGGGTGGGGCTTGGAGCAACCTGGTTTAGTGGGAGGTGTCTGCCCATGCAGGGGGTGGAACTAGGTGATCTTTAAGGTTCCTACCCACCTAAACCATTCCATGAATATGTGGTTTATGTAAACTATTCAAAATATAATGATGGCCAAACGATCATCAACTCAGAAAAATTGTTAATAATTTCACACTTAACCAGTGGTGTCATTACAGTCCTGGTTGGATTGCTGGTGTATGGATACACAGGAATCCATTAGCAGTAATGACCTCAATTCAAGCATTGAATGTTTCCATTAAGTTTGACTCATAACCACAAGAGTACAATTTTTACTGTTAAATTTCACTAATAACATGCCTACAATTTAGGATCATGACTAAAGTCAACAAAATCTGAATTTCTATGTGTTATTATTTTAGGCTTCTAAAACTGTCCAAAATCTTAGGATTTATATTCACCACTGCACAACCTTGCACAATCAAACATTTAAAATGTCAAAAGCCATCTCCTCTCACCATATGCCCACTGTTCATGAGTGGAAGCCTTCTGCCTGAATTTCTCAGCCAAGTGTTCAAGTCTTTCCAGTCTCCGTATTTCATTCAGCAGCCACTCTTCATACCCTTTCTCAGCTTGTTCAAGTCTCTGCCAAGCACCAGCAATATCCTGTGAAGAGAATATATGAGAGAGAGGGGATGAAAAGACAACCTCTTTTTATCCAAATTTGCAGGTTTCTGAATCATTCACAATTTCGCTCCAAAAAGCTAAGTTTTAATATCCACATTTTGTAAAATCACAGAACCATGGCAAATGTCAGGCAGCCCAGAAAGCCTTGTATTTCAGATATCTGCTCTTAATAGTGTATTCTGATGAAAGGAACCCCTATACAAATGGATTTCAAGCATAGGTACACATTCAGTGTCTTCACAATATATTGCAATTTCTTCCCATTTTGCAATTTGCATTTTCTTCTTTGACACACCTACCTAGTACCAAAATAAAAGTGCTTCTCTCCTGAAAGTTGACAGTAGCAAAATAATAAGTATCAGGAGGATTTGGTCCATATTTTGTCTGGAATGCCATTTCATTTAACCTTCTGTGGTGCACAAACCTTTGGGAGCTTCCTTGGAAACTCAAAGGCATGAGTAGGAAGCTGAAGTAGGGGAGTGGACAATGATCATTTTCAGACAGTCATCTGCTTATCAAATCAGAGCAACCAAACCACAATAAAAGAGTACAGAAACAGGTTTGCTCTATTCCATAGGAAATGTTTTGACCCACAGTCACAATACTTATCAGCAGATGAGAATTCTTGGTACTGATTACTCTTACACTCACAGACATAAGAAAAAATAAAATTTAATTTTAAAAGGAAGAAAAAAACATATATTGAGCAATATCTGTTTCTGTAAGACTGATGAGTAAATTTTGCTTAAATAAACAATATCTTACTTCACGATAGAAAAATATCAATAACATTCCAAAAGAAAGCTCTGCATCATCTCATATCTCAAGACAATTTGCTCTTGGAGAAAGCCTTCAAACAGGCAGAAACACGTTTGAGAGAACGCAAGATTCTAGAATGAAAGGGAATGTGTGAAAAGATATGGATAAAAATGTAAAAACCTCAAGTTTCTGAGAATTAATTAAAATGGTATTTTGATCTTTCGGGTTGAATTTTTTTGTGAGAATGTTGATAGAAAAGGAGAATGGGATGTTGATTTCTCCTGTACTTACTGAAACCATTTTTCCCTCTGATGGCATGAAAGCTGGACGATTGCTGATCCTCAGTTTTGTCTGCAGGGTGTTGAAGTTGATCTCCAGTTGACATTTCTCTTGGACTTTGGGAGGTTTGTGTTTCCGGCGGTAGTCCCGGAAATCCTCTAATTTCTTCTGCATAGCCTGCATTGTTTTTTCTGGGGTCCTGTTTTCCAGCCATGGAATTGTCCGGCGAATCCATTCTAGAAGCTTTCAAACCAATACAAGCAATTGAAATAAAGGCAATGGAAAAGCAACAATAACAGCAAAAAAGATCACATCGAATGCACAAATCCTAATCAAGTTTGCTCCATTTTAATATTATTGACTTCAGTTGGTAATAGTGCTTAGATGGCAAAGAAGCACAATATATTCAAAGCTGAAAAATACTTCTTTAACTAATATGCCCAGATATTTTAGGTATTTCTAGAAATGTCCTGATTTTCATGAAGATGAACACACATACAAGGTGTCTAGATAATAGCTCAAACCTAGAGTTATGTAAAGTCAGCTACCACTAGGAAAAGTCTTCGTGTCTCAAGTAGTCATGTACATCAGACCAGAACAGACAGATAAAAACCTCCCCTCACAAATATGTCACTGCCAATGCACCACTACATTCTGTGTCTGTGATTTCAGTATTTTTTTTGCAGGTTATGCATTAAAGACAAGGAGCTCTCAGCTGTGAACTACACATCTGTAGTCCTGAATCAAAAAAATTGCCATTTACCAAGAAGTGACAGGAGAAGCACTATGTGTTCCCTTCTTCATTCACTTGCTGTGTTCACAGGCGCATTGTGAACACCCTGACAGACCTTGTCCAGGTGTTCTTTGCAGTAGAGAAAGCCAATGGGCTTGTTAGGAGTGACAGGATCCTGTATGTTCCCCATGTGGCCAAGGATGGCCATCTTTAGAGACAGCAAGCTTGGTCTTGGGGCAGACTGATGACAGTCCCAAAACACACTTTTGGTACATTAATGAGACTGAGTGACTTGCTGACAGTCCCACAGGCAAAAGAGTGACAAAGGAGTCAACTGAACCTTGTCATCTTGGTCAACTGAGCCTTGAACCATACCACTGTGAGATTTACCCCATATTGTACATGAATGAATCTTTCAGCTCGCAGCATTTCATGAACACAGTCATCAGGACATTACAGATACAGCTGTCTTTACCTCACTTGCTAGTCTCTCATACTCTTCCATCAACCTCTCATTTTCCTGATTCACAGCAAGCACCTTACAGATCCGGTTAGCTGCAGTCTCAGCCTGTAAAACACAGCAAATAAACAGGATGGATTCATAAACATTCTGAGAAAGGTCAAGACTTGGAGAATGAGAGAAACTGTGGCTGCTGCAAATAAAAATCACATTGTTTTATAGTTGGTAATTCATGCTCCTATGTTAGTTATATATTTACCCTCCTGTAGGCACAGATAACAATGTCCTGAATAAGGCACAGATCAGCACAGAAGTAGCATTATTTTACCAGGGGGAATTTCACACTACCATTATAATTGTCTAACAAGTCATTTACTTTCAATGACTTAGGTCATTCTTAAGATTATCCTATTAGTTTAGTTTCTTTAAACAGCACCAAAAAGTATTAAATTTGTTAGTCACACTGGAAAGACACCACATACAATTCAGAAGTCCCAGACCACTCATCTCATATGTAAACACACCCTTGAGAATATAAACAGCTCAACCACTGACAGCAAATCTTTTCATGCCTCCTGCCAAATTTATTTGTGAAGGCACTGTGCAGCTCTGCCATAGGTAAAATTTACATTAGTTGTTTGACATCACATATCTGTGCTTTCACAGAATTATGAGTCTGGAGTATATCTAATCAAATAAATACCTGTAGAGACTCCTGTGTTACAGAGTATTTGGAATTCCCCTTTTTGCACGAATAGAAAAACCTTCATACCCAGAAGCAAGAAGGCACAACAGCACAGCTGTGCTGTGAGAAGGTGTAGGTGGCCTTATCAGACAGGAGGAAAAATTAAATCCTGAGGATGAAGGAAAAATATCATCTGCTTTAAGGGTTCTTTTTTTTTTTTTTCACATAGGTTGGGCTATGTCCACTTGTAAACTAGAAATGTAGAAAGCAAAACAGTGGGAAATGCCACATCCATGTGTATCCCAGCCTGTATGACAGATCTGCTGATGATATCCTGGCCTCTTATACTAGATGTTGGACCTACAAATAATTCCATTGGCTTCCATGGGAACCAGGCAGAAATACTGTGTTTGATGCCTTCTGTGCCTTTCTGCATCTTTAGGTATCTTTGAAAATCTAGCCCTAAATTACTACTTGGCATAAGTAAGTCTAGAATAGTCTCAATCTCTACAAGTCAAACATTCTTTTATGCAGCAAATGCATAAGATGTTGACGTAGCAAGAAACAACTCCATTTCACAGTATCTTCAAGTACAGTTTTTCTGAAATAGTCTTTATAATCACCAAATAAAGATCCAAAATTAGAAACAGGAATGTGCATTGGAATTAAAGAAGTTCAACTTGCTACACAACATTTATCTAAAACAGGGTCAAATGTTGGTTAAAAACAAGTATTAGTGCTCAAGTAATACTTGCAATTGTTAAGTGAAACCACAAAGTACTAAATTAGGGGGGTTTTAATAAAGTAGTGGAAATGTGAAACAACCAATCAAAACCACAGCAGCCTGAAGGGACAGTTGATTAATACCTGCTCTGCTCCAGCAAAAGCATGGTAGAAGCAGGACACATATGTCATGATAGCTCTCTCATCGGGTTTGGGAGTGTTCACAATATCTACAAGAGGGTGGGAGAAATTAAAACAAAACAAACAAAAAAAGAATTGTGGAGTAGAAAACAGGATGAATAAATAAAGGCACAACATAGTGTCACTGACTGTTTTCTTGTCCATAGCTCTGCACTCTAGAAACATTACGTAGCTGTAATAAATTTAGTGTTAGATTGATGGATGGTTACAGAGTAAAATGTATAATAGAAATTCAACAGAACTTCTTACAAAGAGATAGAAATTTTTTAATCTTGATTCTGAAGTTTTGTGACAAGGGGAGTGACCCTAATTTTACCAGGACCATCTGCCTAAGAACTGTCACACTAATAACTTGTGGCTTGGAATGTAAGGGGTTTCTGACTAAGACAAAGACAGATGACATTTTGATCTGGAGAGATTTTCTCTGGAAGCTACATGTGGATTATCGATAACCTTAGCATTGTATAATAATATTATTTATATTACTAATACCTGAAGCAGGTCTAGCTCTTAGCTGCCTTGCTTTTTAAATTTTCCTTCTTTACATTAGGGCATGATTCCATGGCTCTCCTGAGTTGTATCTGTATGTTTCTGTGTCTGTTTTCCACAGTAGCAACATTTTATGTTGTTGTTTGTACTTACCATTAATCATTTAACATTTTAAAAACAATCCTGAAAACATAAGAGAAGGATTTATTTTCTGAGCATTTGTTATGATGATTTTTGGCATCTGTAGCAGGAATAATATCCAGCAGGGGAAAAAAGATGGCATTCTGCTATTGAAATTGTTTTCTCACTGTGAGCTTATTTTCATCTGACATTTTAAAAGGTTCTTCAAATGAATGCACACAAGTTCAGTTAGAGAATAATATCCTTTAATCCATTCAGTAACTGATGGTCAAAAACCTACTGGATATTATTAGTAACAATACACAAAGATGAGAGAGGAAGGTTTGTTTCTATGAAACAAATGGGTAGACTATGGCTGGCTCTGTGGCTCACAGAGACATCAGGCAATAGGAAAGGAGCTCAGCTCTAAGATGCTGCCCTAGTAACTAGTGAGGAAAAGATCAGAAGAGGGAAAATTGCTGAGAGAAAGAAGACAGAAGGTGAAGGATGAGATCTGATCCATCTACAATCTCACCTTCTGAGCACCAGCAAATGCATGGTAGTAACAGGAAACATAAGTCATAATGGCTCTTTCATCAGGTCTGGCAGTGTTTACTATATCTGTGTAGAGAGAAAACGGTTAACTGCTCAGAAATTCTCACAGTTCCATCATATTGTGCTGATGATGCCAACTCAGTGCTGTAAGGATTCAAAACCATTTTTCAGGTTGCATATGTTTAATGATATCAGTGCAAAGCTATCTGAGCTTTAGATACCAGTAAATGGAAAAGATATTATAACTGTCCCTTAAATGGAAAAACATCTGTACAGAAGGGTATTGCTGCTTTCTGGTTTGTAGAAGCTTCCAAGCAGATGGCATGGCTGGCAGAGCTTAACTGTCACTCCTAAGAAACTTCACCTAAATCACTCGAATCATTCCAGAGCTAAACACAACCACAGGAAGTCACAAAATAGGGGAGAGAACAGTGTATTTTAGTACAAGGTCCCCGTGGCTGGCATAGTGGATATATTGATATATTGGAAACCTGTCTCCTGCAGTCCAGAAATAGATTATTTGCTAAGAAAAGCTTGGAGAGATTCCATTTGTGAATCCCTGCAACAGTTTGTTTTTTTAGTTAATAGCATAAATCACGAGTTTGGCTTGGCTAGCTTGATAGCTCTGTCCCTGTTGTGGCATGAAATAGTGAAAGCATAGAGAGGGTGCAATTAATGTATGGGTATATTGGTAAAAATGGACCTGTTCATTACTTAAAAGAGAAAGGCAGAAAAAGGTGGGTTTACATCAATTTTAGCAGAGTGATGAATGATGCCAGTGCAATCTGCAAGGACTTTGGCCAATGTAAGGAATGGGAAGATACAGGTGTGAAAAGATCCAGGAATGATGTGACAATTTCCAATCCTAACAGTGAGATATCTAAGTACAGGACCAATGTATTTACTGATTTTGCATCTACTTCACCTTGTTGTGAACAAAACTTTGCAAGGTTCTCACTGAGACCACATTGAAAGTAAAGTATAAAGTCATGGCAAATACTTAGAGGGTATTAGAAGAAGCAAGATTTCATTCCCCACCACCATCCCAACACCAAGGAGAACAGTAAGATAAGACTAGAATGTGCAGAAAATCTATTGAGGAAGAAAGAGGTTTCTTATATTGTATTTAAAGAGAAAAAACAAGGAAGGGAGAATGACAGTAGGACAGTAAGGTAAAGAATTCCTTGCATCAGTATTTCAGAGAAAAATAATTAGGTGGTGCTTCAAAAATGAAAACAATTAATTTTGAAGCATGAAGGTGAAACCAAGAAACCTCTTCAATGAAGAGGTTACACCCTGGATTTTCTATATCATCCTCTATTGGCCTAACCTTCCCTCTTTTGAAAGATTACAAGGGGAGCAGACAAGTGAGTCTGAATACTGTGGATAATTCATCTACTACCACTGCTCTACTGACAAGCCACCAAAGAAGATTCTCCATACTTGGAAAAGAATGCTTGAACTAGTGTAGGCAAATTCCAGTATTTTGGCACCATTTTTTGCCTGGAGTACAAAAGTTTGGTTTTCTTGAAGAAATTCAGGAAATTTTAAGAACGATTTCCTTATTATTTGTCAATAAACTCTGTAGAAGAAACCAGGCATGAAACTATTTGTTCAACCTATCACTGCAAAAGGTTATAATTAAAATAAACCAAAAAATGTTTCTCTCAACTTAGCTCTCTTTCACAAGACACAGGTTCTTAGTGTATTTTGAAATATTTATACTTCTATTTCTGGCCCTCTCCTTTAAACATTTTAAAAATTGAATAATCTTTAAGCTGCCAACAGTTGCATTTCCCTTTATTAGACTTTGATTTTAATTTCTTAATTTCTTCAAGGCAAGAATCATCATGATTCTGCATTTTACCTCATTGATCACACTGGTGGCATGTGCTGAGGTTAGGGCACAAGATATTATAATAAATACAAGCAATAATAAACAATAGAGAGTGAAGCAAAAAATAAATTAAATTAACCAATATATGTGGAAAAAGAAGGAAAATATTTCTAGAACACAAAGCAGGCTGCTCCATCATGATTCATGTGGAAGGAATGATTCTAAATAGAAAGCAAAATAAGTTTCATTTATTACTCCTGATTGTGAGTAACTCAGACTTCAGTAAGATATAATTCTCACCTTCTGCATCCAACATCTTAGGGATATCCAAATGCTTTTCAGCAATTTCCATGGCAAGGTTGATATTTCCTATAGGGTCATCCTGCATTAAAGAAAAAAAACACAACTAGTCAAAGACAAGTTTTTTCTTGAAGCAACACTACAGTAAGTACCCTAAAACTTTCTCTGTTTTCCCAAATTGTAAACTGGAGTCACAACTATTGTTTCTTAAAAAACAGAGTGTAAGTATGTGAAGTTTTTTTCTATCTACTCATATACTTCCAAAAGAAAACAGTTATTATGTACCACTGTGACTCTGCTGCACATATATTCTGGAGGTAAACAGATAATATATTCAGGGTACACTCATCATTCTGAGCTGATTCTGAATGAGGTACAGCAGTAAAACATAGAGTGATGGCCTCTGGTCCTGTAGCCTATAGTACAAAATCAGTCCTGCATGGTTTAATATCTACTACATGTTGTATTACAGTGGAACAAATTCTACCAAGTTCTCTGTTGATGAGGTGTATGCATGAGAAGAATCAAGCATGAACAGAATAGTAGTTCTCCAGAGGAGCAAATTTTCCCACTTTTGGCTTGGATAGACTCCATAAAATGAGTTTTAGATCAGTGGAAACTGAAGAACTTCCTCTAGTTTTGAGATTTTGGGTTTTGAAGGAAAGATAAAGGAAGCAGTGAGCATAGTTCAGAAATACAGCACATATTTTGTGTCTTACACTATAGACAGCTCTTGCTGATAACAGAAGAGCATGTCAGGCTATGGCTGCTCTTAAGGAAGCCTTCTCACCTCAGGTTTCAGAAAACCTGTGTGAAATGGCAGTTCATGCCATTAATGCTATTTTCTTTCCACATATTCACAAACTGCTAAATGATCATAGCCACTCTGAAAAACGTCAGTGTCTACAGAGAGATGCTGGGAAAAAAGAATTCAGAAGAGCAAAATTAGAGATGCTAGAGAGATCTGGAAAAAATGTTAACAGGATTCCTGTCAGAACCTTCCAGGTGTTCCATTTGACTACAAACAGTTCCTCTAATAGGATCTATGCTTCTTTTGTTACTTTGAAGTGACCTTAGTAAGATTACTTACTGATGGCAGCAATTATTTAAGTTTCACAGAAGTCTGTTCCTCATGCCAGGTATCATAAGCAGTAATCACCATGACATGACTTTCTATAAACATGCAATATTAAATAGCCCTTCCTTTTTAAGCTGCATTTTCAATAAAATGTATTATGAGGCAGTTTACATTTTGAAACCTAATAATTTGGATATAATCGAATACAAACTCTCTAATCATAAGTTCTCAGCCTATCATCATGTAGCAGTTTCGTGCATCATTGACATTAAAATGTGGACAGTATTTAAACTTATTTTTGCCATTACACAAGACACCATGTGTAATACAACATTTACTACATATGTATACAAAAGCACTTACTATAAATAGGGGAAAAAAGACACTAAACCTACGGGAGACCCATTGACTAGGTTAAAATATTTTGCTTATGGATGAGTGATGAGCACCTCTATTTGTGTGCTTGGCACTTAGTCCATGAGGAAATAGTGCCTCACTGGATTTGTTTAAAATCACAGCAGCTTCTAAATAATTGGAGGAGCTCTCCATCTCCATCACCCATGCTTTTAAACAAAACTACATGCCCTTCTAACTACAGCTAAAGGAATACCACATCTAACTTGGCATAGTCAAGAAGATCAGGGCTGAGTCTATGGAGAAGGGCATTGAAAGCAAAGCCATCTTTCCAGCTACAAGTTCACACAAAACACACTGGTGAGAAAAGGAAAAGACAGCATGCAGGAGGCAAGAAAGCAAGAAATAAGACACCAAGACAGCTGTTAGTGTAACCAAAATGAGCAGTCAATCAAACACAGCCAGGCCAGAAAAGCAAAATCTATTTTAGGATTTTTCTGCATGTGCTTTACGTGCCACAGCTCAGCCTCAGTTTGAAACCTGACCTGTTCTTATTTTGGAAACCTTTAAGAGGGAAATAGTAACACTGATGAAGATCTGCTTACGTTCTATTCCCTTTTCTCAGCACCCATGTATAGGAAGGTTATACTGTGAAGTTTCTTAGTACTATGTAGTACTTTTCAAAGCACAAACTCAACCAAACTCACTTCTGTTTGTGCAATGCTTCAGCACATGTACACAGAGACAGGTAGCTGCCATTCCATTAATCTGTTCATCCATAGGAAAGGTGGTATATAGAATCACAGAACATATCCCTTGGTTCAGAACTGCAGTTGTTTTAACAACTGCCTAAATTAAATACTTTTGTGTTTAGGAATAATTTCATTTAATTTTCATCACTGCACACCCTAGCAAAAATTTAACATACATATAAGGCAGTCAAAGTTTTCAAATAGTTTAATTTCATTTGTTTCATTTTTCCCTCATAAAAGGCTTTCTGATAACAGTTGATTCCACTGGTAAATTCAATCTGTAATGGAAGGGCATGGAATGGAAAACAGTCTATGATTTACCTGACTCTCTCCTCAATGAGGAGTTGTATTCAACAGATATTAAATTTTCTGTTTTACTGGTGTTTACATGAGACCTCAAGATACATTCATTCCTGAGGGCCAGAAATGGTAAATTACAATACAAATATGTTCAAGAACTAATGTGAAACAGCAACAGGCCACTTTTTTTTTTTTAGGTTTTATACTTCAGTAATGATACCCAGAAATTCTGACATTATTACTTTTTCCTCACTCCTCCCTCTCAAACCAAAGTGGCTGGTATCTTTTAGAAAACACACCTTTTGCCTTAAGTAGGACACTGTAATAAAATAGCTTGGTAATCCCCATGAGGTACTACTTAAGGAAGTTAGGATTTCAGTTTCATTTCCACCTCTCTGGAAATATGGGTACAAGTATAATCTAAGAATTGATTAATATTTTCTGCACTGGACTAGAAGCTTATTGAGTACTCCTGATTACCAAGGGTTTTGCTTGTTTTAAGGAATCTTAGCATTTATTACCAACTCTCTGTTCACTGCTCTGAAATCTACAGTCATTTACACCAGATACAAAACAAAATGGACTGTACCATATTATCAGTGGCAAGTGAAGAATTCCAATGCATTTGATTTAGCAGCCATACTGGACAGTGTAAAAGATTTCATCAACTGCCTGGCAGCTGAGGACCAGGGGATTGTAATAAAATGACAAAGTCATTGTAATGGAAGGAAAGAAGGACATAGGAAAGTCACAAGGTCCTTTCCTCCATGCCATTGGCCTTTTTTGGAGGGAGCTTAGAAAGCCATCAGAATTAGTATGCACTCCTCTGCTTGTCTTTTAGAAAACATGCTAAGCAAACCAGAAGTGAGCAAAACCACTGCAGGACAGCATGCTGTACCACCCAGACTGATGACCTTATTTAGCTTGGAGTAGTCAATAAGATCAGGTCGGTGTCTGTGGATAAGTGCACATAATCCAAGGCCATCTTTCCAGCTTTACAACAAAAAAATAGAATGGAAAAAAAATTAGTTAATATAGTCATGGCATTTTGCAGTTTGATCCTTGCTTATGGCTTAAAATCAAGCATGAACTTTTTTCTCAAATCTTGACACTTACGTTCTGCCAACTCTCACCCCCCTGAGCTTTTCTCTTGCTGTACTTTCTCCTGTAGTACATATCTTACTCTACAGCCCATATACACTTAAGGACTCCATCATACTTTCTTCTCAGCATACATAATGCACAACAGTCCCTGATTTCAATTGCTGCATGTGTGCAGTGTTCCAGGATAGCTCTGAGTACACATTCATCAATGAAAGTGCACAGTGTTTTATTACACTTCCAGCATGTTTGCAAAAAATAAAAGGAAAGCAAACCTGCAATCACTTGAATTTACTGAAGCAATTGGCTTTTTATGTGTCAGTTATTTCAGGCAATTTTAATGGCACAACATTGCTATGCTCATAGAAGTAAGAAGTCATAAATCAGTTTAATTTATTTAAAACATTTCATCCATGTGACAGCTTTGATCAGAGTTCTCACTTTGGTGTGAATTCAGGCCCACTTCCTTTTGAGGCAAGAATAAGCAATGAATGAAGCTACCAATATTTGGAAAGATTATGAGAGGTTCCTTTGAGCCAGAAGCAATTATCTTGAAGGATAATTAATGTAAACACTTTATGCAGTCACAGGAACTGTAGGTTTGAGGTCTTATCATGCAAGGCAATCATGTGATAATAAACACATTAAGACTGTGTTAGAATCCCTGTCACTGAGATGTCTGGGTAGATACTTCAAATAACAGAATTATCTCCAAGAAAAATTTAATATAATTAAACAGAATATACATACATTGTATAATATAAAGTCATCCAAAAGATAAAAGTGAATTAAAATTAGCACCAAATTAACAAAAGGGTTTTTTTTCCAAAAGTCATAGACTAAAATGGCCTGAACAGCTCATTGTAAAGTAGTTTTTTCAGAGCTGATCAACCCAAACATTAATCAGGGTACTTCCATTCCAGGTGATTTCCCCATACCAGCCTAGGCATATATATGTATGTACACTAAAAATCTGTTACTTGAAATTTACAGTATACCCTGCATCCATATAAAGTTCTGTCTCTATATATTCAAGGAAAATAACATAATAAAATTTCAGATCTCTTACAGGCAGTACAGGAACTATAAATCAAAGAAATTATTTTTTTCTGTGGATGCACATATGAACCATATCTTCTCTTTTTCTACGTATGCTTTAGGTGCTGCAGGTTAAGAATGAATTCAAAACACCAAAATACTGCAATACAGCATAAATAAAGCAGTGTTTCAGGGAAGGCAAGATCACATAGTTAAATAGTACAAATGGTAAGTCATGTAGTTTAGTGAAGGGGGTCACCAGCAGAGCTACAGGAAATAGGCCAGTGAAATCCCCAGACCAGGCAGCCTCCATATGGCCTGGAACTCCCTTAGTGAAAACACACAAGCACATGGAATAAGCTTCACTAATTTTTCCAACATAGGTAGTGTTCCTGAATTTGAAAAAAACCACAGTTAAAGTACTGCTGTTTTGTACTGAGTGCATTTTTTTACTCTTTCTTTATAGCTATGTTACAAAATAATAAAGACTGATTCCTCATAATGAGATATTTGTATGCACAATACATTGGTATTTTTGCCAAGAACAGTTTAAACTCACATTGGCTCTAATCTGAAAGCAGTCATTTGCCAAGTCACTATGCTGCAGTACTCAGATATTTCCATATACCAAGGAGTTCTAATAATGTAATATGGTCATTCTGTATGTAGTAGGGATTTTTTTTAAAACAGTAACTATGAAAACCATGGTAAGTAATGCCAAAGACTAATCAAAATAAGACTGAAACTAGAGCATGAGAATTTGAAAAAAGTCTGGTTAGCAGTGAAATCAGGGAATAATGAAATTCTCCTGTCAAATATATACCTACAAAACTGTGCAGAAAAAAATTATTTAAAATATTTCAGACTGCATCTACCCCTTGAAATAAATTAAGTTTACCTAAGATGGAAGTTCTGAATGTTCACGTTTCTGTAAGGAGCAGTTTTTCTTTGACACCACAGCAGCAGCCCTTCTTTGGCAGAGGTCTCTGTAGATGACACCAGGGAATAACACAAGAAAAACTTTAAAAGTGCTCAAATGATTAATTTATTGTAATTTTAAATTTGGTCAGTGACCTGAAACTGGTTGGCATAGGCCAACATTTAATATTAAAAGGCACACATATAGTGGAGGCTCCATTAGGACAACTGGGACAACTCAGACTAGAGTCTCAGCCCACACAGTAGTTCTGGGATATTGAATGTTTAGAAAATTATATTGATTGTACAGCAGAATGTATATTTGGAAAAAAATACCCAATATAAATACAATAGAACTAGACACAAAATACTATGTTCGTGCCTACATTAAATATTCTTGTAGTCACAGTGCATTTGCTTACAGGGAGGTATAAAGGCTGAAGAAATACCTTTGTTATCTGAACCCTATGGGCATCTGAATGCATAAGGACAAAAGAGATCAAATAGGCCATTAGCTCCACATATATTATCCCTCAAATTATGGGCAGGAGAGCTTGCAGAGCTTGAACTGACTCTCCTTTTGTTGAAACTTGAGATTAGTTTCTAGAATTTTAGACTTTTCACAGCACAGACTCAATTTAAAGAGTATTATAACTACCACACACATTCTGGAGCCAGTTACCAAGTGCAATTCGAGAAAAAATATTCTGAAGCTCTGGGGTTAAAGAAAGTGACAGAAGAGGGATAGAATCAGATAATATTTGCAAAGAATGTGAGAAGTGGGCAGGACTAAAAAAGTGTGTTGGAAATAAGATCCCCACACAGAGTACACCATAATTTCAGACCACCAAAGCTCAGAATCATAAGTATGTTTTTATCTCTATAATTGTGAAAAATGCCCAGAGCCTATGCATCTAGAAAGCTGACTCAAGATCTCTGTCAGAATAAGGATAGTAATTATTTTTTCCCTCCCAAAATCGATTTTATCACCAGGTAGGGAGGTTGCAGTATCATTTCCTGTGAAAAAAATAATTCATTTTTAAAGTGCTCATCACAGTTAATGAACAATTCATATCTTTTAAAAAATTTCCTGCTTATTACTATTACCTTCCACTGAAATGTCCTGAATAGCAAAGCGAAGGATGATAGTCCAGATCATACCCAGTGTCATTTTCACATTGCCATCAACAATTTCTGAAGGTGAAAAAAGAAATAGCAGTAGTATTTAGAATGTGTTTTCTGTTTTCTATTATTTTAGTCACACATTTTTATAACATATATATTGTATCTAATAAACATTTCTACCATAATTCTATCTACACAGAATTCATCTGCATTCATTTTTCTGCAAACTCACACTTGTGCTACCCTAGCAGCAGAACTGAAGATTCCTGAGGTTAAGGTCACTTCAACCCTTCCACGATAAAAAGCTTTTCTCCAAGTAGTTGTAACTATCTCAACACTATCTCAACTTTTAGGCTGACTCTTTTAGAGAGAGCCTGAAGGGAAATACTTATTTAAAGTTTGAACATTATCAGCTTAACTGTTTTCAAATACAAACGAACTGAAAAAAATATGGTATTACCCCACATTTTTAGAAATTACAGGACACTAATAGTATTTTTTTAAATAAAACAGTATCAAAAATTCCCATATACTATTTAGACCTCTGTGAGAATTCTACCTATAGTGCCAGCACTAGACATGAAGAATAACTCAAGAGACACAGCAGCTCCTGAGACTCAGCTACATAGCTTCCTGCCAAGCCATTCAGAAACATAGCCAAGAGGTGGTAATGTCTTACAGCTCTGCTGCCCATGCACATTTATGTTTCTTTAATATAAAATAGGATTTTTTTACCTCCGAGGCTTCAATTTGTTTCAATACTTGAATCTACCTACAAGACAGGGTGCTGGGAAGGTGCTTTCTCCAGTCCTTCTCACACATGCATGAAATTCCTTTCTATAAGCTATAGAACACAGTACTCTTATAGTACAATATGAACAAAAATAACACTTGAATTCTCAACACCAAAAAATGTACTGCCAGACCACTTAAGTGGGGTGACAATGTTCAATCAATCTGAAAAATATGGTGAAAGACTCAAAAGGACACAGTGAGACTATAAGGACAGTCCAGTACTGTAAACAGAGGAGGTGGGACAATGAGAGAGGACAACTGCAGACTGCCTTTGCAGTCATGTCACACCAGTGGGAGCAGGGAAGGCACCAGCTGCTCTCCCCTACTTGAAAGTCACCTCCAGCCTTCCTCAAGAAGTTGAGCAGCTGTGCCTGCCTGGGGGCCCACTGGTGTTTTGGGGAAGGAGGAGGAACAACTTGCAACAGGAGGAATTTCCTCAATTTAACATCAAATGCCAATAGAGGTGTCAGTAGAAAATAAAAGTCATTCTGCTACTTAAAAGTTTCCTGAATCCAGGGGCAGTTTTTACAGAACAAAGCAGCTGCTAACTCAAAGACACAAGATACATGTTAAATTGCATTAGTATGTGGCACAAGCTGTCATATGAACCTATGGAATTAACAAATGTGGTAGGAGATATGTCACCCATCAATGGTCTACTCTTACTTTGCTAGTGTGATAATCCAACTTGTATATGATGGCTATTTTTTTGCTTTCCCCTTTGGGTTCTCTGTTAATTTTCCAGAATTCTTACCTCACATTGCCTGCCTTCCATGCATTCTTACTGCCCTATTGTCCCTGAAAGACCTCAAGTCTCTTCAAACCTCAAAGCTAAATTCTTTCAGCCAAAAAAGACCAAATGGTTATGAGAACATTTAGCTACTTCTCTCATCCTTCCTCCTTGGTCAAATAGTTAATTTTGTTCAGATGTCTGATATGTATACACAGTAAAGAAGAATTTCATCAAATGTAAAATAAATGAATTAAAATACCCAGGAGGCATTGCTGATTGTCAGGCAATCAGTTCTTAGATTTGCATAACGACTACATCATTGTTTTGATTTGCATATCTTTATATACATGAAGAGAGAATGAAACAGCAAGAGAGGAAATTTTCTGTGTGTGCCTCTGGAGAATTTTCAAGCAATTTGCCAGCTTTGGCTTCTCATTATCTACTGCCAGCTTAAAAAAAATAAATAAAAAGAAAAAACAAAACAAAACAAAACAAAACAAAAAAAAAAAAAACCAAAAAAAAACAAAAAAAACAAAAACAAAAACAAAAACAAAAAACAAACCCCAAACGCACATGTATGAAAGACAAAAGGGAAAAACCTAAACAGAAGGAAAACAAAGTTGCTAAATGCTGAAAAGTATTGGTGACAAAAAAATACTGAATCACTACTATAGCTTTCCTCTATAGGTCAACAGGAGACTTCATTATTTTTTTCACCTGCTTGGTCTGAGAGAAAAACCACTTCCTGCACCTCAAAAATGCAAAACTGGATTTCTGGGGAAAAAACGTGTTGCTGACCTATGAGGACAGGAAAGGGGAGAAGGAAAAAGAAGGAGAAACAATAAAAATCACCCAGGGAAAAAGCTAAGCAAAGCAGTATGGCACGTTCTTAAAGTTTTTAGGTTGGTTTTGTTTTTTTTTTTAAATTCTGCTTTGGTTCTATTTATTTTTTTTTTTATTCTAACCTTCTGGTAGCAGATTCACAGATCATTTGGTTTTTAATATTTCCCCACTCTCCAGAGAAGCAATACAGAAGTGTTTCCTATTAACAGGACACTTATCTTTTGTGGTTCTCCATTACCCAGTTCATTTCATTCAGGATGCAATTACCTTTCAAACAGAGTTATTGCACTTCTTGAAAACTTAAGGGAAAACTTCTAACTCTTGAACCATGAATAGCTCATAAGGACTTCTTTCTCTGCTTTTGGTTTAGCTTCTTGACTCTCCAGTCTCATTTCATCACCAGTGGAGAGACTCTTCCACAACACAGATCAGAGTAGTCAAATTTGACTTCTGCTTGGCATCACAGTTAAAGGTGATCACCTCTCTCTTCCCACTTCTCAGACAGTCCAAGGAAGTCTCAGAACAGTAATTACGGTTTTAAAGAATATCCATGGCTCCTTAATACTAAATTGAACTGTGTACTGATGTCCCACAGGAATCCCAGTTATACCTGTGTTTTCAGGCCCCATTTTAAATGCCATTTGGTCCCCTTGAGCTAACATGCTCTCCACCACTCGGCATATCAGATAATAAAACATCATCCTCAGCAGATTTAGATCAAAACATTCATGCTTGGGAAATAAAAAAGTATTCTAAGCATCCATGTAACTCAGAGAATGCCAAAACAGATGGGTGCAGGCAGGCCCATATGCCCTGTGCTCACATATAGGGGCAGTGAGTTAAGGGGTTAAGCATATGGAAAACAATACAAACTTAAGGAACCTGTGCTCTTCCTCCTTGCTGGCACTCATTCCATCTTTGTGAAATAATGACTGCCTAATTGATAATGATGAAAAATGCAAGAAAAGAAAAGACATGAGGTGTCTGATCAGATTGCTGATCTAGTCTCCAGCACAAATACAGAAACAGTTGTCAGCTCAAGTGATAGGGTAGGGCTGTGTGGTGTGGGAGCAAGTATGCAGGACAAGGGGGCACAGAGACTCTTTAAGCACCCACTGGTGCCAGAGGGCCCACACTGTGAAACTCTACCCAGTCAGATGTGATACTGCATTGCTGCATCAGCACAGCACTGTGCCTTTGATAACAAATTTAGTAGAGATGATGTGGTTAACTTAACAGTGCACTAAGCATGTCTGGGCCAGAGCTGGCTTTGTGGTCAGCCTGTTTAGAGTAGGAGTGGAAGGCACACAAATCTATCTGGTTTTGCCCACGTGGATGTAATTTAATGTGTTAGTAGCCATACCCAGCATAGTGCAATGTCTTACAATGACAGTTCCTCTTCACGTATAAGCTATGATAGTAGCGGTAGATTTTTCTCCTGCTCCAAGAATTTTAAGTTTTTTTAATGTTAATGAATTAATTTCTGCTACTAATTCCTTGATTTTACAGAATGAGAATTCCAGAAACAGACAATAAAAGCCTGCAGCACAGCCAAGAACATCACCTTAATCTCCTGGTTTACTATTGTCTGCTGTTACATACAGGAAGAAATATTGAGTGCATGGACAGACAACCCTTTGCAGAACCTGCCTGAGAAGCTGGAAGAGGTTGCTGCCTCTTAGAATCATAGAATTGGCTGGGTTGGAAGGGGCCCCAGAGATCATCAAGTCCAACCCTTGATCCACTCCCGCTGCAGTTCCCAGCCCATGGCACTGAGTGCCACATCCAGGCTCTTTTTAAATATCTCCAGGGATGGAGAATCCACCCCTTCCCTGGGCAGCCCATTCCAATGTCTGATCACCCTCTCAGTAAAGAAATTCTTTCTAATGTCCAACCTAAACCTCCCCCAGCACAACTTGCGACCTCTTGTGCCCTCTTGTCTTGCTGAATGCTCTTGTTCCTGCCTTACTCCCACTGGGAGATCACTGAGGATCTAAGCTCATGCCACTTGCTGCCAAGAACAGCAGGGTTAGTTTAAATGGTTTTAATGACTGATCTGAGCTATCCCAGATACTTTGCCTTCAAGTGATATAGAAAGTACTCAAGCACTGCTCCCTTCTCTGAGCACCCTGGTAGTAATTAGCAGCATTAAGCAGGGTAATACAAGGGAGATGGGAGTGCAGGAGCAGATATGAGCTGTAGATGTCTCGTATCTCAGTTTAAATACTCTCACCTTGCTTGAAGAACCTAAGCGTGAAAACATTAGTACATTGTGCAAACTATGTTCAGAAAGTACAGCCACTCTGTCCCACAAGATTCCCCTTTTGCTGCACTCTTGGTTTTGGACAGAAAGCTTCAGAGTCCTGGCGTGACATGACAGAAACTACCATTCATTTGCTCCACACACTCTGTACTCTCAGTATTGCTGCACCAGCTACCAGACAGGCTTCTGTATTCTTAATCTTTCGTTTCCACACATAAATTGTCTCTTCAGTACCCTCTGCTGTTCATACAATGCCATACCACCCTCAGAATTACCTGAACTGCAGAGGTTTAGAGTAGTGGCACAGTGTTCCATCCCACTTCATTTGATTGAGCAAAGGGTCCAGCTCAGCCTGCCTGCCTGTACAATTGATGGAGGGAGCCATGCACTTCTGAAATGCATTAGAGCTCTTCTGAGATCTGAACTGCTTTTGGAAATTGCCTATTTCTCCCCACTGATGATATATTCCCCAGAAAAAGCCTCTCTTATGTGCTAAAGATAGATGGTATGGATTTGGACCACAGATGACCTGACCAGTTCAGCTGCAAATGAATAAAGGGCAAGTTCAAAATATTCTCTGCCCAGAGGATACACATTTCTTACAATTTTGGAGTTCTAGATTTAGAAACTGAACACTTAGTGAATGATACATGAGGAACCAAGCAAGCTAGGACAAACCATTGTGGCATCAAGGAATGATGATAGATCTCTTAATCACTTCTAAAGATGCTCCTATCCCACCTACTGAATCTTTCTGCCCCAGCCACAATTACAGTAAACTCTCTGAGATCAAATTCTGGAAGCCAGAATGAGATCATATATAAGACTGCAGAAATCAGAAAATAAGAAGAGAAGGATCATAAATAGAGTTTAAAACTCCTAGTAATGTGAACATAATATAGCTAGTGCTTCTCACTGTGATGCTGGGGTTACAGCCAGAGTTTTGCTCTAAAGGTATGTTAGAGGCTGCCCCCAGAACCACCAGCACATCATTCAGGCTATGGAATAGAAAGTAGTTGGATATCATGCTGGCCACATCATTCCTTTGTATGGTAATGGCTATGCAAAGCATTATGCAAATAGCTCTGTGGAGCAGCTAGTTCTAGACAGACCTTTTTCCTTTTTAAATGATTAATTGAATCTCATAGGAAGCATAGGTTCACTTGCAGTCAGAGCCTGCATTCTTTTTCTTGGAGATTACATCCATGAGCATTTAACTAGCCAACTGCATGCTTTTATTTAACAACCTGAATAATAGAACAGTAAGAAAATAATAACTTCAGTAAATAATATTCTGTGCTGCCTCCTTCATATGTTCAGTCTCTCCCCAGCTAACATAATTTCTTTTGATCACTCCCTTAATTCTACATTTGAATTTTAGAAATCATCCAGTCAGTCTCAAAATAGGAGTAGGTCCCAGCCACCTGGTAGTGATGTCAGCTTTTGTCTTGTCTGAACAATACCTTCTAAAGATAAAAAAGGTCCCAGATCAGATGAAGCATAGCCTAGAATCCAACCTTGTTACTAAAGGGGTTCCTTATTTTTAATAATGTACAGGGAAAAAGTAATGGTCTGGCAGAAGAAATCATTATCTGAACACCCACTAAAATACAGACAATTTAATTTAATATTAGAGACAAACTATTCTTAGAGCCCACTTATGCCCCTGATTTTCACAAATTTCCACCTCTTGCACTTTCTCAGGTATTTCTCAGCAACTAATATTAAGGGCTTTTTGAGGCACCCCTATATAGAGAACAGCCCCTGCAATTTGGCCAAGGGCCACTGTCAGACTTTTTTGTAATGTCAATACTTAGATGCATTGTCAAGTTCTGTCACATACCTTCTGCACCAATGGACACAAGTTTCACTCCTTTGCTGGCGATGTAATCCAGAGCTTTGTTGACATTAGCAATTTTATGGAAGCGCATCTTCCCTCTGTCTGGTTTGGGTAGTCTTTCCCCTGCACAGTAACAAATTGAATGTGTTTATTTTTCCATACATCTCTCTACAGACACCTAAGAGATTGGAACTCAAGAGTGAACATGCCCTAAACACTGTCTAAAGTTAGCAATTGTTTTAACAGATATTTTTCTGAAAGAATGTCAAATAGCTTTGAAGAACACCCTGAAGAGAAAATTCAAATATTTGACTTAGATCTTTCTGACACAGCAGCAAAAACAGACTAAAATTTTTATATTTGCTCTAAACATATCTGGAAGATAAATGAATGCTTCCTGCTAGTCAACTTCTGGTTCATTGCTACTGTCTGTGCTAGAGTAGCTGAATATTAAGAAGGCAGGATCTTCTCAGAGCTCATCACTCTTATCTGCCTGACTGGAGAGAGAGAGGCTGGACTCTATGCAGCAGAGTAGCCACAGCATCCTTCCAACATCTAACCAAGAACAGTGGCTTTTAACAACCTCATTCAGTACAGCAGAACAGATAATTTCTGTGTTTGAATGAATTTATCTTTTCAAATGATCACAAACAAGATTAATTTCTGAAAATATGGCTCTCCATTTCATGAAGGGTGATCATTTGAAGATCTTCTTTTGACACTGAAATCTCCAGCAAAGATGTAAACTCTTTTCCATGAAGAAATCTTAAAAATCTTCTTGTCCTTTTTCACCTTTCCTGTGTGAACGTAAATTGAGCTATTCCCTTCTCATTCAGAGGCATTCTGAATGTACCTCAGGGACTGCCCCTCTGGGTAAAGTATAAAATGAGTGAC
This sequence comes from Heliangelus exortis, assembly GCF_036169615.1. Classification (NCBI taxonomy): domain Eukaryota; kingdom Metazoa; phylum Chordata; class Aves; order Apodiformes; family Trochilidae; genus Heliangelus; species Heliangelus exortis. The sequence continues at coordinate 6,318,689 of NC_092424.1, read as the reverse complement.
AGACTGAGTTTATATCAGTTAGTCAACAGGAGTTCTTGGCTGTTCCACCCTTCTGAAAAATTACACCTTTTACTGGTGACTAGATATTGATCTAGTTTTATGTTAGGCACTCACTTTTGAATCACTTTAATCCAATAAAGACATTAAAAGCAAAGCAAAGACATTATACATTATACTCACTTTTCATCCTGCTTAAGCATTTTTGTTCACTGTTTTGAATTGTTTGCATTTTTTGTTCTTTTAAAACTGATTCAGTTAGCATGCTGCAAATACATAGCAAACATTATTTTAGCCAACCTGAGATAACTTCCAATAGGAGCATCAGTTTGAGGCCATTCCTGAAGTCCTCCTCAATGTTCTCAATCTGTGTTCCTGCCTTCCTGAGGTGGGAATTGCACCAGGCTGTAAACGTCTGTAATATTAAATTTAAAAAATACTTGTCAACAAGGCATTTTCCAAGACAATTGCTAAGTCATCTTACTAAAAGCTGTAACTGAGATTTTCACTGATGCCTTAGCAATCTGAATGTCCAACTCCTATTCATTCTACATATGTTTGAGTTCAAAATTCTCATCCCAGAAGTTCACAAAGACGCAAAGATTTGCCAGCTTAGAAGGAATTTTGTGCTAGATTCAGCTTTTAAACGCATCCCCCAAAAAAGTTCTACACATAAAGGCAAAATTTATCTAAGTTAATACTAAACATAACATCTTATGAGCACACAACTTTATGTTGACACTTATCTGTCAAGCAATTCTTACATAGAATATCCATGCCAGGGACAAGTTATGCATTTTTCACAGGCAGGAAGTTGTGAGAACACTCTTCAGGATGAAGTAACTGAAGAGAGACTTTACACAGCAAGGATACCAGCAGAATTGCATCTGCCCCTATTTGTAACTACAGTGAGAAACAGAATGTCTTTTGAAAACAGGGACAATTAGAATGGATTTTGAAAGCTTGAAATAATTCGGGTGCAGAAGTTCACATTCAGACAGTGCAGCTCCTGCCTTCCTTTCCTAAGGCAGGAGATTTTTTTTTAAACTGTATTGTATCATTTTCAGAAAACTACCACAACTTCATGAAGCAAACAAATGCAGCTACAAAAAGGGTCATAGAAGCAACCATAAGCATTTCTCTCTCCACAGAGAATAACCAAGTCTCTTTTATTTGTAGAGTTGAAAAGCAGAACCAATTCCTTTGATCTATAAAGGTAATATACACATTACCTTTTGTGTGAATGAAATCAAAACATGAGCTATTATAAAATTTAGTAGTTAAAATCAGACTTCTATTTGCAATTATCCATTGCTTCTCAGTCCGCTGACCAATTCTCCTTTCTTTTCAGTGTCTGTTTTTGGTAAGTTGATTTGAAATTGTCATATACTTGGAATTTCCCTTCTTTTGCTATGTTGAATGACAATAGTTCTAAAAACATTGTAAATTATAGAATCATAGAATGGTTTGGGTTGGTGGGGACCTTGAAAAACAGGGATTTCCCCCTGCATGGGCAGAGACACCTCCCACCAGACCAGGCTGCACCAAGCCCCATCCAGCCTGGTCTTCAACACTTCCAGGGAGGGGGCATCCACAATTTCCCTGGGCAACCTCTTCCACTGTCTCAGCATCCTCACAGTAAAGGATTTCTTCCCAATACCAAATCTAAATCTATCCTTTTTTAACTTAAAACTATTCCCCCTTGTCCTATCACTACACACCCTTATAAAAAGTCAATCTCCAACTTTCCTGTAGCCCCTTCAGGTACTGGCAGAATGCTATTAGGTCTCCCTGGAGTCTTCTCTTTTCCAGGCTGAACAACCCCAACTCTCTCAGCATGTCTTCATAGGAGTGGTGCTCCAGCCCTCTGATTATCTTTGTGGCCCTCCTCTGAACCTGCTACAACAGCTCCATGTGCTTCTTGTGCTGGGGGTCCCAGAGCTGGACACAGTACTCCAGGTGGGGTCTCATGACGGATTTCCCCAGCCCATGTAGAGGACCTTGCACTTGACCTTGTTGAACTTAATAAAGCTGTCATGGGCCCACCTCTCAAGCCTGTCAAGGTCCTTCTGGATGGCCTCCCTTGCCTCCAGTGTGTCAACCACACCACACAGCTTGGTGTCATCAGCAAATTTGCTGAGGGTGCACTCAGCCCCACTGTCCATATCAGCAACAAAGCTGTTAAACAACACTGGTACCATCCCCAACCCCTGAGGAGCACCACTCATCACTGATCTCCAGTTGGACATGGAGATGTGGATCACAACTCTTTGAGTGCAACCACCCAGCCAGTTCCTTTTCTACCAAGTGGTCCATCCATCTCGTTCATGTGTCTCCAATTTAGAGACAAGGATGACATTTGGGACAGTGGCAGAGGCTTTGCATTTATAATATTTAAAATAGTAAATAATAAAATACATCCTAAATCCCCACCATCAATATGAAATTTCCTTTGACCTTCTTTTTTCTTGCCTGTTTTTTTTTGTTTGTTTGTTTGTTTGTTTGGTGTTCTGTTTTTTTTTTTAGTTTTCTTATACATACAATTTAATTTCTGATGTCTCAGAATAAGGAAGACCAGTAGATGAAGGCAAAAACTTTCCCTGGGCCTGAATCTTGTAAATTCTAGGCAGATTTCATACCTTAAGAAGATATTGTTCCAAGCACACCATGCTAAACTCAAACAGGAATTTGGAAAAAAACCTCAGTCATTTCCTTCTCTTCTTTTAGACATTTATGGTGAACATTCTGACCACACATCAGTCACATGAATGAGCCTTCCCCAATTTCCATTTAATTAAGACTTCAATAGAAAAGATCCCGCCAGTTGAGAAATCTTAAAAGTACAAATCTGATTCATACTCTCTTCTCAGTCTTGTTGATTTTCTGAAGGCACTAGGAAGCCAAAGGTGCTATGATATAAACAAGGAAAAGATGCTACTACTGATGAGTCAAACTGTTTTCAATACATAGTTTGATGGCAGTCACTGGTTTTATGGGCTGCATTTTTATTTTTGTGGTTATTTAAGATTCTTTACATTAATATTGGGGTTTGACATTCTGAAGGTTAAACTTGGAATTACAAAGCCTCCATTCATGAGATAACAACTTCTGCTTAAGCATTCTAATGTGCATGGAGTCTTTATTTAGACCATTTTTGTCTAGACAGCTTAGATTATCTTCTATATTGAGAGTAAGAAATTTGTATTTTTTCTAAACTAATGTTTCTCAGAGCTTTGTGCTTCACCAGTGCACAGGGTTACAGAATGGTGCCATCCCCTCATGAGAGGTTTCTTTTGCCTCACAGAAAGTGTCACTGCAGTACATTACAGCAGACTCTTGGCATGTGACTTCATAGCCTGGTACTTTCCAAACTGGTTTATTGTCCCAGGACTAAACTTGATTATAGGAATGCTGCTTCAGGAATTTTTTGCTATGTTTCAGTGATGCAATCCATAAGTGTCTATATTAAAGCTGCTGCAAAATTTAACTTGCAAATTTTAACAGCTTCTGCAATCCCTCATTTATCTAGCCCTCACCCTTCTATTCTTATTGTGATACCACTTGTTCTCACTGCTTTGACTTTAACTAACAGTTCTATTCGTAGCTATTAAGAAACAATTCAAAGCATCTTTAAGTCCTGGAGATCAAGATAGAACCAGCATACAGTACCCTGCAAATTTGTAATCCACTGGGATTTAAAAGCTATTAAATGACTTAGACAAAGCAAATTCCTTTTTCTGCTGACTGGTAGAGCACATTTCAGAGTATCAGATTGCCCAGAGAAACAAGGCAGGACTGAAGGCACCAAGCGTAATACCAGGAGGGATACAAATATCTTCCTAGAAAGCTAGACATTTCTTTTTAGAATTTATTTACCATAGGAAGCTGTACAAATTAAAATAATAAAAAAAAATTCTCCTTTCAAAAGTTGTTATTGCAAAAGAAACCTTTGCTGACATTCTTAGATGAGAGACCACAGAAGAGGGGATGCAGGGCAGGGAGCCAAGTAATTCTGAGTCCCACAGGCAAATGTTGCTTTAATGCACTATGAATTGTCTACTGCTGTCACAGGTCTATTTTAGAAAAGCTAACTATAGAAAAGGGACTGCTTTTTATGCTCTATACCCACTTAGCCTTATTGTGAAGGCTGCCAATAGCCTATCTTTCATAATCTGGATTCATAGAACTGACACAAGTGTGTATCTGAGGAAAAGAAAAACTTACCTCAGGCCACTTAATTCTATAAGGCCTTGAGAAGTAGAATTGCAACAAAAGGGTAGAAAAAGGAGCTATCCCACATCAACTATCAATCAACTGCAGCTAATGCTGAAAAAATAGGGTATGTCCACTAGTAATAGGTGTATGTTCACCACAGACAAATGAGTTTACACATGAAAAATGGACATGAAAAATGCTTTGATGGAAAATTGATATCTCTGAGAGCCAAATTGCCTTACACTCCTGAGAAAGCCCACACATTCTTTTTTTGTGAGTGTAATGATAACATACTTTTGACAGTGCTGCAAAGCAAAAAAACAAGATGCATGTAACAGCAAGTTTCATGTGTGCATGTGATAATAAGGACAAAGAGAATTAAGAAAGCACCAGTTACCACCCCCTGTTACCCATCAGTTTGTCACAAGACAGCTTGTTCCACCTGCTGAAGATACAGGTTAAATTTCTAGTTTGACACTGATAGTGAAACAAAATGGACATCACCAGAACAGCAGCATAACTTGCATGGGGACATATACAGTGGGTACACTCCACAGGAAGTGGAAATCAGGAAGATTTATTTACCTGCACTTTGAACTAAAAATGAGAAGTGGGTCCAGCCCAATCAAGGGTTGGAGACTCATATCCTACTAGGTATTGAAACAGAGAAAGCTGGCCTTTTTGGGCTTCAGTACGTGTATCTCATAACAAAGTAACACAGCCTTTCACTCTCTCCAACTCAAACAACTTTCTGTCTACTATAATATTTACAGGTTTTAAAAACTAAGAGTGATTGTAAAAGGATGTACCAGCTTGTCTGAACCTCTTCCAGAAAGGCAAGTGATGCACGAATCATTTGTTGTTTGAGTTTCTAGCCTTTCTGTAGGATTCACATGAGAAAATACAGACAAAGTCCAATTTTAACCTGAGTTATGGAAAATATTGCACTAATAGGAAATTTAGTAATTCCTGTGTCTGTCAAGTAAATTATTAATAATATAGATTATTATAAACCAGAAGTACAACTCACTTTAAGTGGACTTTAAAGTCTAATACCCAGAGCAGAACACACCTGAAGAAAATTAACTTTAAATATAAACATTAAACATATTTGTTTATATACATATGCATCACCCCTAATTGCCTCAGGTTCATTTCTTAAACCTGTGCTTTTTAGCTCCTCTTCTAAAGTATTTTTCCTCTCTACTTGTGCTAGCTGAGAGTCTTTTTTACCTCTAGGCTAAATGAGTTGCAGTGATTCAGTCTGTAGTTATATAGAACATTACTGGGCTCTGAGAGCATGGCAAGGGTGTTACAGAAAGAGCTCTGCCAGAACATTCCCACTAGGCCAGACTGAGGTTTCCCCTTGAAGAATTTCCCATCTGTCTGTTATCTATGTTTTAAAATATAAGTTGTGAATCTGCAAGATGATCCCCTAGCTCCTGTGTCCACACAGTGTTCTAATGACTGCAAGATCAGGGTTTTTCTCTGGGCTTGGGATACAGTCTTTGCTGGCCCTCGTTCTCCTAACTGTTTAATTCTGCTTCCAAAAGAAGGGACATGAAGGTTAAAGACAGCAGCAAATTGCACAGACTTTATAAAATAGCTTGATGCAGACAGATAACTACACATGGCATCTTTTAGATGTTCTTAGAACACTGATATGAGCTGTACTTTTAGTATGTTAGGTGCATGAGTATATTTGTATGAATTGAAAGTAAATAAAATCTTTCATCTTACTTGCTGGTCTGAATTATCATTAACTGTCCCCTTGATTTTATTTTCCTTTACAGAGCAAACCTAAATGCATTGGGACATGGTAGTAAAATAACTAGAGTAACAATATCAGGTGTTTCAGCAGTACAACTGGATCACACCAAAACACTCAATAGGCACAGTGGGATTCTATCACTAAATTACAGACCTCACATCACATCCCTGAACTCACCAGAGCACAGCAGCAACTCAAATAAAGCACGGGGAACACACAGTGAAGGATGCCATGAAGGCCAAGGTAGGAGAAATGTTTAATCTGTTCCAAAAGATTATTAAAAGGAAACCCTCAAACCACTGGCAATATGTCAAAGCCAAATTCCTGGGACCAGCAGAAAGGATGGTACAGAACCATCCCACAAAGGACATCAGTAGAAACTCCATCACGAGGTCCCCAGATCCAAAGCTGGGAAAGGCCTCCCTGCTGCAGCACATCCATAGAGCTGAGTATATGGTGTCAGAGATGACAAGCCAGCATCCTCTGCACCAGCAGATCTGCTCTAGTAACTAAGTGAATTTCACCACAGTTCCTTAATTTTATCACTCACAGGAGATGTCATCAACACAGCACACCACATGTACTGCTAGCATTCAGCATTTTGCTTGCATGAAGAATCTGTGGAGACCTCAGTCCTTACAGAGGAGGTCTAGGGCTTCCTGTAAAACATGCAACCCTTGCCCAGCACTGAATGATTGTATGTCTGGTTTACAGTGATCACTACTAACAAAACCCTTCCCCCCAAAAAAAGCCAAACCACCACAACAGAGTGTGTAAATATCCATTAAAGAATAATTTAGCAAGCCTGAACCCAAGAAATGGCAAGAACACGACTATGGGTGACATCATGAGTTCTTTCTTTCAGAGGAGATAACACAGAAAGGTTATGTTGTCCCATTGGTCTAAAATGGAAGAAAACTCAGGACATGGAAAGATGTATGGAAAATTCAGTATGGGTCAGTACATGCACTGCTCTTGCCTCAGCCTTATTTTTTCTCAAGGGGAGAACAGGAAGGAAAATAAGCTTAGAGGCTTCAGAAGGTCTTTGGATAAGCTGAAACATTAAAAATATTTCAAGTTTTATTAGCAGCAGACAGATAGCATCTTTATAGGATCACCTGAGGTAACACAAAAAGACAGAAGTTTGCAGGCAATCTTTCCACGTGAAAGAGAAGCACCAGTCTTAAGCATGAAAACTGAGGTAAGTCTTCAGGCAACTCAGGACTTTGATGGAAAGTGTAATGCTACATCAGTGTAATGCTACAACAAGTCTACTCCCTGAAGGAAGCTTCTTTCTTTTCCATTACTGTTGATGACACCCCTTTATGAAAGTTTTACAGAAACCAGCATCTGTATGATCCAAATATGTGAGTTGCAGTCCAATAGGGTTGTCCACTTGTGTATTTTCACCACTTAAAAATAATTCTGCCTACTTTAAATGTATTTGCAATCAGAAACATTGACATTTTAGAAACAGGAGCACATGCAACATTTAAAATTCCATTTGAAACTAAAAAGTATTCAGGATCTGTAGGACAATTCTGGTCTAAGTCTGCTTTTCATTTTTGGAATTTCAAGAATCAACCAAATACAAGAACCCTGCTCAGAAAAATAATGTCAAAATAAAAGAGGTAATAATCCAATTAATATCTTTAGTAAAAGCATTATCATGCATTATAAAAACTGCAAGAGAGCTTTGCCTGTTCTTGTCTTTACAATATAACTACAAACTACTCAATTTGTTAAGGTAAAGTAATTAGAAAGACAAAGGAACTATCAGGGGGAAAAATACTGTCTACTGGTGCACTCTTTAAATTCTGAATATTTCTTAACATATTCCTATCACTAAGCAGTCCAGAGTGGTCTACGGTAAGATTACATGTGGTAAATTTAATAATAAAGGGAGAAACAGTGTTATAGGTGATAGAAGGTTTGGCATATTTTATTTATGCAAAAGTGGGAAACTCTGCTAGTCAACAAGCCTCAGCTTCTGCAGAATGTAATCATATATTTTAAAAACTAAACTTGCAAGGACAAGCAAGCAAAAACTTCTGTTGTGCTACCTGTCTTAAGCCTGCATTTAGGTACATACATGATCTTCACCCACAATTTTGTCTAGCCATTTTTTAGCCACAATTTTTAACTCTAGCCATTGGTCCCAGTTCCACTAGTTAAGCTAAAGTATGTTAAAGGAGCTCCACCAGGACTCTGCAGAAGCAGATCTTTTCTGTGTCACATACCTAACTGAGCTGGTTGCAACAGCGGAGAGCTATTTATCTAAGAGGAAAACTGAACACTAAGCCATATTAGGAAGAAAAAAAATAATTTAAAAAAAAGAGTGGAAAAGGGTGTTTAGCAAGATGGAGAGCTTATACCTACTAATGGTGAGTAATGGCTCACTATTAAGTGGAAGGGCTTATTATTCTGTAGGATCTGCCTTGAACAATTTCCTATACTATACTCAGTCATTTAGATGACAGAATGAAGTGTATGGTTATAACATTTGAATATGACAGGAAAATGATGGGTCTGTAAGCACATTTCATCACAGAGCTACAATTCACACTAATCTTGACAAATCAGTAAAATGACCTGAAGCAAGCTAGATGCAGATTACCAAGAAGTCTGGAGTGCTGCATTCCTCCAGCAATAAATAACTGCAAAAACACAGGATGGAGAAGTACTGGCATTGAAGAGAAGGATCTGGGGAGTCAATCACAACCTAGCCTGTTTTTTTAAAAATGTGCTTTTGTAAAAGGTAAATAGAATATTGGAATGTCTATGTAGAAAAAATGGTTTGTATCAATACCTTAAGTATTTCTTCCGAACTTCTCAGTGCTGGAAAGGCATTAGCTGCAATATTGTCCCCTTTTTCGTGCACAGAATTCAAGAAGAATATGGACCAGTTGGAGAAAGTGCATGAAAAAGCCATGAAAATAATAAAATTCTAGAAAGCTTCATCTATGCAAAATACAGAACCACTGGGCAAGTTTAATCATGAGAAGTTTGAAGAGAGAGTAATACTTAAGAAGTCACAACAGAGAATAAATCAGTCCTGTGTTCACTGGAGTTAGAGCTTAAGATCAATAGTCGTGAGCTGAAACAATAATGAGAAAGATTCAGATTAATTTTTAACTTTAGAAGCAGTGAAACACTTGAAGAGATTGGCTGGGTAAATGTGGAATGCTTTGTTGGAAATACTTGATCTTTAAGGTCCCTTCCAACTGAAACCATTTTATGATTCTATGATTCTTGGACATCATTAAGATGAGTCTGATAAAGGTGTCGAGAACAGCACGAGCATATTTGCTCCTGCCCAAAGTAGGGGAATGGACTAAAATGCTTTCCTAGATTCTCCCAGTTGTACTTTCTGTGATGCTCATGGAAAATTCTCAGCCTCATCAACATCTACACTGCAGCCTTGAAAAATGAGAATAAACAAGATTTTTTTCCCTTCTGGATTCTATAGCTGAAAAGCCCTACAAACTTAGGTATATGTTATACAGAGCCTACAAACCAAGGAACAACTCCCTTTTAGGAATCCAAGCACTTGGCATGCAACAGGTGGCTGTAGATTTTGTTTCTGTCAAGGTGTTCTTTCCTGTGATGACCCCTATTTCCCTCTCCTGCTTTCATACGACTCCCTAATGTACCTTAGAAAAAAGAAATATAATACTGGAAATTTGTCAGGGCTGTTGGAGAAAAAGAAAGTAGAAGGGTGAAGATAGAGAATAATAAAGAAACAAAGATAAAGAAATGTAACAGGATAGAGAGAAAGAAGATTCAAAGTCAATAGGCAGAAATAAAAAGCTAAATGTAAACCAAATTAAAATGGAAGTGGATGCAGTGATATGTTCTATGGGTATAGAGATTTCCTGAAATTTGTATTATGATCCTGGAGAAGAGATCCTGACACTTTCTTCCTGACATTTTCTTCCCAACTTTGCAACAATCTTTAAGTCACTTAAGACAGACACTTTAAAAATGCTTTTACTGTCCAAGATGTTTAGCATTTTATGACCCATGATTCCTCATATGGGACTAAAAGCCTTTCAACAACAATGGGAGCAGATTTTAGCCACAGCTAAGCACTTTTAAGTGTCCTCCTTCTGCATTCAAGGATAATAATAAAGCCTCCCATGTCACTTTCTAAGGGAATATTCTTAGGGAATATTTGAGGTGCTCAAACACTATACTAAAAAAACTCAAAAAGAAAAATAGCAGCAAGAAAGATTACTAATTTGATAAAACTCTAAATATCTTGTAGATAAAGAACTGTAAAATTAATCAAAATCAGATCCTACTTTGAACAGATGGAAAACAACAGGTAACAGTTACTAACATCTTCAGCATCCGTTCTCAGTCATCTAAAGGTAATTCTACATTTAAAAACCAAAGTTAGTTGTTTATCACAAAGCAGTTACCTACAACTGTAAATCTAGTTGCATGACAGTTATCCTTCCCTCCTTAAAGTCTTAGTCAACTATGAAATCTGACAGCCACTTACTGATGGAGAAAGAAGTTGCTCAGGGGCCTGTTAAGAATAGCAATGACTGTGAATAACCCCACAGATGCAATCTGAGAAAACATTTTCACATAGAGAAATTCTTAGCTTTCACCTCTGGGATGAAAAGTCACTGTCCCTACCTCTCACTAATAAGGTCAGTTTTGGGCACCACCAACGAAGCTGCCATTTCTGGTGGTTTAAGTGATGGGGACACCTGTCCCCCTGAGAGCTAAACTGAGAATACAACTCACCTCATAGACATTACCAAACAGCCTGTGTGTATTAGCAACCTTGTCACTTACTCACCTGGCCTGGGTTCAAAACATTGACCTAAAAGTGAAAGGTTCCCCTCAGACACATCCCCAAGCAATAAATTAAAAGTCCATCTTCAGTACAAGGTTATCTTTCATCATGAGCTGGGGTGTAGGAGCTGTTAGAATATTCCCCTCTGAAGGCTTTGCAACCCTGAAACTTTTCATTAATATTGTCACCACCTTGCTAAGAGGTGGCAAAGGTCAGGATTTTGCAAATCAGCTTTCTCTTGGGTATGAAGGACTATTTTGCAGTATAGTTTCTTCATTTGCATCATATGCATGATTCCTTGATAAAAGATGGTCACAAACAGCATTCAGGCAATACTCTTTAAGAACCCTTTGCCCAAATGGCAACATTCAGCTGGCTTATAGCAGCCGTGGATAATTCATTCTAGATAAGTGGAGGGATGGGGAGCAACCCCTTGCTCTTAGCAGTGATCTTACCTCTCATTTTCCCTTCTACTTCAAGAACAATATGTATGATGTCATTTACAATAACACACTATCTTTCTGATTACACTATTCTCTTTGTCTTCTATGTAAAAAAACAGGTATGTTAGTATCTTGTCATAATAGAATTAATACCTCTGAATTTTTTGGATTACATATAATTAATGCATTAAAATGCTCAAGGTACAAGATTAGCACTACAGAATGGTAAATAACTGGTATAATCTGTGAAGTAAACATAAAGTTCTCAAATTACTAACAAATTTCCAAGTTATAATAGCCCCCATATTAAATTGCATTCTCTAATGAGAGTGAAAAGACAGACAGTGAGTAAAGACTCAGCATTTAAGTCTTTCCTTTTCCACAGCTTTTTGTACAACGTCTTTCATGCAGTAAAACCTCTTTACATATCTGTCCAAAATCTTTATCCCAGAGTAGAGAAGAAATGTAAATATGCACCACGGATTGAAAATTACAAATGCATAATTAGTAGAACTCTGTTCATCTCTAAAATTGAGTGATTGTGAAGTATTTTACAGTCTTGTACAGCACATCCTGCAAATTTAAAATGCAGGAGCAAGTGAAAGAACTCATCTCACAAGCCTCACAAAATAAATATTCATTAAAAAAGTATCTGTGATTCACAAGCATTCAGAACAGTGTTCTGTAATGGGAGCAGAGATTTTAAAACAAAACAAAGGAGAGACTAATGGAAACATACAAATGAGAAGTTTTGGATAATTTATTTTAGATGAATGGCTTTTGATTTAATTAATTTTCAGATGTTGACTTTTTATTTCCATCAAAAGAAAAGTTTACGGACATGTTGATCTCTTTCAAGAGGTGATATTGTGTCTAGCATTTAATAATTTAAAAATTAAGAGATCGTGGCAGATTTGGGGTTTTTTTTAAATGCAACACTGCCAAATTTTGCCCTTCACAATGTCTCCTACTGAAATCTGCAGAAACAGAGAAGCAGCACCCACAAGGACCTGTGCCTTTTCCATAGACACAGTACTCCCACACAGCGTGACTGGGAGTGTGCAGCATCCAGACTCAACCTCTGAGGACTGCCAACTATTTGCATGGCACAACAGTATTTTCCTTTAATAGGGTAACCTAACTTTAGAGCACAGCAGCCAAAAAGTCTCTGTTCCAATGCACCATACTTTACAGAGCTTGAATTTACACTATTAAAACTGAGTAATTCTGACATTGCAACCTGAGGTAGTATGGCTGTGGAGCTAACAGCATACACAGCATTCCTGACCACTTTACACCACAAAACTTTGCAGTGGATAACTACAAATAAATCAGCTCACACTCAGTTGTCAGAGCATCAAAATACATCTGCCACTACACTGCACAAAGCTGGTGATGCAAAGTTGTGCACATTTTATAAATGCTTTAATGGAATATCACCTATGAAATAAAGACTGCATTTTTGCATTTATATAGAAATATAACTTCATATTTCAAAATATGCTGTCCAAAAGATACCTCTCCTCAGCCAGTCAGGGAGATGACTACTGAAAAAAACTAAGGAACACAAGGAAAGAAAAAGGTGTATGGCATGGGAGCAAAATACCCATTTAAAAGTTTAACTGTTAGAGTCAAATAATAAAAATAAAGAAATTCATTCATTTTGACATGGCTCAGAAGGAGTTAATTCTGAAGCACTAACTTCCATGCTCAGCATTTCTATTTCATGGATATCTACAAAACAAGAGACATCTTCAAAAAGCATTCACAGTAAAAATGCCAATGTCTTTGGAAAGGAGCTGTTTCAGCAATATAAGTTTTTACTTTGTTTTACAAAACAGCAGAAAACCAGCTGTTTTTCTGGTCTCTCTCTCTTTCTATTTTTTTTCCAAGTGGTCACTTCACTGGAATAAAAGCATTATCATTATATTGGCCTCTCCCTGGGGAGAGATAAACCCAAATTATAGGCAATATAAAAAGGGTCTCAAAAACTGTGGTGGACAAATCTGCAGGTGTGCTTCAAAGCCCTTTATGCAGCCTGGGGCTTTCTCTCAAGTATATAAAACAAAGAGGATGCATTACCACTACTCTATCAGTGCCAAAAAAACCCTTCTAATAAAGAGATAACATCTTCTATTCTCCTTTGCAGTCTCCAGTCCTTCCTCCAGCTGTGCCCTACAGTGTTCCTCCCAGTTTCACAAGAGCTCCTGAACTATCACAGAGAGTGCTGTCTAACATTTTTGTTTCAGTAGATATGAATCTAAATGACCAAATACTATTTAGGAGGAGATGAAAGAAACATTCACACATTACAGTATGGAAGGAACTAAAGGTATGCCCTCTGGAAATAGAAGGATTAATTAAAGTAGGCTAATCCAGGATTTAGTAGACTGGATTTCCAAATGTCTTTCTCTTGCTTTCTCTGTTGATTTTCTTCACCATGCTATCTTGATCCAGTAATTATATACTACATTGCCAGGTAAGGAAGTAAATCCATTATAAATTGGTCAATACACTCAATCAGAGTGGTATAAAAGCAGGTTCCTATCCAATTTATCAACATTCTTCAAAACATTTCCATCACCAAAAAAAGGTCTCCTGACTAATAAAGCTAAAACAGATTTTTAAAGTTTTTTCAGTTCCACACACAGCAACTCACACCTCTAAGTCCCTGACATCAATAAATGATGGGAAAAGTATGTCAGGGAAATTTAGAGAGTAAAATTCATCTTTGCACTCTGTTACGTATTACACTTGAAGATGACCAAATCTAGTTTCACTTGTAATTCAAACTAAGGTTCCAGTTGAGATTCTTAGAGAGAAAGGAAAACCTCATGCTTTAATTCCCAACTGTGCAACAAAAAGCTCTTCTGTGGCACATACGCCAGGTTATTCAGTGCAATATTTCTCAGTACACAAAGCATCTGTCCAGGGTAATTTCTTTACTATTGTAACTGATGATTTAAAAATAGATTTTTGAGTTCATGATTTTTTTAAGAATCTGTTTTTTAAAGAACCTGGTAACCTCTGCTGTTCAAGATATTTCTTAAACATATTGGATTCATTTTATAAGCTCCGGGTTTTTTTATGAAGCATCAGCCATAAAGTAACATTTAAAAAATATTTAAAAGCCACCAGACTTTCAGAAAAATTCCAAGGTTTCTACATAATTTTTAGTGAGGCTCAGGTTCCTAAATTACAGAGGTATTCTTAAAAACAGAATACAAAGCCATCTTTGGATGGCTTAATCAGATGTATATGAAATTTAACAAAGTAACATGTTCTCAAGCACTTAGCTAAGAATAGATGGGTAAATAACAAACAGCCATGGTTGTAACTGCTGAAAGCATAAACAACTCTGTTTTAGACAGTACAGTGTTTGTGATAGCAAACTGTGTTGTCAATTAAACTCACAGTTATTTGTTTATAGCATATCTATTATTAAGAGGAGCCATGCTGGGACCTGTGCTCAATAATGGAAATGAAGGCTACAGACAAAAGGAAAGCAAATAAACTGCAGCCTCGGGTATTGCATTTTATTTGTCAATGCTAGATGGATGATACGTACATTGTGTATAATAAGTACGTGTACAGACAGAGCTTCTTGTGCTGCAAACTACGTTACTGAAATTATTGGGGATTAAGAAGTGGTAAGAACAGGGAGGGTTGTTTCAAATTTCTTCAGTGATCTGGTTTATAGCAGATCATTGCACCAGCAAATGAAGGGGACTGGAAGTCTACAGATAGGAGTAGGGTCAAAGCTGTTCAGCTGCTCTGACAAAGAAAACACATGGTGATACAGCTGAAGATAAACTTGGACTACAGAGGTTTTCCACAGCCTAAAGAAATTCATTTAGGTGAAATAATCCCCCAGAGCTACACAATAATTCCTGAATCTTTTTTAATTAGTATTTAGAGTAGCTGGGTACCAGTTTTATTCAAATGAAGAAGTGCAAACTCTGAAGTCTTGCAGCAGTGAAACACTACACTGGTGCCAAGATGAAACATAAAACGGAGCTAAAAAATACCACTTCATGCAAGATGTTTAAGCCTTTCTGTGAGTTCCAAAATAGCAGCCTGATTTTCAGAAGTGCAAAATAGACAGAAGTTCCTCCTGACGTCAATGGAAATGCCTGGGTGTTCAACACCTATTAAAAATATGAGTGTTTCCTTAGATGCTTAAGAAATAATCACAGGGGCTAATTTTAGACGAGGGTAGCCACTTTCTGCAGACTCCTGCTATGGTAGTGAGGGTGAGCGAGGCTTGTCTAGGGGGCAGTTCAGAGTAGAAGCCATCTGCTCTAAATTAGGTTTTGCTTGCTATCAAAGGAATGGATGGGCAGACTGATTTTTTTTTTACAGGTTTTTCAAGAGAAATAAGAACAAGTATCAGATTTCAAGTTGAAGGGATTCTAACAGTTAAGAGCAGTAGGGAGGAAGAATTAGAAGTAACTAGAAAAGTCTTAATCGTTATCAGGTACAGTAAACACAGAACTTTCATTTGTAAAGCCATTACATAAGTATTACAACCACTTTTGGACAAAGTGATACAGCACTCTAACTGAAAAGCAGGGAAAACAGGGACCAGACATAGGAGCAGCAGTGCCCATTCATGCACTTAGGATATAAATTCAGGAGTAATTCTCTCACTTGTGTGAACCCATGGAAATTTGAGGTCCAAAAATAGAAACTAACTAAACATTAGCCAGACAACTGTCAGCTTCTATTTCCCTCTGGAGAGGCCTTCTGAAGAATGAAGTGCATTTCTACAATTGAACATTTCAAGTGGTACACTTTCCTAAAAGGAGAAGATTGCATTTCAGAGTCTTCTACCTCTATTTCTGCAAATGCTCTGTTTCTGCAGGGCAGTAACATCTGCCCAGTAATCCCCTCATAACAGTAGTTTTAGGATTACTAGGACCATGCTATCTCAACCAGTATTAAAGAGTTACTTGTAGAACTAGCAGGAAGAGCTACTATAGCATTTGTACAGATACCAGTCATAGGGGGTGATCGTAACATTGTGTTTGCTGGTTAAGTGCTGTGGAAAGGGGCATCTTACCTAATTTTGTCAGGTAGAGAAAGAGCACTGTATAGTACCTGTAAAGTTATGACCAGCTTTATGCACCAAGTCTCTCTACATGAGGCATATTTAAAGACAAAAAAATTCAGTGGTAAGAACAAAAGTCACACACCACACACCCCTATCTCAGCATTTAATGACATGCTGCTCTTCCAGCATTAAAGAGTTGAATATCACCCCAAACTACTAAAAATGAAATGTAGTTTAGGAGGAAAGGGATTTCCTGATGAGAATGCATTCTTGGTTTTGTATCAGCAGAGAGTAAAGAAGACATACCCATAGAAGACATTCACTCAGACTCAGCAACTTTTCACTACTCACAGTGGGGAAATTCCAAATCAGTTACACGTTGTTTATCCCAATAAATTAGGGCTCAGAAGAAATTATGTTTGGCAGTAAAGCCATCCAACACAACTCAGCTTTCCCAACTGTGTAAGCACTTTTATATTTGTTTGCTTGCAAGGATATAAAGTAACACGCAGGAGGGACATCTTCTGACTTGGAACAAAGCTAAGCAGCACACATTCCCATCTAATTCTGCTTCACTGACATGCTTCCTCCTGCATCATGTCCACTTCCATTCCAGATACAAACATAATGCTTTCTTCTGTACAACTGCTAAAACACTACCAATATCTATATAGTATTCTTTGTTCACAATTAAAGAGAAACATAATTCTCAGCCTCATTACATAAATTCAATAGAACCATACAGTGCAATACAGAAACAGACCAGAATTTATGCAACAGCTATGAAATTCATGTTAGGTATTTGGTATCCCCTTTTTACATCATAATGATGGAACCCCTTTTGTCCCACTTGTAAAAAGATGAAAGGGCTTTGATGGAAGATTTTGAATTCTGCTTAAAACCCACACTGGTTAAAAACAGACAAAATTCAGCTTGTGGAGCTGTCTTACTTTGATTTTTAAATCGGTGATATACATAATCATGATATTTTCTTACTGGGATTCATTAGGTTACAGAATATAACTAAGCCCTGCTTTCTCTTAGACAGGAAAATAAATTTACAAGTGTGGATTCCCTATTCACTGCAGTCTCAGAGCTGAAGACCCCCAGTACTCTACCAAGCAACCTCTCATGCTTCTCTCTTCATCTCTCCACAGACCTATGGCAGGATGCAGACCTCCCACCCCCAAGAGATTATAGCAAAGATACTTAACATACAGCTTTCCTCTAGCTCTTAAGAGCCTTGATTGCAGCTTATGGATACCCACTTAGATCCATACTTTCTTCCAATCCTTTGTCTCACTAATCAGGTGAGTGTATCAGCAAACACTTTACTATACAGATTTCAGGGGAAGTCTGTGAGAGCAGGTAGCCTTTGCTTCCCATTATAAAATGGTTCTGTTTAATTTATTTTCATAACCACAGATATTTGGGGGTCAATGACAATCAACAACTGAATTGGGACTGTAGGAATTACCCATTTGGTAACGCTAACAAAATAATGAAGAGCCTGGAAAGGGCTTGGAAATGGAAACAGAAACATTGAGAGGGCTGTTTGAGTTTAAATAGAAAACATAATACATTGGTTTCTTGCACTTAATATTGATAAAGAAAACCCTCCCATTCAAAAATAACTACTGCCATAAACATTTCTAGTTAAGGGAATTTTCCTGACAGCTTTCTTTGAATTTTCTTTCATACACCAGCACCACAGTAGTCAAGGCCCTCTTTAGCCACACACCTTATTAACAACTTCCAAGAGAGAATATGAAGCAAAATATGACAAAATATGACTGTTCCACTATCCTTTCAGCATGATTGTCTCAACCAGCATTCCATGGAAGTAACATCAGCAAGAGGAATTTAACATGTTACTATTTTAACAAGCACTAACCTCCAAGAGACCAATCATACAGAACAAGCCATAAACACATCCCATATTTCTATGGAGTCCCTCCACCATACTCTCATGGCAGCTTTTCATTGGATTGGACCAACTGCAACTCCATGTCCTTCTGTTGCATCAGAGTTTAATATTTAGGACAGTTATAGCATTTGCTGAAAAATCAAGACATGCTAAGGCAGAAAAAAATTAAGAATGTCCATTGATTACCACATTCTGCATCAGACCTTATATGGGGCCATTGACCACTGAGAAAGTCACTTAAAGATCACCCAGGATTTAAAAGGAAAGAAGATACAGTTTAAATATGTGTTTTTAATACTAGGGATTTTGGTATCCACTGTTTGAAAATTCTCAATGCACCTGGAAAAGAAGCATTTGGCCTTGGAGTGCTGAAACTCTGCATCTACAGCAGTGTGTATTACTTGGCAAGACATTTTTCTTCTACAGAAGACATCACAGTACTGGCTGAATACCAGAAAAAAAATAGGTCTAAAAGAATGAATTTTTTTGCTTTTCTAACTATTAGTAGTAATAGAAAATCCTGAATTTCAACTTAGAGAATTCCCAAGAGACATACATCATCCTGTGTATAAACAGAAAGGGAGACAGCAAATTGCAGTGAAGAACTCAGCTATAGCACATGCTGTTTCCACTGACTATCATTCTGCTTTCAGCTCTGGAAGACTTTCCTCCTAAAAAATGTAATCCCCTCCTGAAATGGACCCCCATTTATATAAGAAATATCCAACTATTAACAAGAAAGCACTAGGAATAAGTAATGAGAAGGCTGCTATTATCCCAGAAAGGAGCACACCTTTTGCCTCCCTCACATCTCCTCCATTCGCTGCTGGTTCTCATCCTGACCCTGTTCCTGTTGCTGACTTGCAGAGAAGAGGGTTCCTCTCTCTGCTGTTGGAGCTTCACCCCAATTTTTCACAGTCTTAAAAAAAAACAATTATAAAAAGAAAACAAAACAAAAAACCCTATCCAATCCCCCACTCCTCCAAACCCATAATCAAACCCCATACTTTTATTATTTATGGATAATGTCAGAAAAATAGCAAGACCTAGGCTGAAATGCCAGACTGCAGGTACTGCTATTTTCTCCATAACAATTATTTAGCCTGTAAATGGATAAGGATGGTTCTACAGTACTGAATTTTGCTGCTGCCATCCAGCCTCCCCAGCCAATGTTTTTCTGCTTCACATTTCCTTTTCACTCATTCAGGCTTGGTTATTTCTCTCCTCTTCCTGGTTGAAGAATGAAGCCGTTTCTTTCCACTAGTTCATACATCTTCTCACTTATCAGTAGATCTGATAGACTCTGATAGACTCTTCCTGGAAGAGGCTGTGGATCTGAAATCAATTTAGAATTCATCCACAGAAGACCACACAAACTTCAGCACGACCCAGGACACTGACTGTAACTCTATTTATAGGCAATGAAGCCAGGCTGTACACAAGGTCAATTATTCTTTCAGGCTGCAATGAACCTCTCAAATCTGTTGAACTTAAAACCAGAAGTTGAAGCAAAACCAGAAAAAGAAGGATGTCCTAATTCATAGTCCTGGTAGTTTCTTCCAAATAATTTGTCACCCATACAGCTTTCAAATGCATTTTTTATTTGCAAGGACAACAGGAGCTGTATTACCAGCCAAAGGAGGTAACGCACATAAATCCTTACAGGTCACAGTGAAGATGTCATCTAATATGTACTGCTGAAGACTGGAAAGACACAGCTTTTTTTCCTAAAGAATCTTTTCCAAAGTTCTCACCCATGCACAGCATTCAATGTCATTAAGATTTTTTTCATTCTACACCAGTGTGAAAAATCAGCAAAATGGTTAGAAATGAAAAATGAGCAAAATGGTTAGTAATTGCATTGGCACCTGAATCAAAACCCTTCTGCATTAACCAAGTGGTGGTATCAGGCCATAGACCAAGCTAGAATTAGATCATTCATCTATAATAATAATAATAGTAAGGCAAGGAGCATGTGCAACAGTGTCAGAGATGTGTGAATGACTGAGGAAGGCACATGAAATCCATGAAGCCAGCTTAGTGATTTAGGACAACAATCCTGAAGAAAGGTTTTTTCACAATGTTTGGATCTTTATCCTGAAAGCTTAGGTCTTTGAAAAACTAACAAACCACATTAAGTCAAAGTTTTAAAAAGCAAACCCCTACAATAAAGTATTTATAGCAAAAGTTGCAAAGAAGAAAGAGCACTATTTAACACAGAGCTCACTAAGCAGTGTTGGTGGTCCAAACACATTGCAAACAATACAGTATTTTGAATAACATTGTTGGACTTGGTTTCCTAAGATAAGGGACACTGCATTTTCCTATGTTATTTATAGTTATACTGGGATACAGGCTATGGAAAACTAAAAGGTTCATGAAGTTTGTTGATTATTTTAAAATCTTTAGAAACAAATTTAACATGGAGAGAGAAATATCAGATTTTAATACTGCCACTACCAGATAGTATGGTTTTTACTTCCACTCCAGCCCAGCAGGGTAGGGACTGAAAGACAGCTTAATCACTAGTCTGACATACCACAGAACCAACCACTTCTATCAGATGTTACAAATATCACTGCTGTCTTCTTTCTACCAGTGCAAAAACAGAGGTCTCAGGTGAGGTGACCTTCCCTAAGGTTACAGAGCAGAGTGAAGAAAAGAATCCCACCCCCTCTGGCCAGACTTTTTGATTTCTAACACTTTTTCATACCTATGTAGTACTGAAGAAACAAAGGGCCACATTCATAGGTCTTTCAACTGCTGTTTAAGCACACGTGGCCAGCAGAAGGGTACTGGGAAGCCTCGTGATTGCCATCTACATGTTCAGAAGACAGCAAGGCTGTAGATATCTAATTAGTTCCTTCTGAAGCCATGTTCATCCAAAATAAAAACATTTTTTGCTATTTCATCTTTCTTTTAAGTTTCTGCCTGAAATTACCAATTTCAGGATCCTGTTCAGGTTTTTACCACTAGTGTCTAATGTATCAAATTATCAAATTGTGTTTTCTTGATTTGATACAGGCTAAATGTTACCCCAACTAAAGCACTTAAATTCTTCACACTGAGTCAGAGCTAAGCTACAACTCAGCTTCCTTTCCTATAGTGTACTTCATATTTATTCTGACATCTGCAACCACCAAGGAGCCTGGATTACAGCAGACTGTAATACTCTATGAACCATGGTTATAATTAGGTGTCACATCCATTGTAATCCTATGGACGTCATCATGTGTTACCAGCATCTGTTGACAGATCTCATACCAGGCATATCACTGAAATGGCAAGTCTGGAGAGGGCAGCCCACAATAGAAACAATGGCATTTATTTTTGGTTTGTTCCAAGATTGTCAAATAGAAAATATATGCTGCCAACTGCCAGGACTCCACTGAGATCACTTTTCAATATTATATTACCAGTTAAAACAAAGATCTGGGTCCATGAATCTGTAATCTTCTCCTAATAAATAAGGAACTGAAGAAGCACTTTGTGCAGCTGTCTTAGCACCAACTAGAAAAACACAAATTTGAAATTTTGTAACATTTATCAGACTCTTTATCATGAAAGCAGTTGTTTTACATTGACTAATAAAGCCAGATTCCTTTCCAAGACAAGGAATGGATTTCCTCTCCTGAATTTTATTTAAATATGGCATCACTTTAATATTAAAACAAAGCCCAAGGACCTGGCACATAAAGTAGCAAAGGCACAGATTCTCTATGGTAGTAAAGCAAAGTCTGTTTGAATTTACCAGTGTGGAAACTGAATTTCTGCTGAAGCACTGTCCCTTTGGATGAATGGAAAAAAAAAATTGCTATGGGGTCTTGTACTAACTGCTCCCTGCTCTTCTGTAAACATAAGAAAGTCTATAGAACCCAAACTCTATTTTTTTTATCATTTATCTGCATTGCAGAAAAATTGCACTAGACTATCCAGTAATCTGCCTGTTATTTCTTTGTCTTGAGAACAGCATTCTCTGAAATCTTAATCAGATGTAACCATGATCTATAAGGGCTGTGTAGTTTCAAATCACTGAAGCACTTAAGCATTAAGATAGTTTTAATTCTCATTATAAAACATTAAAAAACAGTTCACCATTTAATAGATCACCATGTGTCAATTTAAAACAAATGTCAGTGTTGATGATATTAATAATTGGTTAGGGGTTTCAGCAGTTGGTAGATAAAGAAAAGTGAACTTCAACCTAGCCCAAAACTTCTCCCACTGTACCTGTACAGCAGGATCTGAACAGGTGTGAATGTAGGAAAATGAATAAAACCAGATAAAACTCACAGGAGGAGGAAGGCTACAGGTAAAAACCGAGAGGAAAATATTGGCTCTACTGATTCTAATGGAAAGCAAACCCACCAGTCCAAACAACTCTACAAGCTTACTTTTACAGCTATGTTTTTATAGTCCAGCTTTTATATAGCTGTGACTGTAAGAGTGGGTCGGACACTGTCATCAGATATAAATGCATAACTTCTACATAAGTTTTTGAAGTGAGTTGCTAAACTATCACAAAATGTAGTCAACCTCATTGTTCTCTTTTTTTTTAATTCTTGTAACCAGCGGATAACCTTTTAATCCCAGATCTGTCAGCTGTGACTTCAACATCACCTTTCACATTAGGTAGTAACAAATCCTTTATGGTATTTCGTACAGTATTTATGCTCCTTAACACTCAGTGTTCTGAAATAAGACATTGCATTGATATTGCAACTATTACTAATGTACCAAATCACTCAAAACTGCTACTGGCATTATAATCTGTGTTCAGAAGTGCAATACTTGCTGGAATAACTATTTTCTTACATCTAGAATGCAGGAAGCATTTCCTCTACAATGGTATATTCCAAGGAGTTTTTACGCCCCTTTTTTCACAGACAGTGAACTTGTGTGGGGGAATCTATTAATGAAATACAGTTTTCCAAGTAGAGCCTGGATATAATTCTAGCCAATATTTTCCTCATCAGATCATTCAGCTAGAATTAAGAGTAAATTCTAGTACAAGCTTACTCACAGGATCACAATTTCAAAAGTGATTTTTCTGCTCTCAGAAATACTGCAAACTTTTTTTACACACCAATTTTGAACCATCTCATTTATGTCCCTGTTTATAATTGCAGTTTACTGGTTTTGAAAAGCTATCAGATACACACATCAAGCCAGAGTCTGCTTTCCAAAAGACCCAGGATGTGACATTAAAAATTACTGAAATACTAATATATAAATCTAGAGGTACTGACAGAGTATTTCCAGTGCAACATAGAAAAAAAGTGCTGATTGTCTTAAATTGTTTTCATCTTATATGTTTCATTTAAGAATTCAAAAAGTGAATGTTTGATAGTTAAAATATAGCATAGCTCACATATATTCTATACATTCTCTATACGATGTAAAATATACTCTCATACAAAACCAGAACCCATTACTGCACAGCCCTGGGAATTCCATATGCAGTATAGCAATAAAAGAGGACATAATTCCACATAAAGGCACATACACAGACACACATTACTTTATTTCCAGACCTTCCTTTGCTGTTTCTCCCATGCTGGATCCAGGAGCAGGTCCCTGTCCCATTCTTCTTCTTGGGTCATGTACTCATCTTCTTCATAGTTGTAGGTGTACTGCATGTTTGTTTCTATCTGGTTCATGCTACTCATTTTAGCAGGGGATCAGCTTCAGCTGCTGTAGCTTCTACTACGTTTAAATATAGAGAGATGTATTTAATGCTTAGTGTTCTTGCTGATGGGCTACAGTGTCTTTTTTTGTTTGGTTGGTTTTTTGTCTTTTTTAATTTTGGTCTTTTTTCCAAAGTGACAGGAAGTGAATATTGATGAGTCTTGCTGAGAGCAGAGGCTGCAGCTGTCAGGTATGTGCTGACCTTGGTGACCTTCCCTCCCTCTCTCTCTCTCTGCTGCTGCTGCTGCTGTCGGTCCCTGCGGCTGACCCTCCGGAGAAGCCCAGCGCTGCTCCCGGCAGCGGCTTATTATCCCCGCCGGGATGTCACGTGGCGCGGCGGCGGCTCCAGCCCCGTTACGAGTGGTGAGATATCCCCGCCGAGCAGGGACGGGACCGGGACAGGGGCCAGGACAGCGGCCGGGACAGGGGCCGCCCCCGCGGGCGGGGCAGTAGCGGGAAGGAGCACCGCGCCCAGCGCTGTGGTGTTCCCGTACAGTGCAGCGGGACTGCCTGCAAGGGGGCAAGGCTGACAGGGGAACTCGCCTCCCATAAGCCATGGAGTCCACCCGTCTGCCTGTCTATCCTTCCAATTGGGTAAAATAACGGCTATACATACATTTATATACACAAATATATATACTTTTTTTTTTTTTATCTGCTGTCTTACATATCTGCTTTTCACGAGCCATCTATGACTTGCTAAAGTAGTTTGACATTGTTTATCATTAGTCTGAAAGAACACTCGAGTCACACACTTCACACTTTCCTATTCAGATTAAGGACCATGAGAGTCAGCACAGAAAAGGACACTTAAGAGATGAAAGAATTTTCAGTGAACATGAGGTCTGGAGTTAAACTGGAAAGTATGGAAGCACAACTTAGAGCAGCAACATGTAGGAAACATGCTCCTCAGGCACCAAGAACCACATACGAAATGGAACTAATGACGTTATAAATGTGTGACAGGAACCATTCCCCCATGCTTTCCACAGGGTAAAATCTAAACAGATAGCACTGAGATCAAGCAGCCTTGCAAGCATGTCCTCTATGTCTCATGTCATATCATTTGAGCTGCCCTGCCAGCAATCTTTCCTCTGGGAATTGGCAAGTTTACTATGTTCTTCATCAGCCAAGGTCATCCTCTCTAGCAGTATCCACAGTGGATACAATTCAAACCTTTTTTATAAAAAGATAATGCTCACCAAAGCTGAGCTTTTGGAAACCAAAAAGACAATCAGATAGATAGGGGAACTGTTCAGTAAAAGCAACTATAGGTCTCTGATCTAATGTGAATGAATAACTTGCATCATTTATGTCTTCCACTTCATACTGCTAACTACAGATATATTTTTTGCCAAGTCACCTTCTATCCCATAAAATCTTTGTGATTTAGAAGAACATGTATCCATGCACAGCTAATACCTACCCATCAATCAGTTCAAACTTCATAAATGCAGCTCTAGGACTGCAAGCTGGAATTCAGAAGAGGATTGCAACATTTCATGCAGTTAAAACAAACTGAACTTCCAAAGACTGATTGATGTACATAGATACTGTAAGATAAACAGTCAAAGATTCAAATTCTAAATCTAAGCAGCAAAGTCAGGACCACATGCTGTTCAAGTGCAGCTCAGCACTCTCTTACGATGCTCTTAGACAGTATCAAATAGCAATTACAAAAAAAAATTTAACGTGTACACATGATGTGTATGCTGGTGTAATTTGTATGGTTTCATTTCATGGCTGTGTAGTCAATATGGTTTGTGATACATGTCCAATTTCAATCACCTAAATGACCATTTAAGCCTTTGAAATAATTAAAAATATTTCTTCTTCACTATAGAGAGCACAAGAGAAATTTCTAAAGTAAAAACAGGAAGAAGCCAGGGAAGTCCCAGGAGTATATATATAAAGCTGTAATGCTTGGATCCAGAGCTGCCTTCTGCACTTGCAAAAACCTTTGACCTTTTATTCCCTACCTCATCAGAGACATTGAAACCAGCTTCAGGCCTGTCCTCAGCATTGCCTGTCTGGAGATCTGCTGGGATGAAGTCAGATGATACCCCAACCACTCACCACTGCGCAGTTCAGATGAGCTTTACAGGCACTAAGGACTTCATCCAGGGAGGTGCTAGTTCATGGCCACATTTTATTTTTTGGCCCTCATCCTGTAACAGAGGCCAGAGTGTGTGTGTCATGAAATAAAAACAGGTATTATGAAGTCAAAGAGTGGCCGATCACACTGTGGATTAGGAGCCAGAACCATGCCTAGTTTTCTGGAATTCAAAGGGAAATCTACCTGTATATTCTGAAATAAGGCTATTAAGCTTTTTTACAAAATAAATGGATTTGTTTGAAACTGCCACAAAGGCACTGTTCATTTTTTTCATGTATACTTGGTACACAGGTGAACTTGGTATTTTCATAACAAAAGAAATAAACCAAAAAATTCAAGTTAATTCTAAGTAGGAATAAACCCGCATTTTCCTGTAAGGAGAACGTATTTGAAAGTCCAGTTTGGGTAGGCTATGTTAGTTTATTCTGGATGAAATATTTCAGAATGAAAAAATGTGTCTGAAAGTCATACATCTGGAAGTCTAAAAGTGTCAGAATAGTGGGCTTCAACTTCGAGAGTTGGACTTCTTACCTAAGAAACATGAAGCTAAATGTAACATCCCCATTTTAAAAAACCTACCTATCCTGATGGTATCTGACCTGTTTTAGGCTCCCTAAATAACAGCTTACTGCCCCTTAATCAGACAGCATGAGTAGGCAGTGGAGATATTTATAGCTGGAGCTTTAGGAGGAGTATCTGGTATTTTGTTCACTACTTTAATTTAATTTTGTAAATGAACTATGCAGATGGTAATGAGAATCATATGAATGGGGGTCCATAGTAGAAACAGAGCCAAACTGGACCTCTGATGCCAAACTTGAAGCTGAAAGGGAGGTGCCTCTCTCAGCTCACCTGGAGAAAAGGAAAGCTGTGCTCAGCAGAGTGGTATAAACAAAGCAGTGTACTTCAATCAGCTTATTTCCACATCAGGGGTAGGTTAGGACTATACCCACTGGCAGAGTTGAACAGCTGAAACCTTTGTGTGCCTAAGGAGGAAGAAAATGAAATCAAAACAGAAATAAACAAGTTCAACAGGAAAGAAAGGACAGGAAAGGACATAAGTCCCAAGTAGAGAAAGAGGAAGAAACAAAGAGAACCATATAGATATGGAAATTTAAGTTGATCTGGCAAGACTGTTGAGAGTAAGCAGGTATACTTGAGGTAGAAATGACAGATATCTTACAATGTGGTAAGACAAAAACAATACTCACAATTGTCAAATAGATCAGAAGAAACCAAGTGGCCCAGAAAGATCAGAAATGGAGATGGCAGAGGTGAATTGTTAACTATTTTTATCTGTTAATTTGGCCAAAGGTGCTGTAATTCACGCTAAGAAAAATGCTTCTAAGGACCTACCCAGGAACATGCCTTAACCCCAGGAGAACACTGTAGCAACAGAGTATCATTCATTTCTCATGCAAGAGAAGCAACAAGGTCAGAACTTTCCTAAAAGGAACAGGTCTGTGGCTGAACTCAGTGTTTTCTAAGTTCATCAGACTTTCAATCCCTTCAACTTACTGCTTACTTTTCCCTCTCAAAAAAACCTTCGAATGAGAAGAAAAACAACTTTTAAATAAAACTTTAAAAATGCTAAACATTGCAACAAGGTTTCCCCAAAACATTATTCTTTTTGAAATTCATGAGATTTACAATAAGAATTTCCAGATTTCTCTACTTAATCACCTGTGAAACAATCAACTGATGTGAAAATGACCACCATTAGTTTTCAGCTGTAACACTTCTGTGTGGGAACACAACAAAAACTCCATGTGAACGTGTGCCAAAATTGTCTTAGAGAGGACACAGGAAGATAAAAAATCTAATGAGAACTCAATAATCTGCTGAGTCTTTCAGCATTCATCTTTCCCTAGGCAAAGGCTGTTTCTTTGTGAAAAAGAACAGTAGGATGGGTTATCCTGAAAGAAGCCAATGAAAGATAAAAGAAAATAAACTCAAAGTGATTATTCTCTTGTGTAAACTGCTAGCAGAATATTAAGAGAGGGGTCAAAAGCCCTTTTCAAAGTATGTCAAACTGTCACTTAAAAGGTACTTTTCCTAGTAGCAAATATCCACTACTTTAAAGGTTAACCACCAAAAAGCGGAACAATTAAAAAACATTGATAATTTAGGTCGGTCAAAAATGTTGGACTCTGTTAAAATTAAGCATGTTTCCCACACAATGCTAAGCAGAAAGGTGGGGAGTGTTACAAAACGTATTTATTTTTCACTAGCACTTGGAAGAAATAACCCTTTTCTCCCCCAATACACAAAAACAACCCATCTTTATCAAGCTAAGAAGCACACTATTTCATAAACTCAGGAAAAAACCCAAGGCATTAAATTCAATATGTAAAGATAATACTAATAATGTTAAACTCGCTTCATGTTTCTGAAATGAACACAGAGACTGAAGGCAGAAAGACACCAAGAGAAGAGAAGCACACATCTGAGAAGTAAAATTCTGCTTTTGCCTGAGCTAAGGAAAAGCATTGTCAGCACTGACCACACTAGCCCTCCCACATCTGAGACGAAGGGGTACAAACTTTGACTCTGAAAAATCCCCAAGCTACTTGTGGAGGGTGATATTCACTATACAGAAGCTAAGTATACATTTTTTTCATTTTTAAAATTTTTTTTTAAGTATACAATTTCAAATTACATTTTTGGAAATAAAAATGGAGAAAGAGATGAAAAAATGTGTTGCTGGCTTCACAGTAGTAACTGACATTGTCAGAAGATCCCAAAGTGTTTCATCAGCTATATATAGAAGCAACTTACTCTGTCCCTGAAATTCAGCCATGGACGAAGTGTAACAAGAAACATTTATAGGACAAACACTACCAAAGCATAGCTTGGGCTTCAGGAGTACGGAGAAAATGCTGACAGCACTGAGATCACTGGCTTTTGCCAGCCCTTTGTGCAGAAGGAAAATCACAGGGCTGAGACCCGGGGTGATCCATACCAGCTAAAGATCCCCTCTGTGACCTTGTGCAAGTCAGTTCAGATAAAACTTTTGGGGGAAGGTAAGTGTTGGCACATTAGATTACTCTCACTGAGAGAAAAAGAAACTAGTGCCTGGTGCTTCACTCTGCCATCTCCAAAATATTGTCAGCAATGCTTCCTTTAGGCCTTAATGTCCACCTAGAATACAAATTCTCTGGAGCTTCTGTCTAAAAGCCCTTAGGAGGCTACAGAAAAATTGCAACTGTAGTGTGCTTTAGCTACTGTACATCCCCCTCATCTCTATGTATGTCTCTCAGGTCTGTATGCAGCCTGAACCCAAAAATTTCAAGTGTTATTCCAGAATGTCAGGCTTGCTTAGGCATTCAGGGTCTCTTACACTCTGGAGGGTATGTCCTTAGTGTGTGTAGGGCTACACTTGCAGCCTCGTAGCCTGCACAGATGGCCTTGGTTCTCAGATATGCTGCAAGGCAGATATTAGCGAGAAACATTCCGCTGGTCTCTGCCACAGTATCACTAGGCATGACTGTGATACATAATAACAATCACAAACTGCAATCTGAGTGCTGAAAGATGTAACGTAGCAGAGGGCAAACCCTCTAGTGATAGAGACTGCCAAGCAGCACTACAGAAGATCATAGCTTTCATGAATGAGAAGTGCCCTCAGACCTCACATTCTGACATGTTTCTATTAAATAGTTCAGAAGAAACCATGATACCCAAAAACTCCCTTATCCCTTGAGTTAGCCTCTTGAGGGTGTCTTTCCTGTTCAATGGTTCTTGTCTGGGTAGATGCAACTCAAAAAGACAGATTAAGACCATGAACTCAGTATCAGAAGCTTTGAGTGATACTTTGTATAGATTAGAAATGTGACATCATAGGAGAAAAAGGGAGATGTATATGGTAATTTATATGCAACACTGCAGTCAGTCTGTTAGCACACAAGTTGTAGAGCAATATGCAGACACAACGTAACACAGTAACAGGTGGGGAAACTACAAATAGTGCTGGCATAAGATTGGAAAAAATTGTGAGACAGATCCAGGAGTTTATAAATGGTTCAGTGATGAGAATGCAAGGGGCAGGACTAGGGGTATAGCATGGCCTGTTACAAACCTTCTGAAGAAACCTTCACACCATTATGTGTTCTCAGAATCTTGGCTGTGTTTCTGCTTTCTGTTGGCTTAGCCTTATCATATAAAGGTACTAAGCAAGGAAGAAACTGTGTGACTAGGGCAACGTAAAAGCCTGCAATTTACTATACAATTTGTACTTCATGAATACAACCAGATAAAAAAATCCCTTAGTGATTCTGCTTCTGACTGACAACTGATTTACCCAAGACTACTTGTCTAAAAAAGCACAACATTTTTCAGCAATAGTTTTGTTCACACTAAGAAAAGGGAAAAGAAATGTGTGTCAGATATGGAATGCACATACAGCATGCCTTTATTTATCTAGAAACAAACATTCACTAAGTCAGAGTTTCCATACAGTAACTATCTAAAGGGCACAGATGAGACCTGGCAGGTTTTAAATCACTGAGGTATGAGGTAGAGATTATGGGCACTGGATATCAGACACTGTTGTGTTCTAAACTCAGCATTTGTACAGATTGACTGAATGACCTTAGACAGGTTGCAGTCTCAATGCCCTCATTTCTAGCTATACTAGCTACTTACTTTCTTTCCAGGGGAGCAATAAAAAGATTACTAAAAAGGGACAAATTCATCCCTGTATAAGGCAGCATTAAGTACAATTGAATTACTGCCAAGCAGGGACAGCGAGTTCTTTTTGCAACACGTATAGTGCAATTTTCCCTTTTCCAGACCTGTTGTCCTTACATCCCATCCGACAAAGCTTTACTCTGACACTCAACTGTATCAAGAATCAGCACTGATAAAATGAGCAATGTTCCTGCCATTCCTGATCTGAAAGCAGCAATGCCTGTATTTTCCAGTTTCTGAAGACACCTGTTCCCTGTCCAACTATGATTGCTCTCAGGAGCAACAGGTGTCAGTTTTGCACAACATACTTTCAAGTAAGAGACTGGCTGCTCTTGAGATGTATTAGCAATAACCTATTCACACTAAGGCTTTTGCATATTCCCAATCCCTCTGAAAATGGACATGTCCTTCATTTCTTAATTGGCTCAGCTCTCCATGATTAAGTCCTGTTTAGCAGAAATAAAGAGGAGAGAAGAGTATTTGCATACTTCTTCACTTTGAAACCAGTTTGTGCATAGGAAAATTGCAGCAGAGTTGTGCTAATGTGTACCCTAGATCCCCGTTGTGTCCCATAGTTAAATCCGGAATAGCTTTTATTTCATAACTGAACCAACTTCAGAGGGTTTTTCTTTTTCAAACCAGATGCTGTTCTAGGTATTTTTCCAGTTCATATGGACAATAGTAACTGGAGGCAGAGTCAGCAACTAGGACAAAGGTGAACCTACCCTTACAGGCTGTAGGGCTCCACATGTATTAATAGTAAACTCTGGAATTCATTTTTTCTTTGAGATAGTCTGCACACATCTTCCTCTGGCTTCTTTTTCCATGATAAAAACATAAATTAATTCATTATAAATGAGTTCTGAATGGGAAGGCAGTTCACACAAAACATTAAGGAAAACACTAAAGGTTTTCAGCGTAGCCTATCAATTCCATATCCACTACAGTTTCTGCTCAAGAAAGAACACCGTGTTTTGTATCTCATACCTGTCTGTTGCAGTTCACACAAGAGTCTTTAAATGGGTGACCACTGATAGACAGACTAGGCATATTTTAAACATTAAACAAGCTATACTTTTCAAATGCTTTGCTTCCCCTCTACAGACTAAAACAAGGCAGCTCTCATCACCATGCTGTGAAGAATGAGCAGGTACTGCAAGGAATTCTACCATAAGTAAAGTGAGAAAGAATTTGAAGTGTAACCTTTCCTGTGCAGTATCTGAGAGCATCACAGCAGGAACTGCTTTGTCTCTGGCCACCAGTCTTATCTAAAAGAATTGTATCAGCATCAGTGACAGAATCACCTGATTCTTGGCACCACACGCCCCCTTCACTACATGTTCTAGACCAGGGCTGCCTTCTCACCCACTAAACTAATTGCCTGTCAAGCCTTCTGCAGAAATAGCACCCTCCTCTCAGTGTGTTCAAGGAATGATGTCACTGGGCCTCTAAGTCTCTCAAGTAGTTTCTCTGCAGAAAACTCTCAAATCACCAGCATACACAATACATGCAGAATGACAGTAAGAAATACATTGGCAAAAAAATTGACATATGCTTTTGTCCATAAGAGTTATTAGCTGTTATTGACAACATTTATAGTTGTGAAGACTATTTATGAAAGGAAGCACAGAGTATTTACATCATCTTGAGACAGCTGGGCCACTATTTCAACTCTGAAAACGTGGCATCTCCAATAAATCAGCAAAATCTGAAGATCTAGGCTACTCAGTGAAACTCATTTGCATGCCCTCACCATCTAAATCAAACATACCATTTCCTCTGATGTTTCTTTCTGCAAGAATTCACAAGATACATAACAGCACAAACAGTTTCCAATGCATTATGAAAACAAATACAAAAGCCAAACAGTTTTTTTAAATGGCACTGAAATGCAGAGAAGAGTCTTGAGGATTTCTGTAATTGGAGATACTGTGAATAATTCAGTATCACAGAAAATCTATTCTCTGGCTTTTTTATACTTTTTAGATATTATAGTATTAGTATCTCTCATATATATGTACATATACCCAGGTTAAAAAAAGTTCAGTTCTTCACAGTTGTGCATTAAATGAATGCATAACTCATTCCTACAAAAAAATATGCAAAATAAATAAATTCTACAGAGTGGGTAAAAACATTCAACTGAATATAACTAAATAGCAAAAAATGAGATATACATTCTCTTCTCTGCCACTGAATATAGATGACCAAAAAAAAAAAAAAAGAAACAAAAAACAACATACCACCAGCAAATGGATGTCTGGCAAGCAAATAGAGGTCTGAACAGCTGCATGTCAGGAATTGGTAGTTGCACCATATGATATCTACTGCTATTCCAATGCCTGTCACTTGCTTGAATAACAGGCAATTGAGGGAGGTGATACCAAGACTGTGTACTGCAGTATATGCTGTGTTAAGCATATTCCTGCTTCATCCCTTTTTCCTTCTACCCATTGCTCAGTTTATTTCCTATTTACTGTTTACAGCCTTGCAATGAAAGATGAAGCATCTCTAATACACAACAGTCCTTACTGTTTATTACATCCAAGTCCCTAATGGCATCATTGCTACGCTCTGACTACCAAATTCTCTCAATGCATTAAAAATGTCACTCACAAGTACCACACAGTAGATCTATGATACCTACTCTCAGTAGGTTGTCTGGCACAGGTATCTTTGCATAAATGGACCTGACAATTTTGATTCAAGAGCCCTCAGTTTATATTATTTTAACAGATTTTCGTACAGTAAAATCCCCAAAATTGCCTCTCACCACTCTGTTCAGAGAGATTAAATTTATTGTCAGACCTGGAATGCAGATACACAGAAGAGTTTATGGCTGGGAGAAGTGGCAATAGCTTTTCCAAGGAAAACTAGGGAAATACGATACTGCCTGATTCTGTGGCCAGTAGGTTGATGATGTGCTTGGTACACTAGCAAGGAAACTTCTTCCAGCCTTTCAGCTCAAATGATGATTTATTCTCCCTTCAGTCCTGTTCCCACAATGAGAACTGCAATTCCCTGAAACCTCAACAACCAGCAAATTATGGTTGATTGCCTCTGCCTCCAGTTACATTAGCTGCACACTGATGCAACCTCACTGACCTCATCAGAACTACTCCCGAGTCTCACTAACATAAAGCAGGAAAGAGGAGCAGGAAAGGGAGGAAGCATAGATAAGGAAAACAAATTTTAACTCTCTCATTTTATCTGTGTTGCTATGTGATACAATGGCCCCAAATTCTAAAAAAGTTAAGCCAATGGAATAACGGTGTCAAGGCCTTAACAATGTATGGACTGCAGAAGGGTACAGTCTCACCATTTCACAATATCCAGAGCTGAAGACTGACTGCTGCATTGTCACACAGAGCAGAAATAACTGAAAACAGAGAAAAATACACTACTACAGCATTAAAGTACACATAAAGTGCTGTTTTTCCTGATAATTACGGTAACTCTATAGAGACCACAGATGTATTCTTACAAATTATACATTTCCAATGGGGAGCAGATATGTACATGAATTAAGAAAAAAAGACACAGATTAGCTCAGAGTAGCAGCAGATTTAACTACACAGCCTCCAAAACTACAAAACCTTGGCATGCCTCCTACAACCAGTAGCAAAACAAAATAAATCCTTTACAATTAGATTACCCTGGTTTATAAGATGTTCGAGCCACTGCTCTAGAACACCGATTGGTTTACAGGTCACTTAGCACACTGATACCCACATTAAACACACACATCTGTTAACACCTACTTTTACTTTAAAAGTTAGGGAACTTGATACACCCTAAGTTAAGGTCTCCTTTGCACATCCTAGAAAGGTGTTAATAATACTTCATTACACTGCAATCAGATCGTACTTTAGATGTCAGGCACTGTCACATTCTCTATTAGAAATGGCATGGGGAAATGTCAGGGAACATCCCAAGATTATTAGCAAGTGACAGTGAAGCACACAGAATGTGGCTCTCTCCTATCTCTTTTAGAACCATTTTAGAAACTGAAATCCTGGTGGCCTATTAGACTACAGGAGGTGGTAGAAAAAGGAAAAAGAAGCATCATCATAGTAAATGAATTAACAAGCTTTTGAGAGTACTTACTAGTACTTTATACAAACACACTCTAGCTTTGCATGTAAACAGTAGATAGTAGGTAGTATTAATTTTTATACCTATTTGATCTATTACAATGGAATGCTACTGAACACTCCTTTTTTTGTATCAGAAATTATTCCCTTTTCCTCTGTAAATGAAATTATTCCCTATCTGTTGTCTACGTATGAAACCAAACCAGTACACGCATTCCAGGAGTGCACCTAATGGAAACTTGGTCGACAGGGCAGAACGAGCTCCTGTCTGTATAAAACCTCAGAAAGGCACACAGTGTGATGAGGGTTCCTTCCCACCAGTTCACTCTATAAATTTCTCCCTGTAGGGTTGCATTATTTACCAAAAGAGATAGAGCTCTGCATGTGCACAGCTGGAGATGTGGGTTAGAAGTGAAGGAATATAAAGACTGGATCTTAAAGACATCAATTATATATGCTCCAGTGGTAGCACAAATTTATCCAGACATAAAGAACATTAAAGTTTAAAAGCGTTTGAATTTCTCAATCAAATATTTTCAAACACACCAACACTTAAAAGCAAATAGGCTTACAAAAACACCTTGAAACAGATCAGTTTTGTCAAAGTAAAAATGAGCAACAATCTATATTTCAAGACCTCAAGGATTTTTTAACAGACAATCTAAGAGGCTGAATGCAGCTTAATGGCAGCCATCAGCAAATGGGATCTCAGCTGCAGAATGGCTGCAAGAACTCCACCCATACAGACTCACTATGCAGTGATGCAGGCACCGAGGAGCTGAAGGGACTGGTTGAAACAGGCATGAATTTAAGTTCAGAAAAGCATCTCTTTGTGGACCAGCATGGAGCAAACCTCTGTGGTATTCAGCTTCACCACTGGGGAATTAGAAAGCCAACTAAGCATATTTCCTTCTTCCTTTTGCCTGTAAGAAGACTTTCTCTTTTTTTGTTATATTTCACAGGAAAGACTATTTAAGAATTAAACCAAGAACAAATATTTGTCCCTCTGCAGGAGGTGTCTCTGTTCCTCCAAAGGAAATCCCAGATTTTCTCTGAAACCAAACAAGGGCAGAATAGAAAGCACAAAAGTATGAAACCTCTGCCTTGCAGCTCTCCAGGGGAAAGGATACAGTGGGACAGGAGTACTGGAAACCCTGAACACATTTCAACATTTACAACTTCTGGTTTATCTTTCTGGATTGAGTAACTCAAATAATAAACTACATTGCTAAAAACTACACGTTTTGTGGTTTTTTTTAGAAACAGCTTTCTGTCCTCTGCAAAGTCTATACTGTATTTAATGTTTGGTATTTTTAGACAAGGAAACATGCATATTTATGCAGGTTTAAAATATGCTAAAAATAAGGTCATACAAAAGCTTCATAAAGGAAAAAGAAACCATAGAAAATTTGAAAAAAGTGCAACAAACTGGCCTCCTGGTTAGCAACACCTCTAGCCAGCTCATTTGCTGATACCAGATTCTCAATGTTAGAACAATTAGAAAAACAACAATACCATTCAACCAGTAATATCCTCCCAACACCTTAACAGTTATAATTGGAGCAGCAGCAAACTTTTACAGCCCAGCAGCTGCTGGCATCACATCCAGATAATACCATGTCAGAAGTAACACAATACATACATAGTTAATACATGCTCTCTGACAAGGCACCAGGAAATATTATCAGGCATAAAGTCAGACATTCAGCTTCATTTCCACTCTCTGCTCCCACTCCTCCAAAGGCTTAACTTAATGCAATCAAAGAGTCATGTTAAACCAGTAGACACTCCTAATGTGCAAAATAAAGCATTTAAACTGTTCTCTTTAACAGCTTTTTACATTTCTACTGTATGCTAAATGATTGCCAAATAAAGCAGCTTAACTATACAAACAAGTTCATTATTTTTGCCATAGCTATTCAGCTCCTCAAAAATACATGGAAATAACTTTACTAATCTGGTGCTGTATTTGTTATAGTTGGCATCATTTTGTCCATCTGCTGGCATCAACTGATAAAGTTTTATTTCTGCTTTTTTTTCCCCCCCCCAAGGCTTCCCCTCATTTGTCACAGGCCATGTTCCATTTCTGGCTTTGTGCAACAACTTACAGGTGCAGAACAACCCTGCAGCCCCGAATGCAAACTGGTGTGAGTACATCATGGTTTTTAACATTAGGAATTTATTTTTGATTTATGGTAACCAAACCTTGGATGAGCAGCTCAGTGAAGCTGTGGAACATTGATCCTTGGAGATACTCCAAACTGGACATAACTGAGCAATTCACTCCAAGCTGGCCCTGCTCTAGGGCTAGATCAGCTGACTTTTTAAAGAACTTTTCCACTCTATATAATTCTGTGGTTCTGTCACAGGAATCTACGCCATAAAATACAGTCACATTCAAGACATTTTCTCCAGCACTTCTCCTAGCATTGTTCCCTTCAGACATGGGCATAGGCCTGAGGTGGGATAACTCCATTTGTGTGTCCTTGCTCCTAAAACACGCTGCCCCTGCTTAGTGGGTCCTCACCCACAGACTCGCTGCCTGGCTGGGCTCAGCACAAGCCGGGCATCACGCCTCGCCACAGACACCCCCCTGCGGCTTCTCCATCCTCCATCCTCCATCCTCCATCCTCCATCCTCCATCCTCCATCCTCCATCCTCCATCCACTGAGGGCCTGCACACATCAACCGGCTGCTTCCCCGACGCGGGCAGCTCGGTCCCTGCCTCACACCTGCACGAAGCCTCCCCCACCACAGACGCTGAGCTCTGAGGCACCCGCTGGGAGGCGCGAAACGGCCGCCAACGGCCGTAACGGTCATAACGGTCATTCCCGGCCTCGCGCCTGCAGCCGGCGCACGCTCAGCAGCATCCCCAGAGTGGGCGGGGGGGGAGGGCGGTGCCGCGCGCCCCGAGGGCGGGAGTTTCCGCTTCCCTTTCCTCTTCCGCCGGGCGACAGCGGCACTTCCGGGTCAGGGGTGTGCGCAGCCCACGTGGGGCCCGGCGGCGGGAGTCAGGTTGGTGTCTGGAACCGGGAGCGGAACCGGGACCTCGTGTCGCTGCTTTACCCGCTGTCCCTCTTCTACCTGGGCCTGACCGATCCGGGCCCGGCCCGTCGTGGGGAGGGGGGTGCAGCCCTGAGCGGCGGTGGGGCCTGGGGGACACGGTGTCGGCGGAGCAGCTTTATCCTCCGGTGGTTTTGGGTCGTTAGGTTTCTGTCGGAGCTTCTTGTCTCGCAACTCGGAGCTATGACGTCCTTGGCGGAGCAGCTGAAGCGGCTGGCGCTGCCTCAGACCGATCCCAGCCTCCTGAACCGAACCGAGGCCGCGTCCCTGCTCTTCAGCCCCAGAGAAGCTGCTGGTATTGACCGGGACACCTTTTTTGCAATCGGTGAGTTTTGGCGGCTTAGATTTCCCTGACTTTAAAAATTATCTGTCAAAAAAAAATTGAAAAAATAAAAAAAACAAGCTCACCCCCCCAAAAAAAAAAACCCCAAACCCAACATGAAAGACTCCACCAAAAAGCCCCCACTAAAAGAACCACAGAAAACCCTAAAAGTTGAATAATAAATGAGAAAGGGAAACCCATCTTTAAAAAAGTAAAAAAAAAAAAAGATTCAAGAAACTACAGGTTAATCAGCATCACTCCAGATGGTCCTCTTAGAATCATAGAATGGGCTGGGTTGGAAGGGACCTCAGAGCTCATCAAGTCCAACCCTTGATCCACTCCCGCTGCAGTTCCCAGCCCATGGCACTGAGTGCCACATCCAGGCTCTTTTGAAATATCTCCAGGGATGGAGAATCCACCCCTTCCCTGGGCAGCCCATTCCAATGGCTGAGCACCCTCTCAGTAAAGAAATTCTTTCTAATGTCCAACCTAAACCTCCCCTGGCACAACTTGAGACCTCTTGTGCCCTCTTGCCTTGCTGAGAGTTGCCTGGGAAAAGAGCCCAACCCCCCCCTGGCTCCAACCTCCTTTCAGGGAGTTGTAGAGAGTGATGAGGTCTCCCCTGAGCCTCCTCTTCTCCAGCCTCAACACCCCCAGCTCCCTCAGCCCTTCCTCACAGGACTTGTGCTGGATCCCTTCACAGCCTCCTTGCTCTTCTCTGGACCTGCTCCAGCACCTCAATCTCCTTCCTGAGCTGAGGGGCCCAGAACTGGACACAGGACTCAAGCTGTGGCCTCACCAGAGCTGAGCACAGGGTCAAGCACGTTTGAAGCACGTTTCTGGGTTCCTGAAGGAAAAGGTGATTGGGAAGAGTCAGCAGCCCAAGGAGAATTTTCCAGCCCATGACGGGGGGTGGAATTAGATGATCTTAGAGGCCACTTCCAAGCCAAACCATTCCATGAATTAATTTCATCTGTTCAGGAATAGCTTTAAGTGTAGCAAGAGTTTTGGGCTTATGCCTGTTGGGCTGGTTTGGATTGGTTTCTTAGTGAGGATGACAGGCCAGTACAGCAAAGGAGTTGGGTTGGCCAGGGAAGAGGTAGGTGGGTTGAACTGGTGAATAAAATTGTTGCATTTAAAGCATTCTTCCATTTATTTTTTTTTTCTACAGGATGCACTGGCTTAGAAGAGCTCATGGGTATTGATCCTTCGTTTGAAGAGTTCCAGTCCAGTTTGTTTAGTTCAATGTCCAAAGCCCTGGAACGCAGTGTTCAGACTAAAGCAGTAAATCAGCAGCTGAATAAGAATATTTCATTGTTCCTGATTCACTTATCCCCTTACTTTCTGCTTAAGCCAGCCCAGAAGTGCCTTGAATGGCTAATTCACAGGTAATCCACTGAATATCCTGTATGTTGATAGATAAGGTTACTAGAAATGCCATTTTTTTCCCCAAGTGAGAAAAAATTTGAATACTTTTACTTCAGTTTTCAGTTTTTTAGCTTAAAATGTTAAAAATAACTGTTTGGGCTTAGTCTTTATGGATCCAGATGTTTTTCCTTGCCAATTAAATTTTTGTCTTGATAAATTTCTGTGAAAATTCTGATGTCTCATGGTGTTACAAATAAAGAAATTATTTCCTTGCCTGGCTTTCACCAAGTTTGCTCACCTCAAGCCATCTTACAGAGGAACTAGAGAGGCATTCATGGACTTTTTGAAACAGGTTGTTTAAAGTAGCTGATTTTCTATGTTAACTGTGAACTATGAATAGCTTGGCCTTGTATTATTAAATGAGCAAAGAATTCTTTATTGGAGGGTTATGTAGGAAGGGGTGAAGGAAAAACAAACCCAAGTATTTTGTGAAGTGATGTTGTATTGATCTATGTAAGTTAAGCTGTCCAGATGCAGCAAATGTAGTATTTAATTTAATGGAAGAGTGGGTGATTTGGTTGATACAACCTTTGAATCACAATTTTTTTAACATATGTATTATACCAAAATATATATTTGATTGTTGCAGTGACTGGTTTAATTATGAAATCTATGCAGGAGAAACTGAGGTAATTTTAAGCCCTACAGACACCTGAAATTATTGATAATGGGGGAAAAAAATTGCTACCTCTGTTTCTTTACTCTAACCCATACAGGCTTGGGCCACCTTGGGACTGTAGGTGAACCACATTGTCTGCATCAGTGTGATAGTCATATTTTGTCTTGCTTAAAAGCAAGTAAATTAAGTGTTTGGAGGAGATTGACTTTACCTTTTGGTTTGGGACTTCCAGATAATTTGTAACTGTTTATACTATTTTCTTTCCCCCTTAGATTTCACATCCACCTCTACAATCAAGATAGTTTGATTGGTTGTGTTCTCCCCTATCATGAGACCAACTTATTTGTCAGAGTTATTCAACTTTTAGATATAAAAAGCCCAACTCACAAATGGCATTGGATGGATCCAATAAGGGTAAGGTAATTAACATGCAAGTTGAGAGGAACATGGGGAACTTTATTAATAAATATCTTGACTGTGTTAGTGGGTTTATGAATATGGTTCACCTGTTCTTGTGGTTAGTTGTAGAACTGTACTGGAAGACTTAATTTCAGAGATGGAGCCTGGATGCCCACGTGTTGCTTCTGCCAAATTTCTTTAAATAGAAATTTGATTGTAAAAATCTGTGATTGTAATTACTCTTTGTTTTGCCAAAGTTAAAGTAAGCTTTTAAGGTGCAAGTATTTGCTGCTGCTAGGAAGATTCCTAAATATATGTTTATTTCAATATAGATTATATGTAATACTTCATTGTCTTAATATAGATACAGAAAATTCCAGGCAGATGTGAGGGTTTCAATTACTTACTTTCATTTAAATGGTGTTAACTGATTTGTAGGATTAATTTAGAGCTTATATTAATTTTTACTTTGGGTACTTTACCATTAGGTGCTCTAATTTTACTTTTTCCATCTTCTAAAGAAACCTGGAGTCCCACTGGCAAGGGGTACTGTCATCACACACTGCTACAAAGACCTGAATTTCATGGACTTCATCTGCAGGCTGGTGGCAAAATCTGTGAAGGTTGGTCACTTATTCTAGAACTTTGTTTCTCGTCACTTGGTTTTCCCCATCTTTGTATTTGGGAAGTACTATGCTCTTTACAAATATTTTGAATTATATATCAAGTATTAAAAGGAGTCATTATCAGAAATTTCTTATTATTTGATGACAGTCTGTCAGAAATTCTTGTAAGGAAGTGGCAGAGAACCAGTGAGCCAGGACAGAAAAAATTGTCAGAGCTCTGTTACTTAAAGATACTTTATAGTGTCTTTGTTGTTTTCTTTTGTTTTCTGCTCTTTGTAGCAGTGTTTTAAACATATGCCTTCAAATATTAATGACAGCTTAACATTGAGAACATTAGTAAAGTGAGTGGATTTTTTTTTCAATTAATAACAGATCAAGAACTAATTTTACAGTCTCAGAATATTAAGATGTTCAACAGTTCCAGTTACTTGGAGAGCTAGGATGCACGTGCTGTCAAACTAAGCAAAGCAGAGTAACATGGTTTGTTCACAGATGTAGTAGGGAGTGTTAAACATACACCAGTCAATTTCTTGGCTCCCCAGTTCTTAGTCTTGAACATTATACCAAAATCAGCAGAGATTTAGGTTACCTTTTTATGATTACCTACTGTAGCTGAGGAAATAGCACCCGTTTCCTTCTGCCTTGTGTGCAAGGGGGAGCAGGAACCTCTGGCAAGGGTCAGTGCTAGGGGGAAGTGATGGCTTAAGCCATGTCAGCAGGAGCTGGTAGAGATTACATGCTGGATTCCTGGGATTTTTTTTTGTTTGGAGGGAAGTTCTGTGTGCTTTTCTACTTCTGATGTCTGAACAATTTTTGTGTGGTCCAGGTCTTTTCAGAGTGTCCTGGCAACTCAGCTCAGTTGAGAGTTCTTCTTGTGTTTTATGCCTCCACTGTTGTATCAGCTCTTGGAGCTGCAGAGAAGATAACAGACACTATAGTGTCTATGCTGCTCCCTTACATCCAAAAGGTATGTGAAGCTTTATGTTACTTCCTGAGTGAGCAGCTGTCCTGTGCTCCACAGACATGCATCTGCAGATCACACTTGAGAAACATTCTCTGTGAAATATATCCATCTACACTTAGCCTGCCTTGCAGCATCAGTTAGGTGAAGGTTCATGAATCATAATGTTTGCTCACACCTTAGATGAGCACTTCTGAGAGTTCTGTTTCCTCTGCTGTGTGGAATGGAGCTGAAAGAAAACACAATTATAAAGAACCTCTTTGCCTTAGAGATTTATCATGTTAAACAACAAGGAAATGGAGTCAGAGTGGGCAGCCTGCTCTAATATCCTCTTTCCTCCAGGATTGTTCTGCTAATGAACAGAGCAGCAGTTGATGAATGTGTCTTCTGTATGCATGCAACCTGCATGAAAGCTTTTTCTTCTTGGAAGATGACTTTATAGATCCCCTAAAAGATGGAGAAGATGATGGTGTAATTCCATGGATGTCAAAATTTTTTTTGTTTTTTTTTTTTTTTTTTTTTTGTGTGCATGTGTGTGTTAAAAATTCACCTTTATCTCTTTCTAGGGCTTGAAATCCTCTATACAGGATTACAGAGCTGCAACGTACATGATAATCTGCCAGATTACAGTGAAAGTCACAGTGGAGACTTCCTTGGTGCATTCCTTGATGTTACAGATAAGCAAGAATTTATCTAAAGTGCCCTCACTAGTCAGGGATGGGTTGGCATGCTTGAACCTACTTCTGCAAACTCAGAAGGGAGACAAACTGGGGAAAAAGTAAGTCTACATGAATTTAGGGTGATTTTTTTCCACTTTTTAAAAGCTCTGCCAGTAAAAGGTTTACCTGAAAGTGGGAAATCTGGAAGAGAAGCCAGCATAATAATGGTAGTGCAAATGTAAGGTTATTTAAATAGCTTGGGAAAAACATGTTCTAGCCTTTCACTGGGTAGCCACCTGAAGTGTAAATGCTTCTATTCCACCACTTCTTTGGTTCCAGTAGTCAGATATTTTTCTGGAAGTATTGCATGGCATTCCCATCAGTCTGTCC
Source organism: Heliangelus exortis (assembly GCF_036169615.1). Classification (NCBI taxonomy): domain Eukaryota; kingdom Metazoa; phylum Chordata; class Aves; order Apodiformes; family Trochilidae; genus Heliangelus; species Heliangelus exortis. The sequence continues at coordinate 6,275,419 of NC_092424.1, read as the reverse complement.
TGATAGAGTTAGTGCTGTTAGTGCTGTTCACCTGCACTGAACATTGTGGTGGAACTCCTGGGTGCACAGGGAGCTTGCTTACTGGCAGAGAGGTTAGCATGGGTATTCCAACAGCAAATCTTTGCTGGGTAAGTACAGCAGCTACCTTCCAGATGCTTGAACACACTCAGAGAAGAGGCAAATGGGTTAAAAGACTAAATGTGGGGAACTAAGGAGGGGCTTGCTGATGCACTATGCAGCATCCAGGCAGGTGGGTATAAAAGGAGACAAGATAAGAGCTCTGTTCTGTTAGCAGGAAGATTGTTTCTGCTCTCCTTAAGCTTGATCAATCACCAATAAGCTCAATCACCTGTCATTGAGCTCTGTTATTTCTCAGTCTTTTTGCTGTTGCTGGGTAATAGGTAACTCTCCTTGGAATGTGAGGATGTCTCTGTGCAGTCAATAGGAGTATTTTTTTCTTGTACTACCAACTTTGCAAAAGCATAGCATGTTCACTGTGCCATTGCAGCAGCTGTGTTCACTATGACTGACAGTGCCCTGTTCTTGGATTTTAAATGTGCCCAAAAAACTCTGACCATAAGAAAGTGGAATCCTTTGAATCTTTTCAGCATTTATTTACAACAAAGCTGTTACCTGATGCTGAAAACTAAATTCTTAGGAGTCTGCATGGTTTGAAAGTGTTGGTAACCCAGATGACCATCCATTCTTTTCTTATTTCCCTGTCCCTTGGTGCAGGCCATTTCATTATCTGTGCAAAACTCCAGAGCTGGTAACACTTCTGCAAGGCCTTTCAGCAAGCTATGATGTCTCTCCCCTTCTGCGTTACCTGTTGCCTCACCTTGTCTGCACTGTCATGAAGAGTGACGTGGGTAAGTTAGGATACATTTTGTACAGTTTCCTTAAGTCTTAAGGACAGGTGGCTGTGGTCACTGTTACAGCTGTGTAATTTTAGGTGCTTCTGCCATGGAAAACTGTGGTAATACATCTGGAAACTTTAGTGTGTGTTGGGTTTTGGTTTTCCAGACCCTACAAAGGAGTCTATTTTAGGTATTGCTATATCCATCAATTTGATTAGATCTTGATTTGTAGTATTTCAGCAGGATCTTGATTTTGATGTGTGTAATTTCTGGCTCTTAGATGTTTATTAAAGTACACCAAAATAGTTTTTACATAGATTACCTGTACTCTGTATGTAGTTTAAGTAGTGGAGATCCATGTTTACCTGATAAATTAAATGTTCGTGAGGCCTCTCTGGGACAGAAAGGCTGACTGGCATGCAGTGATAGGCTGTGTCTGTACCAGTAATTCTGTTTGTACTGTGGACTGCTGAATCATGACTGGGGAAGCTCTTATGTTGGGAAGGTCCAGATTCACAGCATGTGGAGTTGCTGGCACAGGTTGTGGTAGCAGGTCTGGAACATTCCAAAGCATACTTGAATTTAGTGGTACCAACACAGCCTTTGGCATTTGAATGGTGTTGGTACAAAACATTGCTGGCAGCTCATGGAGGGTCAGTGCCAGTCATCAATGAATATTGAGGTCCTCAAGTTGTGTGATTGGTTCACCAGATGATGTCTGTCCAAGCTATTAACTGTTTTCAGTATGAGGGGTTTAATATCAAACTTGTTCATTTTTAATGATTATGTGTTGTCCTTAGAGGAACAAGAAGGAGCTGAGGAGACTGAGAATCAGATTTACATCCAACATCTTGAAGCTATTATTCAGAGCATACCACTGGAAAAGGACTTGGATCACCTGTTGGCTTCGTGAGTTAACTTCAGTTATTTTTCTTAATAACAGCTAATTCCTGACTGTGGCACTAGTATTCTATGAGTATGTTTTTTGTGAGTCCATAATTCAAGTCCAAACCTGGATTTTGATGCTCAAACATTTGGTAATCAAGAAGAGATGTGCTTCTAGCACTTGGGGGAGTACTTTTGGGAGAGTGAAACTTCAGGCAAGGAGCAAATAAGTAATGCAGATTCCTCCTAACCTGTTTAGCAGTGTGCTTTATAGCATGAATGGAAACTGTACTGTCCAAAAAAAAAGTGGCTTTTTCTTTTATTTGTAATTTTAGAAAGTTTCTTGAAGAGTTTATCTCCTGTGGTACAGAGTTGGAATCTAATCCCACCCAAATGGCTACACTCAATCAAAAGATGCTTCCTCTTATCAGACTGCTGGAGATAAAGTAAGTTCCATTTTTCTATGACAGACCCACAGTCTGTAGAGTGGTGATTTCAGCTATGATCTTGGCAAAGAAATACAGTAAAAATAACTGACTCCTAATCCTTGTCCAAATTTGATTTTACTGATATGTCCTTAAATACTTTATCACTGTAGCACATGGGCACAGACTTATTGGCTTTGTCCATCTGTTTGCTGGATAGCATGAACTTTTCTGCTCATTATGTACTTGGTCTGCCTATTGTTCATCTGCCTTCAAACATAATGGTTGATTGCCTTTGCAAAGCTACTTGAGATACCTGGGTGAGATCAGTGCATGTGCATTCAGCTTCCTTGTATTTCCCTGTATTGCTCCAGCAAATTCTTGTTCTTCTATAATGCTATGTGGAAAATCTTGAGAATTTGTCTGTTGGCAGGTATCCTAAAGCCTTAGACTCTGTGTTGGAGAAGCATCTGGAAGATTGTACAGATGAGGCTGACCAAACTCTTTTTCACCAATTTATTTCTCTCTCATTAAGCTGTGGCAAATATAAGGTAGGTAGAAGCTCAGTTTGTGATTCTAGCTCTTATCTGGTTGTACTGTCAGAAGGTGGATATTTTGGTTAGGTTCTGCTTTCTTGTCTTCTTTCAAAACAAAGTCTCTATCATTCCCACCAAGAAACCCTCAAAAACCTAACCCCAAAACTTAAATGTGATTTGAGGGTGGGACGCAGGGGGGACTTGATCAAAACTGTGTAAAAACAGAAGCTATTGGATCTTTCAGGTTTGTGAAAACTATATGAGCACTTTGGGTTTGGTTTTTTGAGGTTAAATTTATACCTTTCCACCTGCTTCAGTTGCTATCAATCATTTTTTCTCCTTAGGAGCATGGCCATTACATACACTGTACTGGCTGATAGTGTCAAAATGGTGATGCCCAGCTAGGCCTCTTCTTACTTAAAAGATGTTGTCACTGTTAGAAGTGTCTGTTTTGGGAAAGGTGACAATGATCACTCTTGAGAGAAGGTGGCTCAATCCTTTTTGTGCACTGATTTTTATGAATGTTTGCAGTCACACGGAAGATTAGAGTGACTACAGAGTCCTTCCTGTGCCATTTCTGAAGAGCAGTTGAAACTCAGCCTAACACAGAATAACCATGAGTGCACCAGATCTGTCCAAGGAATTTATTATTAAGAGATGGTTAGTATTGTGGCTGTTGTTTGCAAGGAATGAAAGCACTTAGGAAAATGTGATCAACTACGTAAAGGAGTGCTTTATGCATTTTTGTGCTGATTTAACCAAGGCAGAGATTCTGTGACAGAATAGTGAGAGGATTAACAGGAAAAAAGGTATGCAGAACAAAGTCATATGACTCCCTTCTAGCCTTTAAGGTTCCTGAGATAAGTGCACTCATTTGGACTGGCAGAGATGCCTTTTTAGCAGTTTCTCTCTGTGCTCTGTCACACTGACATTGTCACCAGAGCTTTCTCAGAATCCTTAGATAAGTGTAGTGCTTTTCTAGGACACAAAAGGTGTCTGTGGCTTACTGTACTTTTCGAGCTATATTCTAAAAACTGTTTGCCAAAGTGAAGAGGACCAAATTTGAAACAGTTATACAACACTATTGTTCCATAATTGAATGGGTTTTTTGGTCTTAATTACGCAGGTTTTCTTCTGGTACAAAAAGCTGGAAGAACTTTTCCTGTTAGCCTTATATATACTTAAGAGTACTTTTAACATGCAGTGAGTCACTCTCTGAAATCTGTATTTCAGTTTCTGGAAGACTCTGATACCTCCCTTCTGCTTAGTTTGAATCATCCTCAGCCAGCTGTGCGGGTCCTAGCTCTTCAGCATTTGAAAGATGTTATTGAAACATCAAAGGTTTGTGTCCTGAGTCTCTCACTTACAGAGCTGACTTAACATATAATGTCTTGAAAAAACTGTTTGCCAAACCTATCAGTTGCAGACAAGTGGTGTGTTAAACTATTCTTATGTCATCCTCACTGTTTTCATGGTGTTTTCAGTAGACTCCTGTTGTCATTTTTCCATGTTCTGAAGTCTTGATGTAATTCTTTTTTATTAAGCTGCTTGTAGAATAGAATTTAAGTTAATGGATACTTCATTTTGGTATTTTCTTTTGTTGTTGAAAGTTGGTCACCCCATCAGCTTTAATTTAGATGATGTTACTATTTTCCTTCTGCTAGGATTCAGCTATTTTATTAAAAGCCTGTAAGCTGTGCTACCAGCAAATGCTTTTTTTATCCTTTTTAGCTCTTTTTTCACTTTCTTTCTGTAGGAAGGCTTTGATCAGTCTTTCATAGAAGAAGCAATTTTTGATAGGCTCAAGGATGACAGCAGGGATGTTGTAATGTCTGCTCTCAGCTCGTTGGAGGTAAGTTGTGTATCTTTGGATATGTCAGGTGAGATTTTACCTGGTCTTTAATATGTGTGTCTGAAATATATTTCTTGTAAATGCCCTTAGCATGCAGCTCTTGTTCCTTAATGGGATGAAGCAGCACAAATTTAGGAGGCTTGTGTTTACTGCAGGACAATTCCACCCCCTCCAAATTTCTGCTTCCTGATCTTTCCCAAAGCGTTTGCAGTTAGCCTGAATTTACTGATTTTCTTTTCATCTGGGTACTAAAGCTTATTACAATCTTTGAATATTATTTGAAGTGTGCTTCCTGCTTACCCTGTATGTATTTCTCTAACAGCACAAGTCATGTTATCTGCCTTTTGGATGCAAAGTGGTGTAAGGACAAGTCATTACCCTAGTGAGAAGTGCTCAGTAGAGTTTTTCCATGAGAGTCATTTGGTCAGTTGATAGTGGCAAAGCCCTGAACTCCAGCTCAGGTTTACTGGACAGGGCTCTGGTATCTTGTTCTGATTGTTTCCAGCTAGAGTAACAGTCTTTCTATATTGCTTCAACTCGTAGTAGTGGAAAATATTATTAGCAGTTGGTCTTGTGTGTTCATTCATTCTCTGTCACCAAAAAATGAGAACAGAAGCACAAGTACCTATTTTATATCTTCTGTTAATATGACTTACGTTATTTTTTTTTCATGCAGGTGTTATGTAAAGTAAAAGCAATGCTTGTTTAATTATGAAATTGTTTCCATATTGTTTATAATATTTACCAAACATTTCTACACTTGGTAAATTCCCTATACTTTAGCATATCAAGAGGGCACACTGGTCAGCCTTGTAATTCCTGTTTACCCTGACAGAATTTTCAGTAAATCATCCTTTATAGGAATGCTCTCAGTGATATTTGATCCTTGTTTCCACTTGAAATAGGAGATACATTTTCCTTTATGATATGGTAAGTTATTTTGTATTTTATTATTCTTTCATTTTCTTTTCTTGGTTACTTGTTTAGATTTTCAGGAAGCAAGTCAATCCAGAAGTAGTAGTATCCAGTCTTTTGAACATCTTCCAGAGAGCTGATCTTTCAAAGGATGGAAAGTGGTATGTTTGTGCCTTTTTTCATAATCTTGTATAAATATCTGTATAAATTAAATTCTGTGTCTGTACAAATTAAATTTTGTGTCTGTATAAACTACATTTTTTTAAAGTAACTACAAAGAATACTTTAAAAACTTTGTAACTTCAAATACTTTTTGTTATGCTATATCTCTGACGGGTTACAGGAGAAATCTCCCAATTGTTCACATAGCATTTCCCATTGATTTTTTTCTTGTTGTCACTGCTGTTTGAATTCAGAAACTTGCTGTGGAAGATGGAGAACAAATCAAAGAAATGTTGCTGGTATGATTGAGTAGTGGGTTTTCAACACTACTTGTTCTCTTCTAGGTACAAGGTTCTGGAACGAGCAGTAAAAATTTTAGTCAAAGAGGAGATTTTGAAAGAGAAAAAAGAACTACTGGATGAAGCAGTAATGCAGTTGTTACCTTTTATGGTAATCACTAATGAGAATTCAAAATCTTCAGACTGGAAAATGGCCATTTGTCTGTCAGAATCTGATCTCTGCTCCTTACACCCTTTACTGAAAGGCTGGCCAAAAGGTAAAGCACTAGTTGTAACTAATTTGATTTTTTTAAAAATTGTGACAATTTAGGACATCCTCCCTATGGAACCTAAACACTTACTGAGGGAGACTGGCTGTCTTCAGCAAGCCATTGAGCCATCAGGAGGATTTATTTACCTATATTGTCTGATTTGGTTTTTTTCCTTGGAATAGCTCTTGAAGAGGCAATTAAATCCAGCAAGTCTGCAGAGCTGATTGGAGAGGCCAACAAGAAAATGATCCAGCTGCTTTCTAAAAACATGACTTCAGGGGAACCTTCCTTACTATTGAAAATGGTATGTGTGCCTTCCTAACCCAGCCCTAAGGAATCTTACTTTCCAGGTGGTCACTGCAGGAGAACAAATGTGACCTAGAAGAATTTGTATGTGTTTCTCATAGCATTAGTATGCTATCATCAAGTTTTATATATATAAAATACATATATATATATATATATAATAACAAATCCCAATACAATCCAGATAAACCATTTTTTGTACCTGTTTGGACAGGTGATTAGTGTAAGTAAATTGCAGTAATTTTTAATGTATTGTAAAAAAATTCTAAAGAATAGGCAGTTACACCTGTGGGTACTTCATAGAAACAGATGCTTGTACATTCCCAGGTTCCAGAGAGAACCATTACAGCACACAGTAACTTGTTACTGATGGTAGAATGTAACAAGGATTTAATTGAACATGCAAATGAAACACAGTGCAAAGTCCATAGTGAAGCCCCACTGTCTTACAGACCTCGTGTTGTTTTTCCCCCACTCCTTTTTCCAAGGTTGAAGATCTGATACTCGTTGCAGAAACAAAGTCTGAGAGTGTGAGACAGAGAGTAACTACTCATATCATTGGTTCAGTGCTTGTTCAGTGCTGCTGCAATACACAGAGGAAGGAAAGTTATTTTCCAGTGCCTATCAGAGTCTTCCATTTCTTGGATAAAAAAATAAAAGATCTCAGAGCCTGTGATCCTGCAGAGGTAAGATGCAAAGAGTTTGGACAGGGCATTTTCTGTGTAATGGAAAAGTTGTTTTTTTTTCACTGGAGAACAAGAGGTTCAGAAACTTTGAGAAGGTCTGAAAATCCCACTTTCATTTCTTTTCAGATCAAAACCACACTTGTGACAGGAGTACTAGAAGCTACTATTAATAGTTGCTCTTATATTTTAACACTAATGAGTGCATTAAAAATTAAGAATTCTGGAGCTCTAGGCTGGTGTCCCACCAACTGAATCAATGTTTCAGTGCTGTGGGCTTGGCACAAAGTTTAGGGCATTCATGCCAGCTACTCTTGGAGCATCATATGATGGTGTTTGTCTTGGGAATGTTGTGGGTTCTAGTCATTAAGTAGAGTTTTTGGTGGCTTGTTCAATAGGGGAAAGAAGGAAATGCACCTGAATATGAAACAAAGGTCATGCTAAGAGTGACTCCAGAGGAGGGCCATGAAAATGATCAGAGAGCTCAAATATCTCTCCTTTGTAGAAAGACTGAGCTGGGGTTGTTAAGCCTGCAGAAGGAAAGGCTCCAAGGAAGATTTTTGTGTGTGGCCTTTCAATACTTTAAGATTGTGTCTAAGTGAGATGGAGAGAGACTTTTTACCAGGGCCTGTAGTGATAGGACAAGAGCCAATGTCTAAACTAGACAGAGAGCCAATGTCTTAAACTAGAAGAGAGTAGATTTAGTTTGGACATAGGGAAGAAATTCTTTACTATGAGTGTGGTGAGACACTGGAATGGGGTGCCCAGAGAAGATGTGGGTGCCCCATCCCTGGAAGTGTTCATGGTCAGATGCATCAGGGCTTTGAGCAGCTCCATCTGATGAAAGATGTCCCCACCCATGGCAAGGGTGTTGCACAAGACATTCTTTCAGGATCCCTTCATGAACACAGAATTACAGAACACAATTAATTCTGTAATTCTATGATTGTATGAACTGGAACCTCAAGCAAGACCTTCCAACAATATTGAAGGTCTTCCTGAATTTGTTGGGGTTTGGTTTACTGTGCAGCTTCATAAGCAGTTGTGTTGGCACTAGCTGGGAGGTATCATGGAGGCAGAAGGAGAAGTCAACAGAGGGGCAGGAACACAAGATTTAGAAACAGTATTTCTGTGTCTCTCAGCTGCCTTGGTTTTTTGCTGTATTCTTCTGAATGTTTCCCATTGGGGTTTTCTGGATTTATTTTGTTGTTGAAACAGTTACTGTTTTTTTTTCATGTGTAAGAACCCCATGTGAGGAGGGTTGTGTTTCTGTGTGCACACCCCCTCACACACACACACACACACACACACACACATGGTAATTAGATATTCCAACCTCAGAATGTTCCAGTGAGGAATTTTTAGATATACAAATGTCTGGAATAGAGGAATTGTGCTGCTGGAACAGAGCTAGATGAAAGGATTCAGTTTAATCTCCACAAAATGCTGTAAATAACTCCTTATCCCCTTGAAGAGATATTTTAGAGAGACTGGTATTTTACTCTCCTGCTACCTCACTTCTGTACATTGTTAATTATGGCAGTAAGAGCTGCCATATATTTAAAAATGCAGATGCAACTTTAAATTCAGAAATGTCATTCACTTCATAAGATTGGAAATAAAATATTGATAAATTTTAGTGATAAATGTCTGTCTTCTGTTGCATGCAATTGTGGCAATATACATTAAAATGTATTTTCATTCACAGGAAGCTCCTCTGAATTGGTCAGTTGAAGCAGTAGAGGAAACTTGGATACCTGAGGATTTGTTAATTGCATATATAGAAAAGCTTAATAGTGACCAGACTGTTCATGCAGAGGAGTCAGCTATGTTTCTGTTACTATTGAAAAATTTCATTAATGGCCTAAAACCTCCTTCATCCTTTTCAAAAGGTAGGGTTGAAGTTTTGACTGTCTTTTTTATATCAATGAAGGGAGGAAGGAAAGTTACTTTTTTTGTGTCCAAAAATTGCTGGAAATACACAAGCCTTGCTTTGCTAACCTTCCTTTGTTGTTGTCGAGATCTATAAAGATTACTGATTTGTGAACATGAAATCAACCAAATGTCTTGTTTTCTTTTAACTAGAGATGTCCACTTTCTCTTGGTTTCTGAAGGTGTTCCGTATGCATCCCCTCTTTTATTTCTAACCTTTATTTTTCAGAGGAAACTTGGTGGAATCCTGAATCTCTGAATCAAGATGGCCAAGACTACCTGCATCTCCTCTTGGGGCTGTTTGACCTTCTTGTCTGTGGAGCTAGTGAGGGAAGCAATGCTGTTCAGTACAGAGCACTGATGAATCTTTTACTCAAGGTATTATTCTTGCACTTGTTGCTCTCAGTTTTTAGTGATCATCTAATATGCAGTTACAGAATTTTAAGGAAAACTGAGCACTGATCATTCAATGCTGTTTGTGGCATTCTAGCACTGTGAGCAGATCTAAGTCTTGACATGCAGCTCATTAGTTAATCCTAATTAGAGGTAACAACAGAAAGCTAAAGTAAAAGCAACAATAAATGTTGAGGGAAAGGTGAAAACATAAAACAATGTGCAAGGCAAGGTCAAGAGCATGAAGTTGGAGATACAAGTTTTGGTCTTGTCTGGGAGCAAAGCAGGCTGTTGGTCTACAAAATTTTTTAGATTTTAAATGCAAAAAAATTGAAATGATGTTTCTTTATACCAGCATCTCAGGTTTTCTAACCTGCATTGAGTCATACATTTTTGTGAAGAGAATCTTCCCAAATTTGAATCTTCTTCGGATTTGTGAAGAGAATAAGGGAATTAGTATAAAGCCACAGGTGCAATTTAATTGTGTTTCATCAAGAACAGCACAGGACAAACACAGAGGAATGAAAGAATAGCAATGGTTCCATAACAAAACTTGTTTCTGCTATTAATTCTTGTATATAACTTTGCCTAAATATCAGTCATTGCAAGATCTTGTGAGTTTATTGACACTGAGCTATTAGACTGGTTCAGTGCCTGGCTAGTAAAAGGCTGTCAGCAGAGAAGGAAGGATGTTACTTTGGGATTTTTGACTGACCAAGCCAGGTCTTATCAGAGAAGAAGAGAGGGTAGGGACTACAGAAGGTTTGTGGGATGGGGTTAGTAATGTTCTAGGACCTGGCAAAGGCAGCAGCTGCAGTAATAAATTACTTCTTTTATTTGTGGAGTACTGTTGCTCTCCAATTTTGAGTGCTTGATTTGATTTGAAAGGGACAAGCCAGTTATTTCTGCCCACTCTAGAAAAGTTAATATAATTAGAGCCTGGATATTGGTGGAGTTGTGGAAAAGAGAATAGGCAAGAATATGCTGGAAACTGAATCATTTGTTCTGGCAAGGTAGCTGCAATCTGCAGGATGTTGAGTGGGCTCTTCTGTTTGATGAAAGAAGAACTCTTAGGTTTCCAGGGAACATCTTGCAGACAGAAAGTGTTTTGCTATTGCCAAACAATGCAGTAAGCAAGAATTTCAAATTGATTTGGGATACAATTAGAAGACAATGTAACTGCATCAAAATCAGAAGTTGTCTTTGCTAAAAGATCCTAAAGTAAAGTTTTACAAAGTTACTGCTGCACAAAACAGGAAATAAGAGTTCTTTGTTTTATACATGACAATTTTCTTGCACAGTGGACAGACTATATAAATGCTCATAGAGATGTGGTTTAAGTCTGTTATGACTTTTTTAAAAAAAACCTTGTATTTACATACCTATACACTACAGGTTATCCGTTAAGGTAGCTCTTAAGCAACATGTGGACTTGTATGTGCACTCAAGTACTGTTTACCCAAAAGCCTTTACTTGGTAACTCTTTCTTTTCAAAAGACACTGTTGTTGACTCCTCAGTACTCTTTCTGTGTAGTTCTTCAAGCGATTCATCAGTTGATGCCAGCAGCAGTTTGCCAAATAAGTTGAAGTTGTTGAACAAATTGTTTTTTGGGTTGTTTTTTTTGTTGTTGTTGTTGGGGTTTTTTTTGTTTTGTTGTTTTTTTAAAAATTTTTGTTGTTATTGTTACATTTAAGGTGCATCTAAAAGATTCAGAGATTCTCTTCAAATTCCTTTCAATTTTATGGACTTACAGTTATAACCTTTCAAATCAGCTGAACTATGAAGTCAATGCAATGCTGCAGACTCAGGCTCTGTATATTGGCCATGCACTGCTTGAATCACTGACAAACCAAAAAAAGAAACAGCTGCTGTCAAAATCATCTCCAGGTAAAGTAAAAGGGTATCTATCTCTCATCTTAAGACTTAAGATTTATTACTTAAAATAAAAAAAAAAAATACATAAGACAGTATTTTTTAATTTTATGCAATTTTACTGTTTTATACCATGAAGGGTGTATATATAGTTACTTACATTCAGTTGCAGTAGGCTGAGGCAGTTCTCTTTCTTGCTGATTCAGTGCTGCAGTTACTAGCCCAAGCTTGGAAGTAGGTGAAACCACTTTTTTCTAATCTTTCAAGCATTAAACATTCTCTTGAGCTGGAGAAGTGGGTTACAGTTTAAATGTGTATAGTGGGAAGAGATGAATTTTAATTCCAGATTCATGTTGATGCCTTTTCAGGGACAGATACAGAAAATTCTGACCACTCACTTGATTCTTTTTTCTTGTCTTTTACTCCTTTTGCAGTGGTGATCTCCTTGCTAATTAACTTGTGTAGCCCAGTGAGTGAGGTTCGAAGGGCTGCTCTCAACTGCCTCCATTCCTTTAGAGGGGTAAAAGAGTCTCTGTTCCATCCTGTTCTTCAGCATTTGGAGCAAAAGGCAGAAGAGATTGTATCTGACCCTACATATATAACACAGGTATTTTTGTTAATAACTAAGTTAATTTTGTTAATAATTAAGTTAACTGGGAAAATTAATTTTCTTTGTATACTATAGTAGACAGACTTTTTAATTTTTTAATTTTAATTTTTTTTCCTATAAAGATATTTAATTATTTATTACATAGAATTGAGAATATCAGCCAACTAAGAGGTAATAATTTGTGGCTTATTTACAGATCAAGAGTTATGTTTGGGTCTAGATCACATTATTATGTAAACTTTGAATAAACATTAGTTCAAGAAATTTTTATTGCAGGGAAAGAACTTAATTTTTACTTTTGTTAATGAACCAGATTATGGGAACTCTATTTGAGGAGCTTGAGACACAACCAAAACAGAAATCTCAGAAGAAAAAATTGTTGGAAGCTTTGGAAAACATACTTGATTCTGTGCAGAACCCTATTTTCCCATCATACATTGCCAGAAACTTAATGAAAATTCTTCATGAAATCCATGGTGAGGTAAGGACTTCCTTGTTGTTTTATGGGTTCCACACTTGACTGGAATGCTGAAATCAAGTTAATTTACTAATAATGCTGTCAAATAGCTTTAAAGTGTATTAGACTATTAGACATTAAGTTGACAGCTCTAATAATGTGCAGTAGTGCTGCAAAGCAGCAAACACAAAATATTTGCATGACCCATTCAGGAATGTAAGGGCTGCAGAATGTTGCACTGGAGTTCCTAAGGAAACTCCCTTATATTACTAAAAAAACTGTTTCAGAAAAAGATTCTTCCAGAAGACATGTATTACATTGGTTTTCTGCACAGAATTGTAATGTTCTAGGTAGTACTATCAATTTTATTTCTATGTATTATTATCTTATTTATTGTATTCAGAATTTTGAAAGTGCTGGAAAATGTGCTTACTGTTCAAAAAATGATTAAAAATATGTGTTCTGTGCTCTGTTCAGTTGTATGTGTCTTCAAAGGATTGTGAACTGCATATAGGAAGAGCATTCTTACCTCACATTTGGGTTCTGTAGGAGGCAGGAGTCATAAATTGGTGGAATGTGTCTGTACTTTAAAATCACCAAATCCTCCTCTGCAAAGGAGAATAGCAAAGGGGCAAATGAGCTCATGGGAATCTCACAGTAAATCTTGAGGTTTTCCTCTTGAATAGCTGCTGCATAAAATAGTGCATAAAATGTGAAGGGAGAGGGGGTGTTGCAGTAAAGTGACTTTGTCCTGTTGCAATTTTGTTAAAATGAGAATGGATAAAAACTGGAGGTATGAATTTCCTGTGTTGGCAGATGATTCTTTCTCACCTCTTGCCTGCATTAGACCGCTTGCTAGACAAGGTCTTTGAGAAACCTGAGGCAATGTTGAAAGATGAAGTTGTTCTCTTGCATCTCATCCTTGGAAAGTTTACTGAATATTCAGCACCCCTCTTCTGCACGAATCAGCAGAGCCTGGATTTATTTCTCAAAAGTCTGCACGCTGCCGAGAAAATCTATGAAGAAATTCCACCATTCCAAATCACAGCACTTGGGCAGGTAGGGCTTTATGAAAGTTCTTTGTTTTTATGCTCAAAGCAAATAGCAGTGTTCAGGTTGGGATTTCTGAGGAGTCTTTCTGTGTTAAGGAGTCCATAGCTTTTGATCTGTCTGTTTTTTAGTGCAAGTTTTCAAGGTCTCTGTAGTTTCTTTGAAACATCTCACTACGCTGCAAAACTTTCTCTCTTAAATTTACTGGGAGAAATTGCTGCTTGCTTTATGTGTGCATTTTGACAAGTACAGAATAGCAATATCATTGAATTTGTGTGCAGATGGATATGTGTATCACTGCCTGCAGATACCACTGTTATTAAGATACCTTAGTTATTGTCATTCAGGCAGGACTTCTTGCTTTTCTTCTGAGAAAATTGTCAAGAAGGCACAGTAGGTGATAAATAATCTCTTTTGAAGGAGCCAACAAATTCAGACCTTTTATTAGCCAAATATTTGTATACACTTATCATCAGAGAGTTTGTTCCCCTCACCAGGCAAGCTGTGTGAAAAATTTCAGGAATCAGTATGTCTGATGGATATTTCAGAATTGTATTTTGCATCTAAGGATTCCTGGATATATACAAATGCATTTTTAATAGGTGAAATTTATCACATATATTCATCTGAACAAGCATGTGTGATTGGGTGTATCATACATCATCCAGCATGCCTAAGTTCCATAGCTTGTGATTTTGTTACCTTCATACATTAAACCTCTGCATCTTTTCTTTTTTCCCTTTTGTAGATTACTAAACCATTCTTTGCAGCTGTGTCAGATGGGATGGTGCAACAGAAGCTGTTAAAAGCATTATTTGATTTACTGTTAAACTGTAAGAACCCACTCTGTGCTCAGACCATTAGCAGTGTGTTTAAAGGGGTAAGTAGCAAACACAAATATGTTCAGCCCTGTTGCAGTGGTTCTGTTGTTGCATTCAGGAATACTCATTGGTTTATATCATTCATAGCATGGAAGCAATTGGAAACAATTTTTCACATAATATAACTATATTAATAGCATGGAAATGTTGTTAAATGACTGCTTTTAGAAAGCATCTCTTTAAGAGTGTCAGTCAGGTGAATAAATTCATCAAAAGTCACTTCTTTCCACTGAACTGATTCTCGTTTTCTGAGGTTTGACCTGAATATGTGGATTATTTATCTTGTATGTTCCTGAAAGGGATGTGGTTTTTCAAAAGGGAGGGGACACAGATGTGTGGTGTACTAATTACAAAATTCATTAGTACTTGAGTTACTGTTCATTGTTTCAGATTTCAGTGTGTGCTGAGCAGATAGTGAGAGAACTGGAGCCTCCTGAGAAAGCCAGAAGTCTGTCCACTATTCAGCAAACAAGAAGGCAGAAAATGCAGCAACAGAGGTAAAATAACTAGAAACTCAAAATATGTGCAGTTTGAAAGCACCACTTGTTTTACTACATTGCATAGATGGTATTGGAAGCATAAGCTTTGATTTCTTCTTCACTTTACTGTGCAATAAGTGAGCTGCTTTTGCTAGGAGAAAACCAGCTCCTGGTGCTGTGTGAGAAGTAGTGAAACTAGAGTCAAAACTAACAAATACAAAAAAAAAAAATCCACTAGTTCAGTGTTTATGTTTGATCTTCTAGAATCTGGTTTGACACAGCTGAACAAAATGCATTTTTGTAGGTATTAAACTTGGTTAGCAGTAAAGGTGCATGAACAAATAACATGCACAGGGCTGGAGCAAACAGGTGCTCATCAAAATGTTCCTTTTAGTTGGAAAAGCAGTATTTTCTCTCAGTTAAAAGGTTAACATAATCATTAATTTTTTGATCTCTTTGTTTGTTCCTTCTCTCCATTCTCAAAAGAAATCAGCTGTTTTGCCCACTATAGTCCCTTTTTTTTTTTTTTTTTTTAAGCATCAGCTGTTGGCCACTGTTGTGACAGGATATTGAGTTCTCTTGGTGTGACCTGCAGTAGCTGTTGATATTTTCCTTTACTTGACCCTTTTGAACAATCATTACCCACTAGATTAATTAATCTGTAAACTGTCAGAGTATCAACACACACACTTGCACACTCCATTGTCTGCGTAGCCAGTGGTGAGACAGTTTGTAGTTCTGAGGACCCAAGTTGCTGGCAAGCACATCAGCCCATGGACAGTTATCTGGTAACAGATTTGATTTTTTTTCTCCCAAAAAAGTCTTTTGTTGTGTAGAATTTTTGTAAACATAGAAGGCAGTGCTGTATTTGTTTGTTCAAGATGAGTCTGGATTCTGGATTTTGGGTTCTGGAAGGCTCTGGGCCCCTCAGTTTAGGAACAAGATTGAGGTGCTGGAGCAGGTCCAAAGGAGGCAACTGGGCTGGTGAAGGGACTCGAGCACAGATCCTATGAGGAGAGGCTGAGGGAGCTGGGGGTGTTGAGGCTGGAGAAGAGGAGGCTCAGGGGAGACCTCATCACTCTCTACAACTCCCTGAAAGGAGGTTGGAGCCAGGGGGGGGTTGGGCTCTTTTCCCAGGCAACTCTCAGCAAGACAAGAGGGCACAAGAGGTCTCAAGTTGTGCCAGGGGAGGGTTAGGTTGGACATTAGAAAGAATTTCTTTCCAGAGAGGGTGCTCAGACATTGGAATGGGCTGCCCAGGGAAGTAGTGGATTCTCCATCCCTGGAGATATTTCAAAAGAGCCTGGATGTGGCACTCAGTGCCATGGGCTGAGAACTGCAGCGGGAGTGGATCAAGGGTTGGACTTGATGATCTCTGAGGTCCCTTCCAACCCAGCCAATTCTATGATTCTATGATTCTGTGATTTTCTATTAATTGCTTAAAATGTGTTGCAGCTACAACCAAAAGCCTGCATTTTGCTACCTCTCCCAGGAGACATGAGGGACAGTACAATGTGTTTATTCCCTGAAGCGCTCTGCTATTTCTTTTGCAAATGTAAATCCTGGTTGTTTGTCTTATCTCTCTAGAAAGCCTCAAGATGCAGAACTGGCACCAGAAACAAGCCACTTCAGCTGGCAGAGAGTTATGCTTATCCTGGAATTGCTGCAGCATAAGAAGAAGCTCAGGCGTCCGCAGGCTTTGGTACCTGCACTTTTTAACCTGCTGAGCCGGTAATCGTTCCTCCCTCACACCAGCCCTTGGGCATTCTCCTCTGCAGCAGAAACCAGACAGCATTAAAACACGGGCTGCTTTCTCTGCTTTGTTGCCATGTTTTGTAGCTTAGTTTGCCTTTTCATACTTGAACCTCTAGTTAGCTCAGATGGGGAGAATGAGAAGTTGTTAGGACTTTTTTCTGCCTTACAGAACGTGGTGGGCTCGTTAAGATTTCTGTCTGATGCGCAGTTCTTTGTGCAAGGGGTTTGATGCCCATTGAGAGGGCATCTCTGCTAAAACTGGCACAGTTGACAGGATTTGTGTCTTTTGCAGATCTATTCAAATAATATTCTTAAGCTTTAAGATTCCTCCCAAAACCTTGTGGAATAGCCTTCATCCAGTGCAACTTAAAAAACTATTGCTTTACCTGCCAGGCCTCTCTCCAGGCACTTAGGAAAATTTACATGTAGGTTGGCTGCTTATCTTCTTTTCCTTATGACTTGCCCTTATATAGTCTGGCAGTCATATTTCATGTAATCATCTTACACTCTTGATATTGCTAAATGTCTTTTATTAGACCATTTGCTGTATTTGAAAAAATAAACAAAAAAAAGAGATTCTTTTTGGCAAACACTTTTTAGAAGCTTCTGTGTAGAACTTCTGCAGAATGAAGACTGCAGCTTCTTGTATGCATCTTAGTGTGCATTTTGGTCACTTATTTTTCTGACTCCTTTTTCAATCTCTGTGTTTTCTTTTTCCAACTATATAGGTGTCTGGAACCTATGGCATCAGAAGAAGAAAATATGGAGTATACGAAGCAGCTAATCCTCAGCTGCCTGCTAAGCATCTGTCAGAAATTGTCTTCAAATGGCAGCAAGATCTCACCAGGTAAAAATTGTCAGACTCATTTATTGGGACTTTTTTTACCAGTACAACCTTAAAACAATGGCCTTTAAGTTTTTTCTTCTCTCAGCTTATGCTGTAGAGTTAAGAATACAGATTCCTCTACAAAATGCACGAGTTGGCTGCCTTAATTTTTTGTAGATCCATTTGGTGTGGTATGCAGACTGAAACTTGTACTTGAATGTACTGTTTATTCCTACGTGGTTGACCATTAGTGTTTTAATCAGTGAATATTTCTTACTTGCAGATATCCTTGACAAAGAAAAATTCAACGTGGAATTGATAGTTCAGTGCATCAGGATTTCTAAGATGCCCCAGACACACCACCATGCACTGCTGCTCCTGGGTGCTGTTGCTGGCATGTTTCCTGTAAGCACTACCTGGAATTTATGTCTCAGGTTCCAGATATGGGGAAGAGTGAAGGGCCTACAGAGCTGTTCTTTGAGGATAACATTTCTGAAAAGAGCAAGAGGAAAACTTTACACGTTCCTGCTCTCTTAGGGCTATAAATGCCATTTTACTTCAAAACAAACCTCTTGTCTTCATGCTTTTGACACTAGGCATTTATGATTTGCAATGAAGGGTGTTAGAAGCTGAAGCAGCTTTCTGACAAGAGCTGCCTCACCTTCCTGCTGTGGTGAAAGATCTCTGGCATTGTTGTTTCTCTCCCTTGCTTTTTTATACACAAGAGAGAGAACACCTGGCCCAATATCTCATGTATTTGTACAGATTCCTACCATGTACAACACCAAGAAATGTTGTAGTTTATGATAAAACCATGCTGGTCTAATTTTAATCAGCTGAAAAGCAAGCCTTTTGTTCTATGGACTGAAATTTGAATGTACACTCACTCTTCTAAACAAGATCCTTTGCTTTGAAACTATAAAAAACAAAAATTTATCTAAAGGTATCAAACTCAACGTCTTTATCTTTACCTCAGTACTTTCTTCACACATTTGGGAATGCAGCTTTTTTTCCCAAAAGACAAAACTGGAATGTTTTGGACTAATTTTTGAGGGATTTGGCTTTGTTATTGTTTGGATAATTTTTTTTTTTTTTGGTCATCTTACTGCCATCACCTGCCATAGAACTGAGCCTTTATACTACATTATACTGGTTCTTGGAAGGCTTTCAAAGTCAGAATACAAGGAAATATTTTGCCTGAGTCTCTTCCCTGTTTTTAAATCCAAAACCCTCTTTCCATTCACTAAAGCTGAATAAAAAATTGTCCCAAAACTTGTTGCTCTCAGTCGTGGCTAGGAAACTTAACTCTTAAGCTAGGTGACACCTCTAATCCAGCCCTCTTAAAATTAATTACTGTGATTACAGTCTAGCCCCCAGAAAAAGCTGAAAATTAAACTGAGTGTGGTTATTTTCCATTGTATGATTGTAGATACTGCAGATCTTTTATAGTTATAAAGAGGGTGGGTGGGAGAGCTATGAGAATTGCTGGAATCTGCCTTTGGGCTTCTGCAAATCTCCACATGGCTGATTTAGCTTCTCATACTACCATGGCACTGAGTTGAAGAATACAGGGTATTTTACTAAACTAAACCCTAAGTTCCCACTCTCCAGTTACTAATTCAGAATCTGTCTTGGCTTCTAAATAATATTTAGAACTCCTGACAATCACAAAGTAGCTTCAAGGGACACCAGACATTTTAACAAATGGAGATTATAGCAAATACCAATGATTATCATTTTCTCTTACAGGAATCTAGTGGCATTTTGGGGAAGAAGTGCCATGAGGTTTAATGTGCAGAGCAGCACAGTTCAAAAAATAAACTAATCTCATCTCTCTTCTTATCCAGGATAAAGTTCTCCATAACATTATGCCTATTTTTACATTTATGGGAGCAAATGTCTTGCGTCTGGATGATACTTACACGTTCCAAGTGATTAATAAGACTGTGCAGATGGTTATTCCTGCTCTGATCCAGGTAAAAATTGTCTACTTAATGGCTTTCCATTAAGTAGAAGTAGAAAGTAGAGTAGAAAAAAATGAGCAATAAGATTACTAATCAAGTAGAGTAAGTGGTTTAGAATATCAGTGATAGAATAAGTTGTAGCCTATTCTAGGATTATTTGAGACAGATACTAAATTATTTAGCCAAAACAGTATCACAGCTGTGCCTGATGAGAACCTTAAACATGCTTAAAATTAAAGTTTTTCATCATAAAAGTAGCAGAAAGTGCCATATACTTTTCTTATGTAAAATGAATTGTAAAAAAAAAACTTCTAGCAATGGGCTGGGGATTTCCTGGTGTATTTTTTAATGGTATTTATACACATTTTGCAGACTTCTCTCTGAGAAATCAGGTTACTAGTTTAAAATTTTTTTAAATCATCACAAGTATCTGTGACAAGTTATTCATGGCACACATAATTATATATAGGGAGAGCCTTATACTACCTATCTCAGATCATGTATCCTACTCCTACTGTTTTCACTAGGCTCTTGAAGCCCAATCTGTAATTATCAGGCTTTTTCAGAAGGATGTGGTATTGCTGTCCCTTGAAAATGTCCTGCATGTTTCAGCTGATGCCAAGTAATGTTTGTTTGTTTGGGTTTTTTTAATTCTATTTGAAGCATGTTCCTTAAACACTGAAAAGGAACTGAGTGACTGAAAACTTTATTTTGGAGCACTTGTATTTTCCTTGAGGTGATGCTTTTGGCAATGCTGTTATCAGGCACGTAGTGCTTTCTCTCATTTTCTGAATTTACAAGAAAAAAACTTGTACCTATTTGTACCTAGGCTGAAGACAGTGATTTGTCAGAGTCCTCAGGAAGTGTGGAGGAGGTGGTGATCAAGATCATTCGGGTGTTTGTGGATGCCTTACCCCATGTGCCCGAGCACCGCCGCCTGCCCATCCTGACCCAGCTCATCACTACAGTGGGGGGAGAAAAGTTCCTCTGGGTCCTCCTGGTGCTGCTCTTTGAGCAGTATGTGACCAAAACTGTGACTGCAACATCAAGCACAGACAAGGTTGGAAGATTAGTGGGGTCAACTTTTTCCTGATGCAACTGGTCTCCCCCTTTCTGTTCCTGGCCTTGCCTTTAAGAAGGTGCAAGATAAGCTCCTAGGTTATGCTGACACAAGTGGTGAGCTCTGAGCTTGTGCTACAGCAGAACCTAAGGGTGATGTTGACTGATTTCTGTTACAAATACAATATTATTTTGTCCTGTAGCCTGAACAGTAAAGCAGACCATATCATACAGCAACCCTTGACCTGAAGAGCTGATAATCTAATTATGAAGTGCTTTAATATTTTTAAAATTTGCTCAATTTTTGTCTTTTTTTTCTTTACCCATGTTTGTGAAACATGACACTGGTGTTCCTGTACAAACCAAAATGAAAAATCTATTATGCTTTTGTGTAGGCAGGCCCTCTGATGGGGTGAAAGCATAGTTTACAGAGAAAACTAAAAGAATTATTAAAGGAAAATTGGAGAGAAGATACTGTCTTTGCTGTAGCAGTTTAATCTCTTCCTACAGCCTCTGGAACTATGTTGTCTCCAAGAGCTTGCTGGCATTGCCCTTGGTGTCAGCCCTGGTACTATCCAGCTCATGGCACTTTCACAAACTCATTGAGGAGGTTTTCAGTCTTCTTATAATTGTTAGTGGTTTGGGGGTTTTTGATTCTTGAAATAATTTTTTTTCTAAACTATTTACAGGATGCTGTTTTGGAAGCAGACACTGAATTTTGGATTTCCATCTGTTGTGAATTTGATGTCCGTTCCCAGTTGCAGAGCATTATGAAAATAATCCAGTACTTGACAGAGCTGCCAGAGAACAAAGAAGGTAACCACAAAGAGAGCCAGCAAATGCATGTAAACCTTCCTTTTACAAGAGAGAAGTGGTAATGTTTTTACACTAAAAGAGGGTAGATTTAAACTAGAAAGAAGGAAGAATGTTTTTTATAAGTGGTGAAACACTGGAACAGGTGACCCAGACTGATGGTAGATGGAAGCATTCAGAGCCAGGTTGGATAGGGCTCTGATAAGTTGAAGATATAGTTGAAGATGTTCCTGTCACTGCAGGGACTTGATGATCTTTAAGGATGTTATTGACCCAAAGGATTCCAACCCAAACCATTCTGTGATTCTGTTACTGCTCTTTACAGAAGACTAAGGGACATGGAATTACTCTAATTATAATGGCTAAGATCTGTGATTACTTTTTATTTATAATCCTTTTAGTTATAGATTAATTTCATCACTTAAAATCAAACAGCAATCCTCATTTAGAAGCTACAGTGAACCATTTAGTTGAAATAAAAAGCTGTTATTCATAGCAGACAAGATCACAGGCACTAACAGTAATTTCTGGGTTTTTTAGTTTCATTTCTCTTTGCTAGAATATAGTGAAGCAATAATGAAACACTTTTCCAGTCTGTCATTTCAGAGGGCAATGGGGAGGGTGAGTGAGGGCTGGTGATTTCTTTTTAAGTTTAGGACTTGCTGCATTTGCTGTTTGAACACATTTTTTCAGCCAAGAAGGACCTGTTAATGACACTGAAAGGAGTTTTCCTAAATATGTGACACTTGGTGCATGTGGTCCTCCTTCACAGGTCTCATGTGTAGCCAGTGTGCTATAGCTTTAGCAACAAGGAAAAAGAAGATTCTTCACATAAAATTATCAGATGGAATGTCAGTGAAATTACACTACTTCTTTTGAGGCTCTTGAAATGAAAAACTTATCTCCAGTGCAATTTCAGAGTATCTTTTGTGGAACTTTGACATAGTTTTGGGTACTGCAGACTGACTGTCCTTGATAGGCATCTGACTTTAGCTTTATTTTGTTTCTGTAATTAGAAATCAAATATCTTTCTCTTGGTTGCAAGTTTGTTTTGTGAATGTTTTCAGCAGATGATCCTGGACTGAAAAAGTCAAGAGCATGCAAGACAAAGCTAGAAAATCAGGATGGGCAGCTTTTTAATGTGGAATCTCACTCAGACAAACAACTTCGGCATTTCAAGTTCTTGTCAGTCTCCTTCATGTCACAACTTTTATCCTCTCAGAGTTTTGTGAAAAAGGTAATAATGGCAGATTGCTTTTAAACAGAGCACAGTAAGTAATGGTGCCAAGCTGTAGTAGATGGGGTTTAATTTGCTTTTTAGGGTGCCTTTGTGTTCAGAGATAAAAGAACACACTGTCTGGTGTATTTTGTTGACACCCTTATTGACACAGTTTCAAAACCTCTCAGCAATATTAATTTCTTTTTCATAAAAGTTTTCTAGATGGATTCCATTTGTGTGATTGATGGATAGGTAACAAAGTGGAATTCTGGTCCCAGTGGATTCGCACTGGCTCTATGGAGTCTGAGATTTCACTCATAACTACAAGTTTGGTGTGGGATTCATGCTATTAACTCTGAAAAGACAAAATAAATGTCATCAATTTTAGGCTGCAGCTCTAGCTGGAAGTAGTTCCCAGTTTTTCAACTCAGCACACACCAGCATGAAATGTATTTGCTACTATGACTGCATTGCCTGAGATTCTCAGATTTTCTTTTAGAATAATGGCTTTGTTGGGAGCTCATAATTACAGTGTTAGGGGACATTTCATTCAGAATGAAAGAAAATTTGTGTATTTTATTAAGTTAGTCCTTAACTTAATATCCCTTAACTTAATATTAATAACTTAATGTGTCACACTTGGCATTTTAATTCTTCCTTTTTAAACCAGATAGTTGAGTATGAAGACACAGAAGACCTTCAGAAGTTGGAACAGAGGTATGTTTTATCTTCTGCTCCACTTCTCTTATTTCTAGTTTTTACTGCAGCCTGGGAATATTTTTTAAGTGTAGTCCAGTTGGACAATTTTTTTTCCCCAAGGATACTTTTAACTTTGTCGTAGCAAAAGCAGTATGTATTTTATGCAAGTTATTTGGGTTTTGTTTTGTGGGGGGGCTTATGCTGTGGAGATTTTTTTTAGTTCAGAAAGATTCCTGTCCCTAATACCCACTCTTCCTGTATTCCTGATACTACTTATTTGCAGACTTCCCATAATTACTGTGCTATATAACTTCATTCATAGGAAAAAAGAAACATTATTCACAGGTGCCCCTATGTTGGTGTAAGAAAATTACCAGTAGTCACATATCACAATTGTAATCATTGGGCTATAAGAGCTGATGATGAAAACTGAGGGGTTTTTTTTTGCAGAGGCTTAACTTTTATGTTTGGTCCAAGTAAAAAAGGGTTTAAGATTTATTTTAAAAGCTGTATTCCTAAATGCTCATTTTTAAGCATCTCTTTCCACCCAGACTGGTTTTGCTTCAGAGTTCTTAAGGAGAAATATTGTTGTACATAGATGATAATTTGGGGGTACCACACAGTTGTCTAAAACGTGCACTATTATCCTTATTGCTGTAAATGCTTGTTAATATGTAGATGTGATCTGTTAGTCTCTCCATGAGATATTTCATTTTCTTTTATTGTTGGTGTTCCGTGGAATTTTATGCTTTCCAATAATCAAGTCAACTTCTTCAGTGTCCTTGTTACTAAAAGATGCTTCCTTTCCACCTAGGCTATTAGAAGACGTTCTTCACTATATAAACACTGTGGCATCTTCAGTGGAAGGAAATGTGGACAAGCCAACAGCCAAATTCTGGAGAGTTCTGCTTAACAAGTCCTATGATATGCTGGATAAAGTAGGTTTCATTAATGCTCATGTTAGCAGGGACATATCTGCATTTGCTCATTGCCATGATTATAACATTTGTTACAACCCTGAAACCCTTGTGGGACATTTAAGAGGGTTTGCCTGTCTTATGTGGAGGCTGCTATGTCCCAGTGCTTGGAAGAGCATTTATGGTATTGTTTTGTTTGTATTTTCTTGTAGGTCAATGCCTTATTGCCAACAGAAACCTTCATCCCAGTAATCAGGGGACTAATGACAAATCAGCTCCCATCTGTCAGGCGTAAGGCAATGGACCTTTTGAACAATAAGGTGCAGCAGCGCACGAAGTGGCAGAAGAGCCAGGTGAGGCCAAGTGGTTAAACTCAGTTCCTTTAGCAGAAGGACCTGGAGAGAAATTTATCTTGGAGTTGCTCTATATAAAGACATCAAGAACCTGTCCCAAGTCTGCCAGGTGGCTCTTGAGTAGTGAGATGTAGGCTACCTGCAGGTTCTGAGGTTCTAATTTTATGACTAACGTGTGTGTTCTCTTGTCCTCTTAGATCCTGCAGCTCTTGGAGCTTGTTCCTGAGCTCATTGCTATTGTGCAGTGTAAAAGAAAAGAGGAAGAGGAGGAGCAAGCCATCAACAGGCAGACTGCTTTGTTCAGCCTCAAGCTACTCTGCAAAGGTTTTGGAACAGAAAACCCAGCGCCGTTTGTGCCTGTTCTGAAAACTGCCATTGATCTCATCTCTTCAGAGAAGGAGGAAAAGAATGTGATGGGAAGTGCTTTGCTCTGCATAGCTGAAGTCACCTGCACGTTGAAAGCCCAAGCAATACCTCAGCTTCCAAGGTACTGTTGGGTTCTTTTTACCATAACCAACTGCAGCAGGAATCAGTCATACTGAATGCATTACTGCAGGAGTACTGATGAATGCCAAATGGCACTTTGCCCATGTGGTTTGTGCAGATAAGAATAAAGATTCACAGTGCTTGAAGATGCTTCCTGGTCGTTGAATTAAGAAGCTGGTGGGGAAGTTGTAAGACTTTTATAATCAGCAGGGTTCCTTATGCAGTCTTCTACTCTGAATAGAGAGTCAATCCTCATGGCTTTAGAAAAGTTAAACCATATTTTCTAGTTCTGCTGTAGAACAAATTGCATTTAAAAATATGAGAACCTGTACAGTTGGAAACCCTGTCTGTTACATTATTTTACTCTCCCTATGCAAGAAGAATTTAACCATCTAACTTGTTGCTTTTAAGACTGTTTTCTCTTATTACAAATACAGGTTTTATATTGTAATTGAATCTTTAGTTTAAAGATGGGGGGCTTTGAGCAACCTGATCTAGTGAATTATGTCCTGGCCCTTGGCAGGGGGATTGGAATAGATGATCTTTAAAAAACCATTCTGATTTTATGGTCCTAAACCAAATATCCTTCATTAACTTTGAAAAAATTAAATACAGCAGTAGACATACTGAGTTGTCTCAGATACACTTGTGAAAATTTTCCCTGCAGGCTTAACAGATGGATTTATGTACTCTAGGATTTCTATACAGTTTTTGGATTTATGTATAGATGGATTTATATACCTCAAAATGATCAGTGGTTCAAAAGCACCTCTATTTATGCTTGGTTCACAGGTTGATGCCAGCACTGCTGAAGACTTTAAAATATAAGAAGGAGCTGGTCTCTAATGAGATTTACTTGCTGAGTGCTGTCACTGCCCTGCTGAAGGTTGCAGAAACATTACCACACTTCCTGAGTCCTTATCTTTTGGATTGCTTGCTGCAGGTGAGCTGTCTGGCTCCTACAGATATGTAAAGGGGTACAGGATCTGTCCAGTTCCTAGAAGAAGCTGTGGAGATTACTTTTTTCTCTCTGAAACTGAAGCTAGGAGTGTGTGCCAACTCTGTGCACAGTTGTAATGTATTACTCATCTACTCACCTTATGCAGATAATGAAGATACAGAATAGAAGAGGGTCCCCTACTCCTCCCTCTGATAGGGTGTAGCTTGCCTCTTTGGAAAGGGAGATGAATCCTGAAGGATCTTTCTCTAGTATCCATGGTCTCATCAGATGTGTATCCAACAGCTCTAGTAGGGGTAATGCTGACCCCCAGCCACTGACATGTGCTTTTTTCAATGTTTTTGTTCTGCAGGCAGTGAAGCTCTGTCTGCAGACATCCTAATGTGAGGTGCTCCAGGTGGTGCAAACAGCAAAATTTCTGTCTGACAGTTGCAACAGACAACTACTGAAAAATAAGCTCTTGAGTATCCCTAACTTTTGTTGGCTTTCCTGACAGGTTGTTCGCTTGGAAAAAATTGTGGTCGAGTTTGGTCCTTCCTCCCAGATCAGCTTGCGTGTAGCATCACTGAAAACTATCCTGGCTACCAGGCTGGCTCCAAGGATACTCCTGCCTGCAGTTACAAAGTGTTACAGTGAAGTGGCAACTACCCGGAAGGTAAGGATTTTAATGTTTTCCTTTGCACTGTGATTAAAGAGAAAAAAAAACAAAAAGGCAGTGTAACATTTGGTTCATCTGCCCCACTGTATCCTCTCCCAAACTTGTGCCCCCCACAAGCCTGCTGAGTGAGAAAAAAGCAAGTCTGAAAAACTGGAAAGCAACAGCTGAAAAACTGGTGCTCTAGCAGTGCTGTTTTGGTCACAAATCTGAGACACAGAACTGTATCAGATGCTACAAAGAAAATTAACTCCGTTCCAGCCAAACCTAGCAAAGTCTTCATATTACCTCTGCTTTTTGGGTATCACAATGGTTGTTCAGGAAAGTTAGATCTGGGAAAAATGGACCTGAGCAGGTTAGATGATGGATTCTTGAGAGATCATCCCATTCATAAAGGTCTTCATTTATCTGCTAGGAACACAGGTTGATTCCTGATTTTCATCTGGCCTTTGCCCTTGTCTCACACTTAACTCTGTATCTTCAGTATTGGCTAGGAGAGACCAAACACTTTTCAGGAATCCTACTAACTTAAGCCTCCCAAAAGTACAGAAAAATGTTTGTTTATTTTATTGACAGTATTTTAATGAGTAAATGTGTAAAGTGAAAAGCTCCAATTCTCATGTTACATTTCTCATTTACTGTCAATATCACAGCTGCCTTTGCAATGCTTTGCTTTTGTTTTGGCAGAATTGCCTGCGTCCCCTTATGAGCATTTTGAAGGAGCACATCACTGGTATGGAGAAGGAGCACCTGATCTCCCATCAGTCTGAGCTGACAGCATTATTCATGAAAGCCCTGGACTTCCGAACAGAACATGCTGAGGTGGCTGTTTTAGGGGGATGAACAGCAGCAGTTCAACCTCTATGTGCTAATCCCATCAATTGTTTTAAAATATATTAGTAGTTTCCATTATTGATGTCCTCTGAAATTCTGGATATCACATATTCTGTTTTACAGTTGTTCTTGGGGTAGAGAGCATTATGGTTAGGTGTTTAGTCTGAAACAGAGTGAAAATCTCTTGTGAAAGCTCAGATTTTTACATTTCAAATTTGGAATTATGTTTTCTTATTTTTCTAGGATGATTTAGAGGAAGTTGGCAAGACAGAGTCTTACATAATTGATTGTCTAATAAGTATGGTTATGAAACTTTCTGAAGCTTCTTTCAGACCCCTCTTCTTTAAGGTAAGAAGTTTAAATACAACTCATCTGCATCAGCATATTTGTTTTCCAGTGCACAGAGACAGGAAAGAGCTAATCTTTCTTTCACTTTCAGCTCTTTGATTGGTCCAAAACAGAGTCTGCCCTCAAAGACAGACTGCTGACATTCCACCGAATAGCAGACTGCATTGCAGACAAGCTCAAGGGTCTCTTCACCCTCTTTGCTGGTCATTTGGTGAAGCCATTTGCTGAGACCCTGGACCAGGTCAACATTTCTAAAACTGGTAAGTTCAGTTACTAACTGCAGAGAGGCATGGGCAGGCTAACACTAATTGATGAAAGAAGTTAATTATAATTGCTGAAAGTTGAGTCTTGCAGGATTTACTTCACAGCACATCCCTCTCATGTCTCTCCTTTGTGTTGTGAATAAGGCATCTTTCTTATTCTGATGGAACCAAAGGACATTTTTCATCTGTGGGCTCTGGGCTGCCAGGGTAAAGTTGAGACCACATGAAAATTTGCAGTGTCAGTCCCAGTGAGTTCCATGAATGAAACTGTGTGGAAAGAGAGTGACTTACTCTGTTTAGGGTTTGGGGTTTTTTTAGTTTGTTGTGTTTGGAATTTTTTGGGTTTGGTTGTTTGGGGGCAGGGATTCTCTAATTGACTGCTCTTTTATGCTACCTGGTATGTTCAGACTTCTCTGCTTTCTTGGCAAAAATAACTATTTTGTTTGTATGGGAAACTATTTGCCCACCCTGTTTGTAGTGACCTTTAAGAAATTCTCCACAAGTCTGGCCAATCAGTTTGCCTGTAGCCTGTGGCTGTTCTCTATTACCCCCAGCTGCCTGAGTGGCAGTGTCAGACCTGCTAGGGCATTAGCTATAAGCCATATAACATATTGCATCCTCTCTATTGTTCTGAGTGATGAGTACATAACTGCTATGCAGTACATCCTCTAACCCTTCTGGCTGCCCCCTCCCTTGAAGTGTTCAAGGCCAGTTTGGATGGGGCCTTGAGTAACCTGATCTAGTGGAAGGTGTCCCTACCCAGGCAAGGGATTGGAATGATCTTTAAGGTCTCTTCCAACCCTAGCTCTTCTCTGATTCTATATTCATAATGTTTTTATCTTGTGGGGAAGGTTGTGGGGGGGGATTTAATGATTTTTTTTTTTTTCCCCTTCACCTTGTTTGATATGTAGATGAAGCTTTCTTTGACTCTGAGAAGAACATAGAAAAGAGCTGTCTACTCTTGCAGTTCACTGTGGACTGTCTGCACAAGCTCTTCCTGTTTGACACCCAGAAGTTCCTCAGTAAGGAAAGAGCAGAAACCTTGATGATGCCTCTGGTAGATCAGGTACTGACAAACACCCACAAAAAAACAATTGATAGCTGATATTTTTTCCTCTCATCTTATTTTTTTTTTTAACCATCAGGCTTCAGTCCCCTCCTTTAACAAAAAAGGAGGAATTAATTTAATTGTCACAGAACTATAGCAAATATTAACTGCCTTGTCTAAGGCTCTGAATTATTAATTTTTTTAATCCTCATTCTGTAAGTCTTTATTCTGTAAGGTTGATGTATGCTGTTGAGCTCCTGCAGCACAGTGCATTTCCACTAAGGCTCTTTTGACTCCTTGAGTACCTGACTGCTGAAGCTAGAAGTACTTTTGGCTGGGTTTATCTGCACCTGGATCTATTTGACAAGCCTTTTATTTCCACAGCTGGAAAATATGCTTGGAGGAGATGAAAAGTTCCAGGAAAGAGTGACAACACACTTAATACCCTGCATAGCTCAGTTTTGTGTGGCAATGGCAGATGATTCTCTTTGGAAACCATTGAACTACCACATCCTGCTGAAAATGAGGCACACTTCCTCTAAGGTTGGGAGTTACTACAGTTTGAACTGGTTTTCTTTGTGGCAATAGAAAATGGAAGCAGTGCCCCAAAACCCAGAATTGGATTAGCCAAGCCTTTACTAAAATACTTGCCTAAATTTAAGTATTGGTATTGTACTATGTTACTCCCAAGGTGGAGAGACATGTTATGTTTACAACATGGCTTCTGCTCTTACTGTTAGCAGTCAGCATTCCATGTGTTAATGTCTTCAATACTGTGGGGCTTGGGGTTTTTAAAGATTGGTATCTCATGGAGCAAGAGCTAAACTGTTTGTGTCTGAAGAAGGGCCACTTCAGAGGGGGAACTGGAAGAATGTTTATATAATAAATTTGTATATAATTTTTGTCAAGTTTTGTCAAGACTTATTTTACAGATTTTTTTAAATATACAGGGAGAGCCCTTGGTTTTTCATTGTGCCAAGTCTGATACAGTAGAACAGAGTAACAGGAAGTTGAATGCTTTACATCAAATAACCTCCTGTAACATACCTGCTTCTTGCATCCTATTTTTCCTTTGACATTATCTTAACCCAGTGGGTGAGATTTTAAAAAAAAGTTTAATATTAGTTCCCTTCAGTAGGGAAAGCTTTTTTTAGGGAAAGCTAAATTTTACAAATTTACATGGAAAGAAGGGGAGTGGGGAGAAGAAAGAGGGAACTATACTGTTTCCTTACAAAGCTTATTGTTCTGTTTTAGGTCCGATTTGCTGCTCTGCTTGCTTTGGTAGAAGTTGCACAAAAACTGAAAGAGAACTACCTGATCCTGCTACCAGAATCTATTCCATTCTTAGCTGAGCTCATGGAAGGTAATGTTCATAATTGGCACTGGTGAAGGCAGACAACTGGCCTATGGCAAAAAAAAAAAAAAAAAGAATAAGGGCCACTTATTTCAAAGATTCAGACAGGATGATTGTTCTAATTGCTATAAATCTTATGAATTGGTATATGGTAGCTAAAAGTGTGCAGGATGCAAACTGAAATGGATAGTATCCAACACACTCCTAAAATTCAGTTACATTATGGTTGTTTCTTCAGTCTTATAACCTGTGCACAGCTCCCCAGTTGCCTGTTTTAGCTCAGTGTTACAGTAGAAATACTTTACTTAAGTCCTCAGTCAAATATGTTTGAAAAATTATTTCATACCTGGTGGCTGAAGAACAGTTCTGGCCTCCATGAGTGACAAAGTCTTCCTAGGGCAGTAATCACTATTCTAGTTAATTCCTGCTTTCTTTCTTTTTCTAGATGAATGTGAAGAAGTTGAACAGCAGTGTCAGAAGACAATTCAACAACTGGAAGTCATTTTGGGAGAACCACTCCAAAGCTACTTCTAAGTTCAACCCCTTTCTTTTCAAACATACAGGTTATGGGCAAACTGTCATTCATACTAATTTTTATCAGAGCTAAGATCCTAACTTTATAATAAAATGTTGTAAAAATCTGGCTTTATCATTTCTGGATGGGTTAGGGACTTTTCATGTGAATTTTCCTTAACTGCTCTCTTTTTAACAGTGGGGAAGCTGTGGAACAAGCTGTAAGCAAATTCTGATAGCTGGGCATAAAGAGCACAACATCTGAGACTCACTGAATTCCCCTGTGCTTGGGGTGTGCAGTTACTGTCTCTGTGGAGGGGCTGTTCTGCTTCAGTGAAAGCATGGTACTCACTGAACCAATGCACTACAATCCTGAGAATCTGCTTTTCTGTCATTTTTAGGGAGGGAAAAAGTAAACCCACTGAAGATACTGAAAATGAAGTTACAAGAAACTACAATTCATGTAGGAGCTAAAGCTGTTGTTTAGACTGTAAAAACTGCTGCACTGGTTAGCTTTGAAATCACCTGAAGATCAAGAATATATTGCTTACTCTGTTAATGAATTCACCAAAAAAATTTACCACTCATTTTGCACCAGGAGGTGCTTCTTCATTACACTGCTAATAAGAAACACTGACTCTAAAGCATAGTTCAAAATGCAACTGTTTAGAACTAACAATATAAATATAATTTTATATCCCATCAGGTGCTGGAAACTGTCCTTTTAGATCTGCCATGCAGCTCTCATCAGTGGAAAGGTTGTAGTCAGACTTGCTCTTACAGAACTTCTTGAAAAAGAAAACAACTAATGTCTACTGTGAAGCAAAAAGAATGTTCACATTGAACTCTTAGATAAAAACAAGGACACAAAAGTTTTGCAATTGCCATTACTGAGTGGGAGCTGCCTACCATCTCCTCTGTAACAAGCAGCCAGCTCAGTCTGTCCAGCAACCAAGGAGTAGGTAGAGCACAACACTGTCCTGAAGGCCACCAGCACAGACAGGCCTGGGGCTACTTGGGTTAAGTGGTCTGGGCACTGCTAACTCCTCAGTCAGGATCACTCTGCCACCTTGGAGATAGGAATAAGTTAATATGTGAAACACAAAATGTAGACCAAGAAGGGATCATCGCTACTTAGCTACAGAAATATTTTTATTTATACTTTTTATACATGAAATCTGGCAATTTACCTTAGAATCTTTTAGGGTACATCGTATCCTTTCCTTCGCATCATTCTCCTAACAGCTACTAAATAGGAGCATTCCTCAAGTATTTACATGTATCACAGTTTGATGCAGCATTTTTATATTGCTAGGTTCAGTAGTACAGGAGATTTATCTGAGCAAACGCTGGGCCAGCTTGCCAGGTTACTGTCAACTAGAGGATTAGTAGTTCAGGTACTCACCTAACTCAGGCAGAGAAGCTGAGATAGATAAATGCAGGCTCAGCACAACTTCGTGCCTGTATGTACTTGACAAGGAGACACTGTTACTAGAAAAGGTTTAATTATTTTAGTACTGATTGAAAACTACCAGCTCCTGACATCTAACACTTGAACATCTCCTGTGATTTCCACTATGCTGATCTTTTCAAATTGTTTAAAACGGTGCTTGTACTCCAGAATGTGAACACCATTAACAGCAACTTTGAACTGGTGGGCTTCACAGAAAATGATCAGCTGAAAAGCAAGAAGAGAAACAGTCATGTTGTTAGCTGATGAAAGCAACCTTGTGATCCAGCTTAGACTTGGGCAAGCCCTGTTACTGTTACAAAAAATATTTAATGGGAAGTACTTTTAAAAGTGAAACATCATCAAAATTCATGTAGTCATCACCAAGTCCAACTCAGTCTCAATTCTTGCAACTATTTTAAAAGAGAATTGCCATTAAAACCAAGTAAAATCTCTGCTCCTTATGGTCCCATGTAATTGTAAATATTCTTAAGATACTGAAATGCAGGCATGGGAGTTTTATTTAGATCTCCATTAGTAACATAACATTTAAGCACCACTGCTAATCCTTTGGACACAATCACCAGTTTGATGCTATGTTTTGGTCAATCTTACCTCAAAGTACATCCCTGGACTGAAAGGGAAGTCAGCAAGTTCCTTCTCTTCTTCTCCCCAGCTGTCATTAAGGTAGGAGTTCCTTACAAAGAGTTTATTTTTCACTCGGGGATTCAGATGTAACACAATGTCCTTTGAGTCACTTGTTTTCAGGTTTATCGCAAAGCTGGAAAATATTTTTTCAAAGTTTTACTATCCCAAGGGTTTATTGACATGCTGCAGTAGCCCGTGTTTGGTAAACCAAGCCCTTTGCCAATACTCAGAACTGTTCCAGAGCCAGGGCCATGATTCACCTGAAGAACCCAGCAGGAAGTTGACAGCACTGGAGGCAGCAAATGACCCTGCCTGATCTGCTGCACCTCTCACAGCTTCCTGTCCATGTCTCAGCAAAGAGGTTTGGAGGCAGGTGAGCCAAGTGCTGCTCTCCTGCAATGTTCTCACACAAACATAGAGTGCTATTTGCTCCACCATCTCCTCTTAACTTGGGCAATGGAGAGAGGAAGGTTTTGTTTTACCTGGTTAGACTCGAGGTTCTCAATACATTTAAGGCAGGTGGGACACTGTGCATACAAAGTGTTGCTTTGTGGGCAGTGCAGCTCTGCCCAGGCTGAGTGATTTCTCTGCTATCTCAGACATGTCCACAACACCAGGTACCCAAAGAGGTGCTCTGGAGAAGAGTGACCAGAGGGAAGAGTCACCCACATTCAAATGAATGCTTCAAACTGTGGCAAAGACCCCACTGCATTTGCAGAAGGAATATTCTTCTCCTGAAATTAGCTCCAGCTGTCAGGTTATTTCCCTTTGAGAAGCCTAGATTTACAATATTTATAGAAAATAGCAGCAATGGCCACACTTCCAAGCTGTGAAGTCCTCTTTCTCACTGAGGAAAAGGAACATCTACAAGTGTGAACTGAGTGAAAGACCTTAAGTAAAGTAACTTACAAACTCTATAAATACCTATACCTTCAAAAGCACAACCACCAAGATGAGACAACCTGCAATGTCCAAAGAAACCCAAGAGTTTCTTCACACTTATAAGCAGTACATTCAGCACTTGAAATGTGCTATTAAGCTTTTCAAGGCAAAAGGGAGTAAACAAATGCAAAGTATTAATTACCCTGTCCAATTTAAAGTCCATTCAAACCTTGTGGATGTGGTATCTCAACTTCCAGCATTAATATAAACTGAGTGCTACTCAGCTGAATGGAAGGTATGTGCTTGAGGAAGCAAGAGTGCAATGCACACACACAACATAAAACCCCTGATTCTCATCCTTTGCACTAATTGCTTCATTTTTAGTCATGTTTCTGAAGAGTCAAAACCACCCTTCAAGCAAAGGGCATGATGAAGCACAAATATTTTCTCAGCTCTACTTTGACCATGTTGTGCTGCCCTTCCCCCTGCCCCTTTAAATCATGTTGGGAAAAAGTCATCTTTTCAATCAGTTTTTCCTCATTTGGTATCAAAATGACAGCTCATTCTCCCCTACCAGCTTTCATCACTCAGTTGTAGGCACTTCTATTCTTGTACAATCCCTACAAAAGATGTCCAAGAAGTATTCAGAGAAAGGTTGTAACACACAGCATTTGAGCAAACCTGCAACTCAGATCCAATTCACTCCATTTTCCATTTACTTCTTCCAGCTCCTTACTCTGGGATCTTTTTAGAATAAAAACTGTCTCTGTATGATATGTGTGCTCATAAGCCTCTCACACTGGTAACCCTGAACAGATACACAGTCTTGTGAATGAAGCAGATT
Source organism: Heliangelus exortis (assembly GCF_036169615.1). Taxonomy (NCBI): domain Eukaryota; kingdom Metazoa; phylum Chordata; class Aves; order Apodiformes; family Trochilidae; genus Heliangelus; species Heliangelus exortis. Next base: position 6,240,685 of record NC_092424.1, on the reverse strand, counting down.
TAATAGGTTAGACACTCAGGTTCTACCTTCACTTTGCACAGTGCAGCTCCTCCTTTAAGTCCTCTCTAAAGCAGCATCCTGGTTCCTGAGGGAAGTAGTTTCATATGATCCCAGATGCAAAGTTACAAGTAAGGCCATGGAAAACACTACTTAATCTCAAGAGTGGCCCAGGTAAATAGCAAAAATATTCAGTAATGCTTACCTCTTTGGTCTTTTATTCACTTCTCCTTTAATGGCAACTGTGCATCCTGGACAAAGTGCAGTATCAAGTCTCCCAATGTAAGGAACTCCCTGGAAGTACATCAAAAGTAAAAAATGTGACTGTTTTTCAATATACAAGCCAAGATTTACTATGGCAGGAAGAGATCTGGCCTACAATTGCCAGTTTGCATTTATAGCTAAAGTTATTCCTACCATCATGTTCTGGGGTACTCAAACTATAGTGGAAAAGTTACATTAAGTTAAACATATCAATATGTTGGGTTTTTGGTTTTGACTACCACCTTAGGTTCAAAATAAACTAAAATTTAAAATTATTTACAACTACTTCTACCTCCACTAATGGTGGAAGGAGGTGAAATAGAGAAAAAAAAGAAAAAACAACATGAAAACCCCTGTGCTAATTTGCTGCTTTTTTATTCATTGTGTGAGAAGTTATTTATATCAGGGAAAAGGATTGAATGGAGAAGTATTTGGTATTTAAGTCCACTACTTGCAAATGACAATATTGCATGTTATTTGGTTTTGAAAAAAGACTGAGGAAGGCAGACTGTCAAGTGACAATGGCACTCACTGCAACTTCCCTTTCTCCACAATTTTGTTTGTATATATTCCTGGCTATCAATCTCTTTTTCAGTTTAAACATGATCCTTACTCCAGTCCAGATACAGTCCACCTGGTACAGCTTTCTGCAAAAAGATGAGCACTCACTCTGTCTCTGTTCCTTGCTAATTGGGTGCAAGTTCCAACTCTACGGTGTGATGCTTGCACACAGCCACCTGAAGTGTGCACAGGTGTGGATGTGTCCACAAGATGAAGAGGTAGCCAGACAGGTTCCAAGATATGGAACCCTTACCATAGGGACATTTGGTGTACTACAACTTCAGAATACTTTGGTTTTTGCCAGTATTTCCTCAGGCACAGAAAACTAAGCATGTTTACTTGAAAGAAAGGTTTAAATGTGATATGGTCTGTTAAAACCTCAGGCAGCTCACGTTTTATTTCTCTGTTTGTGGCTGTGGAAGCTGTGTTTATCTTCTGGGCTTCCTAAATGTTTAACAAATAGCTTCATTTCTACTAACAGCAGCAAAGAGGATTACTCTCTACAAAACCTCACTGATGCTCATCTCCCAGTGCATCCTCAATTCCCTTGTTCTATATTTTTTCATTAATAATTGAGATGGTTTTACTTTTATTTTTTTTTTTTTTTTAACTCTTCACATTTACATCAAGTCTACACGAGACACTTACAAATTGTGAACCATCTGGCACTTCCCCCTACAAGAGAAAACAAACAGCATTAACAAGCTTATCAGACACCAGGGAGATTCATTCCACCTTCTACAAACATACGTACATTTTGTGTGTTTATCTTTGTTACTCCTAGAGATGATGGCTGAGAGCCTTGCAACGACTGCAGAGAGAGAGATATTTAGATGTCATTGCTAACACCACAGAACGTTAAAATAAAACTGGTTCAGAACCATATAAAGGTCTGTACTGCTTTGGAGAACAGAGGGTTCTCTTTGGAGTTAAGCATGGAAATGTAGGGCTATGGCAAACATGGAAATCTGGGGCTATGGTAGAGGAAAAGATTGCCAAACCTCTACAAACCTAGGGAAAGTCCTTAAGATAAATTGCTGAAGCCAAATCAAGATTTCTAGAGATTTCATTTTAGTTTGAATCTTTATTTCATGGTCAGAGCACTGTTAACCCCTTAGTATCTGAGGGTACCCACTGCACTTTCTTCACTGGGGTAGGGATACCAGCAGGGCAAGTCCATGCAGGGGGGCTTGGGATTCTAAGCAGCCCCCTGCATCCCAGTCCTTTCCCCTAGGAAGGACAGATGAGCAACACAGCCACAAATAGATACAGATCCTAGCCCTGGTCAGACTGTGTCTTCAGTTTATTTATTCCCATACAATCCTCCATGTTCTTCCTCAGAAGACTGTATTAGAAGCAAAGACAGAAAGGAAACAGTTGCTCTTCTCCATTTCTTTGTTCCCCAAAGGATATAACATGAGCAACCACAGATTAAACTCTGATTTGTCATATGCTTGGGACAGAAATTAATCTACAGCAGCACCTGCTTGCCCCCAAGCTCTTCATGGAATCAGTCCTCTAAGATCAGGAATCCCACAGCTTTGAAGTAACATTATTTTGGCAACATGCCCAAGGTCGAGTGGTGGGGCCCATAAAAGTCTGTACATAGGTTTTGCAAAGGATCACTGAGTATACATACCTCTATGTTTAGGCCCTATTTTAGGCCAAAATCTCCACCTTCTATCAACACAGTTATTAGTTTGCTGAGTCAGACCTGAAATTTGGCAGCAAACGGCTCACATTTTGTCCACAATGTAGTGAGGATGGGACAGAAGAGACCCAAATATTACACAGGAGTACATAGGCTGCCTTTAGTGAGTGGCAGTGAAGAAAAAGCATTCACCTGCTGCATCTCCCTGGAACTCAACACCTTCTGTTTCTGTTTGAAAAGTCTCCCCCTTCCAGAGCAGAAGCATCTCTCCCTTTTGCACAGGGAACAACTTTCAGCTTCTCCCTGCTGATTTAATTCTCTAGGAGAGCTGGCAACTGAGAGGAAGCACAGCACTGCCCTCACTTTAAATTCACTGCAGTTTGGTCTAAGAGTGTAATAGATTAAATATTTCCAGATACTCTACCTATGACAGCACAGTTTTGTTCAAGTGCAAGTCAAGCACAAAGTCTTCAAAAAAGGACATCTCACCTCCCAGAAATAAACTTACACTTGTACTTATCACTTAATTCAACAGTTTAGTCATTTTAGCAGGAAAAACAGGTTTATATGCACAAGCAGTTCCAGCTGTGTCTGAACCTGACATCTGGAAGCCAAGCACCAAGTTACAGCTGTAGCTGAACTTGTCACTTAGAAGCACTGAACACTAAGAGTTCATTGCAGAGCTCCTGCAATACTTGAAAAGTCCAATCCTTTCCTAGCTCCAGTATCCAATCAGCTCATATACCATCTGTTCTGTTAACTTTGGAAGCTGTAAACTTTGTCACACTTTTGCCCCTAAGCTCAAGACTAAAACAGGAAGAGAGATCCTCCCACGAGACTCATGTTGAAATGCAGGGGGGGGGGTGTGAAAACTTGTTACTGACACAGTGCAGCTGCTTTTCTTTATTTCCTTTTCACCACAAATCCTATTCTGTAGCTAAGCAAGACAGAGAAAAGGGATCCAACAAGTCAGCTGTCTGTATAACTTACTTTAGAAACAAAATCTATACTTTTGATGTGCACTTTGCCATATATTCCAAGAGTATCTATTCTTTCAAGGCTAACTCTGTGGTTGTAGAGCAGCAAGTGCTTCTTGTTTACAGACACCTGGAGAGACAGGAAACAAAAATTGTATTAAACATTGTATTACACCAGCCAGTATCAAACTGTATGCATATAATTCTGGCTTACACTGGTTTGCTACAGAAGCAGGGAGTGTCCTTGAAATTTCAGAGCAACTAAGTTCAGCTCATCCATGATTCAATCTCAATTTCCATCACTATGAGGGAGATTGATTTGTCCACTAAAATTTGCATTTCACGAATTTTTTGTTTCTATCGCCTCATCATTTACCAATGTGGTATTATCAGTTTAATAAAATTTATTAGTGCAGTCTAACAGAACAAGCAAATTCACCACAGATATTTCCTCCAAGAAGACTGTACAACACTAGTCACATAACTGGTTTATCCCAAAGTTTATCTTATCCTTTGCATATAAGGGAAGGATAGAGTAGCCAGCAGCCACAGCAGGAATTTACTTGCCTACTCATCCAACTTAGAGGAAATCCAGAATTAAAGGCTTGCTTTGTTTTAGCATCTCTTTAAAGAAAAGCTTGGAAACTTTCTTGTAGTTAGACTATACCTAGATAACAGAGAAACTAAGGCTTTATTCTAAGTATTTATTGTAAGTATACTCTCACTTCTTGGCCTGATGACTGGCTGCAGATAAAGAATCAACCCAGGCTCACCTGGAATTTATCCTTTAAAACCATGATGACAATCTCAAATGACATCCCTTTTTGAAATGGCATCTCATAAGTGATCTCCTCCCAGCCCCATTTTTCCCTCTCCAGGGTGTTGCAAACAATGCAGCCAGACCGTTTGAAGCGGGGGTTGAAATGAAAAGCCACATCAGCTCGAGGTTTTATGCTGCTGCCACACTGTAAATCCACCTGGAACCTAATCACAGAAATAAGGCAAACCACATTCAGCTCAGTTTGTCCAGAAATAACCAATAAGTTTAGTGTATTTGTGGTCTCTGGTGGAGCCTCAGACCAGTCAGACACAATGAGTGTTGCTGGATAAGGAAAAAACAACAAAACAAGCCTGTATTTGTCCAACCCAGATGTGACCTACACACTTGTGAAAGCTTCTCCCATGATTTATTGTAACAAATTAAAACAGTTAAGTTTTAATTTAGTTATCATCCTTCATATCATGTAATGGTGTAATGGCACTTTTTCTGCCATCATCTTCAGTGTAACAACTAAACAGACCTTGGGCAAAGTCAGGGAACAGAACCCCCATACTGGGCAAACACACAAGTCCATACTTCCTCATCCCAGTTTAAGTTAATCCCTTCACACCACACATTGAGTTATCAATTTTGTTTGTTTCAGAGAACCTCTTCAGACACACAGACATATGCTGTGGCAGAGAAAAAAGTTACCAAAGTAGGCAAAGTGAAAAGAGAGAAGAGGGCATGAGGAGAAAGTAAAATATTAGTTCATTCTCCACTTCTCATCACAAAGCTTTCATCAGCCACTTCAGCCTGTACTCACTCTGATGCTATCTCAAGTATCCAGACCCAACCTTTGAATGCCATCATAATTAGGACCTCTGGAAATATATTCTCCATTGCATTCTTGTTCACATGGTCACACTGCAAAATGTGACACCACAGCCACTACCTGTCTGCATCATCAGGAACAGCACCATTTATCACAATCAGCTCTCCAGGAACAAGACCGCCAAGTATTGTCCCAACATATGGAATGATCTAGAAGAAAGAAGGGGGAAAAAAAGATAAAAAAAGAGTCAAATGATATTTTGTGATTGAGAAAAAAATACAGAATAGTTTAAAAATTAATATTCTAATAGTTACGTGGTGGTCTAGCACATTAAAAGAAACACAATTAACTTTTGAAAGAAACAGTAGAAAAGCACTTTTCTTGGCAGTAGAGGAAGACCAAAAGATTATATTAGGTGATAAACATGAAATAAATAGGCTGCAATCCCTTTGCTTGCTGGTAGTTGCTTGGATTGATTAATATACAAGCTGTACACAAGAGGCTCATTTTTATTCAAAGAATAAGAAGAATAATAAATAAGGAAAAAAACACCTATCTTGGTCATTTTAGTTTCAGTACACTGCCCCTGAGAGGCAGTAGCTCTGAGCAATGCAGCAGAGCAAGAAATTGCTGGTTCAGTCTCCAAAAATAATAAACATACAGACAGAGCACAGGGATGCTGGGACTGAACCATTCTAATGCATTGAAGTTATTTACCCATGGAAGAGAAGCTGTGGCAAAAGCACTTCTTTACGTTCAAAAGGATGTATTTATTTCAGAGGAAAGAAGGTTGGCCCATCAGCTCTTCAGAAGCTCAGGCACAGAATCTGCAAGGCCATAATAGAGCATTTCCTGGGTGCAACACCACAGTCTTAATGAGGTTTTGTCATCACAGATTGTGCCTGTAAATTCCACACATCTCAAAAAGTTCTACTGATTTTTCCCTGTGTATTAAGAGCAATGCTTGCCACATCATATGACCTTATAAGCATCCCAGCTCTCTTTCAGACCTCCAAAAACACCTCTAAAGCCAACTGGTCAATGTCAACTGATTTTACAAGGTCTTAAAGATCAAGTTTTTTCTAATACTTGCCAGTTTTCATAAAACAAGAGGACCAGGTTATGGTCCTGAGGAGGAAAGGACTGTGATAACACAGCTTCCACCCAGCTTGCTGAGTAGCAGACCACTGCCCCATCAGATGGGGTGTGACAACTTTTCTTGCCACATGGGTCAAGGGCATAAAGAAGAAACAGGATATTCTGGATGATTCAGAACAGTACAGGAAGGAAGGAACACGTCCCAGACTCAAAGCTGTAATTAAGCTCTTCAGTTCTGCTCCTGGAACTGTCTGAACAGTTCTGTCTCCTGGAACAACTCACTGAAACAGTGAAATCTTTATAGCCCTCCTTCCTCCATCCCTACTACCTTCACCTTGTGGTATTCAGACAGGTGACAACCACAGCAGGGCAGAGGATGAAGACAGTTCAACATTAGGTTGCTCATGGCCTTTTCTGGAGGCTGTTCAGAAGTCATCAGCACAATCTTTCCCAACTCTACCTTCACATTCCAATCCCAAATGCTCCCTTATCCCCACCTTAGGGTTTCGACCCCTAAGCCCTCGTTTACCCCTTTGAACTCTCCAGCCTGGTCTTGTCACCCATCATACTCAATCAGTCACCTTGCAGGCATCCAATTTTGCTGAGCTTTTACTCTATTACACAGATTTTTTTATCCTCAGCACCTTGTAATCTTCCACACCTTCTCTCCAACCAAAATCCCCAACTTTCCTTTTCTTTTACCCCTTTCCCTTTCCAGGTCAGTCCTTCCACCTTCTAGTTAATCTCCACACAGGTTTTATTCCTCCCCCAGCTGGGTTATGAAGAAGGTTGAAGCTCTTCCCCATCATCCCTAACTCTAACCACTTTGCAAGCAATGAACCAGTACTGGGACTGAACAGTGACATTCACTAAGGATGAGGTTGTACCAGTGCAAAGCTGCAACAGGTCAGGAAGACCTGTGCAGGTCTGCACTGCTGTATACTTCACATACATACTCTACAGACTTCCATATTTTTAAAGAGTTCTAGCCCAGAATGTTAACAATACCAGTTCCTGCAGGCTCAAAGGAACTATTTTTTTTTTTTTTTAGATACCATATAAAAACACAGCTTCCTTTAGCCACATGCCAGTGTCAGGCTGCTGTCCCTCATCATGAGAATACTACAGCTTTTCAGAGAAACTCTCCAGACTCTAAGCCAGGCAAACAACATTCTGCCTAATTCACTTTGTGCAATTGCTGAATTGTGCTAGCTGAAGTCTTCCCTGCAAAACAGAATTTATTGGAAAATATCAGTTCTTGAAAGAAAATTCCAAGTGTAATCATTCAGACTGAAGCTAACAAACTACATTTTACAAGGGCATCGCCCATGTTTACAGAGGAGTGAAAACACTGCTTATCATACTTTCACTTTCATTCCAGCACATTCTGCAATAACACCAGCCATCCACATAAGCTCTGTATGAAAAAGGATTACTCCCCAAGGCCAACAGAACTTCCTTCCTGTGCTGGATGTGCATGAAGTGTCTGCTTCCTTACAGCACAGTATCTAAGCACCATCAGCTCCTACTGTCCCCTCTGACAGAGATGTCCCCTCAAACAACTGAATGATGCAGAGAGTTGTCAGTAACAGCCCCCTCTGGGCAAAACACTGCAAGTAGTAACTATTGACACAAAACAGCCAAGTTTCTTCTCCCAGTTCCCAAGGGAGAAGCTGCTGACATGACTGGAGAGTTACCGGGTTACTGATGGTTTTCTGTGATCCATCCAAGGATATCATCTTCCCTCCTCCAGTTCAAGTTTGTCAGTTCCGTGTGATCCCTGCTGGAATGTATTTATAGGACTCACTGGCTGAGCAGCACCACAGGATGGATCCTTTCAAAAAAAACAAAGCTTTTAATTAGAAAGAAACAAAGTGACACTTCATGAAGTGAAACCCTCCAAGGTAGAACTTGAAGCCAGCACACGAAATGATGCAAACATTTTTCCCCCAAATTTGCTGGTGTTTTGAAATACAAAAATTGAAGGCTTGCTTAAAGAAACAAGATGCCAGTCTAACAAGGGACAGTGCATAATGGGTAGTACCATGTCATTAGTAGCTTCCCAAGATGCCGTACACTGAGAGAGAATTCCACCTAAAAATCATCATTGTATAGGGGAACACTTGTAACTCAGTAACATCTCCATTTGCAGCTGACCCTTGCCTGCAGACAGGGGAGAGCTACACACTACAAAAGCTTTTTTTTCCAAGACAAACAAACAAACACTTCTCTTTCCTTTAACACTTTTTGTGCTGTTTCCAGACTTCCCAAGGCAGGCAAACCCGAGGAGCTGAATTTGCTTTTTTCAGTTTTATCTTACATAAAGTTAAGAGATACCAGGCAAAGACATATCAAGGAAGGAAAGGGTGTTTCACATTTCTTCCTCCAAAACGTACAATTCCTGAATTCCACGAATAACTACAGGGCACAGCATTAGTAAGAAACGAAACAACAGCTTGTGAGCACTTCCAGCCACACTAAAATTTCTTCAGCAAATCTGCTAATAAAATGACCAAAATTCAGGGCCTAATTGAAACTGCTAGGCAATTATTTCTTGCACATTCTGGAGAAACAAGTAAAGGCAGCATGCAAACTGTGTGCTGAGAGGCAGGCAGGGAAAGGGCAAAGGTAAGGGTTCTAGGATCATTACTGTGTGACAACAGCTAGCAAGTTGTAAAAAAAAAAAAAACAACCAACCAAAAACCAAACGAAAAAACCCACAAACCACAACCAAACCAAAACCTCAAAGCCTGCGACCTGTCCCAGAGGACCCTGGGGTTAAATCTTCGGCAATGATCTAACAACAGAGTCGCAAATTGCAACATTTAGCTTATCTCCTGGGAAATGTGGGCCAGGAAGGTATTAGTTTTCCTACTTTAGACCAGTGCCTAAAATTCAATTCAACAACAGGTGCTAATGCTTTATAACTGTTTTGCCCTCTGATCTTCTCAAGGGTGTGATATCATCAGTTCACAAGAGGAAAGTGCAAAGGCAGACAAATTCCACTACTTTCACTTTTAAAAGAAAATCAAGATGGAAGCAAGCAGTAATCCTGCCTTCAGCATTGAGAAGTCCAATAGCAAACCCCCAAAAAAAGAAACCCAGATCTATAACCCAGTGCCCAGCAGTCTCCTAACTGGACTTCTTTGGGCATGCTAGATCCTGCTGGAAGAGGAATCTGGAACAGAACTGACTGCCAGTTTTGCCAGACCAGGTGAGACTTTGTTTATTGAAAAGGTCACAATAATAAAAGAATATTGCAATTCAGGTCCCACAGCTGGATACCCAAGACAATATCTGGTGGTCAACTATTGTCCTGACCTGTAACATGATAAAAAACCAAGCAAGACTGAGTGAGAACTTCAGGGCAGCTGATAGGATGAAGGTATAAATTTTCAGTTACCTTAGCTAATTTTAATACTAAAAATCACACCCCTTTCTGAATAATGAGCATGCTGATCTGTTAACCTCTCTAAATGTTTTAGACATGTACTTAGATGCACGAACATAGGAGTGGTAGATCATTTGTTGTGATTTCTCCTTTGTCACTATTTTCTATATATGATCCTGTGTGCCAAAAGGGGTGCTGGCTGATGTTAAATATAGACTAGAAATAAAGGCAAATAATCTTGACACTGTGTGTTGACTGGCTTACTGCACACCAGTGTAAGAACCCAGATTTGGAACATCCTGACTACACTTTAAGAACTGAAAAAGATATGTATGTTTTACTCTTGTCTCACATACTGCAAAGCAGCTGGAAACCCCTTCAATTAAAAAAACAAAACAAAGAAAAGCGAAACACACACACACAAAACAAACAAACAAAAAAAAACAACAAACCAAAACACACCACAACAGGAAAAGCAGAAAAGTCAGCGACCACCTCTTAAACTGTCCTACTGTGACATGCAGAAAATGTCTTTCATGAGGGTAACTCAAATCAGACTTTAACACCAAAGCTAAATTTTATACTAAGTCAAACAAGAGAATAAGTGAAATTATTTCCTGGATACCCACACGCAATTAAAACACCAGTGCTGCCCACTTCACCAGGAAAACTCAGCTCCCGCAGCCCCCTCAGCCCCCTCAGGCCCTCCGAGCAACCCTCAGCTCCACAGAGTCCCCCCTCAGCCGGGGCCACCTCAGCCCCCCCGGGCAGACACTCGCTGTGGAGACAGTTACTGCTGCTTTTACGCTCCGGTTCGCCCCTTAAAGCCACGCTCCCTCTTTACTCACCCAAGGTCGCCAGGTGGCTACCAGAGCCCGCAGACCCCGGGTCCCGGCCCGCCCGCCGACACCATCGCCCCGCCCGGCCCGGCTCCTCCTCCCGCCCCCGACGTCACCGCGCACGACGTGCCCCGCGCGCTGCCTCAGGAGCTGGGGCGGCGGCCCGAGTGGGAGTTCAGCGGATGTGATCTCCGAGATCATCCAATCCAACCTTTGACCAACACCATAATCAAGCTACTAAACCATGTCCTTAAGGACCATGTCCAAACGCCTTTTAAATGCCTCCGGGGATGGCGACTCCACTACTGTGCTGGGTCATTCCAATGTCTACAACACTCTCAGTGAAAAAATACTTCTACCATCCAGCCTGAACCTCCCGTGGTGCAGCTTCCATCCATTTCCTCTGGTCCTACCACAGTTGACTAAGGAGGAGGCTTTTTCCCTCCTTGCTCCAACCTCCCTTGAGGTAGCTGAAGAGAGCAATGAGGTCTCCTCTCACGTCCTCCAGACCAAACACTCCCAGCTCCCTCAGCCGCTCCTCACAGGACTTGTGCTCCAGGCCCTTCATGAGCTTCATTGCCCTTCTCTGGACATGCTCCAGCACTTCTGTGTCCCTCTTACAGCCATGTGCCCAGAACCAAACACAGTACTCACTGTACTGTACTCAACACGGTACAGAGCCAAGCACAGAGGGATGATCACCTCGCTATTCCTACTGGCCACAGTCTCCCTAACACAAGCCAGGATGCCATTTGTCTTCTTGGCCACCTGCGCACACTCACATTAAGTCGACTGCCAACCAATACCTGATCCTTGGGCTCAGCCCAAAGCTGACAGCTTCTTCCTGAGGGGTGGGCAGTGCTCTGCTACCCCGGGAGGGCGCATCTGACGTGACCTGGGCAGGAGGGCTCCATTGTTTCATGGCCTTCCCACCAAGCTGTGCCTGGCACCTGCCTGAGAGGCCAAGCCGGGCCATGGGCCCCTGGCCCAAGGCTTCAGCATCTGCCTTTTGGGTTTGGATTTACAAGAGCTCGAGTAACAACTTGGTCACGAAGATAATTCAGCCCTTAATGGTACCGCAGGATTCCCCTGCGAGCTCTTCACTTCCTCTGTGCTTTGTGCTTCCTCTGTAGCTCTCTGGTTACAGCCCAACCCTGTCTGCTCCTAGCAAGATGCATCTCCTGTGACCAGACCCAAAATAGCCCACTGGGTCATGTCAGGACTGTGGAGTTTGTGAAACCTGGAGATCTTGGGTACACACACATCAGTCTTACACCCACGGCCCCAGGGCTGTGCTTTTATCCTCCAGTTCCTCACATGCTTTGCTAAATGTGGTTTTGGCTATTTCAGTCTAGTAAACTGATAGGATAATTAAGTCCACAAAACTAAAGGCTGCAATGGGAAAGGCTCACAAAATTAAATTACTGTATCCCATTCAATTACAGGCATTACAGCATTTTCTTTGCCTTGCAGGAAGCAGTGCACGTGGCTATAGGAAAGTCAGGACTCTTGCCAGTAGCTCAGTTTAGTAGATAATACCTGGTCTTCTGTTCTACAATTAACCAGCACACACAAAAAAAACCCTACCAAATCACACCTGCTTGCTCGAGTTCTGCTTACAGTTGTAGGACAGCTGCTTTAAAAGGTACATCAGGTTAGCTGTATCAAATCTGAAGGATTAATTCATGGAGAGATAACATTTATTTTAAGAACTGCAGAAATGAGCTATTCAGATTAAAAAGCAGCAAAGTAGATCACGTGGGGAAAGATACTTTAGAATCAGACATGGTTTTGAGAGGAGACTGAGAATTATTGTCTGTAATCATGTTATAGCAAAAAGCCTGTGATTGAATTGTTCTACAAAATTCCAAAACACTTTTTAAAAAGAGAATGAAGAAAAGGTCTTAGGGTCTGAACTGACACTTAAGTTTTCCTTTGAAGCTATTGTTCCAGTCATTCCAGTTTAAAGAGTGGAAAGTTTTGATAAAACTGGGCTGACAGAAGTACATATAATGCCTTCACTTCTCAGTATTAGAAAACAACCTCAAAGTTTAAAGGTTTGGGCCAAATAACAGGGACAGAAAAGATGCTGAAAGGCTAGAATGAAAAATTAGTGATGCTGAAAGGAGGAGCAGTAAGTAGAATTGTTTCTACAAGAGCCATGGAAAATACAGTTCCACTACTTTATTACTATTTCTCACTCAGAGCTTCTGCTTTTGGGAAGAAACAATCCAAAGGAGATATGTGTAATTTCAAGTATGCAGCAGTTTTTTATTGAAGCAGATATTTAATTAAGATACCGATTATATTTTTGAAGGCTGACTCATAGGCAGTTTATGAAATCTGTATATGAAAATCCCTATTTCAGCTCCCAAACCTAATGCACCATTGGCAATGAGTCAGCTGGATTAGCCTTGCACTACATCGCAGTTTTGTTCAGACTGACATTTTACTGTCATTTTAGAGACTGTCATTTTACTGCTGATTTCTCAGGACTGCTATTTTAAGCACCATTTACTAGCAGCAGTCATGATGGCAAACAACAGTGTCTTCCCTTATTTCCACAGTCCAAGTCCTAATTGAGGCTTTTGCTTTTAGGGCTACAATTCAGCTTGCACACAACTTGCTGGGACTGTGCACTCCTGTCAGCAATCTGACTTCTCATGTTCCAGCAGAATTTTGCTTGCTGGGGAAACAGAAATGCTTAGTCAAGACAAAAGTAGGCAGTTTCTGCTTAAGCAAATTTAGCAGCTGTTCTTGGCCAAAAGGTAGCATTTGAGGGAGGATCCTACTATCCTCAAGAAATCTTACCTGCCTTTCCTGACCCAGCCACAAGGACTGGGAGAGGACCCAGCAGTGCAGGAGCCATTAGGAACTTCCCCCTCATTTTCACTCATAATCTCCAAATCTTACCTATTCCTTCTTGGGTACCAACAGTTTTGATTCATCAGTTGAAGTCCACTCAGATATCTGGGAAAATTCAACTAAACTCATGACCTGGCACTTTTTTTTTTAATCCTTTCTCACAGATGGCTTCACAAACACCACTTAATTGGATAGAAAGAGTACAACCACAACTATTTTGAGTCCTGTAACTTGTTGGTAAAGGAGTTGCTATGTTTGCTCTTTCCTCCCTGCAGCAAGCATCTCACATCTGCACATCTCCAAAGCAGAGGCTGCCTTCCCTGCTGAGCAGCAGGGCTGTATCCAAACTGCATTACAAGCTGCTCTGTCCTTTCAGAGTCACTCCAGCAGTGCTTTGGCTCTGCCAGCTGCTTGTCCTATCTGTTGCCATCCAGCTATCCTGCTCTCCGCTACCTTTCATTTTTCAGCAGAGTGCCAGGAAGTGGTTACATTCTATCCTAGTTCCTCAAAGGAAACTTCTTAAGCAGCCCTTGCTTCCCAGCCTACAACCTGTATCTCTCAGGGCAGCAAATCACTGCCAAAGTTTTATGAATAGTTCCCACTAGAAGTTTTTCACTAATTAATGGTGAGCTTTTTAAAAAAGAGAAGTCTCTAGACTTGACAAAATAAACACATTTCAAAACCTTTCATGGATCCTTTTTTGTTCAGGTCTCCACAATTTCAACAACCATTCTTCCCTTTTCCCTTTCAGGCCTATCCAACATTTTCTGTAGCAGGGGACTTGTGTTTCTCAATTTCCTTCCCAGCCAATGCACCAAAGGCCAAAGTTATGCTGACCTGAGTCTAGGAGCAGGGCAGGCTGCATAGCTGGCTACACTTTTTTTTATGCACACAGTGCCCTAAGAGTTTCCCTAAGTACTGCTGATTTTTTGAGTTTGCTACACAACACCTGCAGTGTGGGAGGGACAAAACTGGTTGTACTACATGAAGTCAAACACACACCCCATGGTCATTACAGACTGTGGCCATCAGGAGCTGCCTAGAGGAGCAGAAAACCAAGGCAAGCACACAGTACAACACACTCAGCTTCTGATCATCACCCATTTAGAACTTCCCGAGACAGAGGTTACAACTGCACCATCTTCATTAATAAGCAGACTGTGAATTTGTCTGATTAATTTTTTAGGTCAATGTCATGACTTCTGGGCCTCTACAACATGACTGATGGCAGCATGTAGTACATTTTAATGAATCACTGTGAATAGCCTGAAAGAAAAATCCTGTCCAGAACCAGAAGCTTCTCCCCCCTGTACATACTGCTTATATAGTACACCACTGTGACCATATTAATAACCTCCATGGCTCTCTGCAGGTTTCATCAAGAGCCCTTAACAGACTGGTAACAGCTCAGAAATATCTACAAGAGGTTAAACCACCTGGTAAGTCTACCCAGATGTTTAATCACACATACCCCCAGCTGGGGGTACAGGCAAGCCCTTCTCAAGTTTGACAGCTACTGCTTGCCATCAGGTTCTTCTAAGATGGAGGCAGTCCCAGTCCTTGGCCAAAAACCACATGTACAAATACTACAGGCTCCACCTTTACAAATCATTTCCTCTCAGTGCTGCTGACCACAGCCATGCAACCATGACTGGCTGAGCCCAGGGGCAAAGAAAAGTACTTTTCTGTCAAAACAGGCAACTGGCCCAAGTCCTTATTCAATGGTGCTCTGCCCAGCTGTCAAAAACTGACCCACAACTTAAATTACAAGATGTATTGAAATGAGTTATTAATAACTTACTGCTTTTCCTTCATGGACAGAGAACTTGATAGGCTGCAAAAATTACAGTAGGCTGTTCTTTAAGGTACTATGAAGGCCATGCACTTTCCTTGACATTGTTTAAACAATTCTGCTGACAGATAATTTCCAACTATGTCTGGCCACAAGTTAACAGTGTTACCCTCACTTAAACCACCATAAGGCATATTTTACATTTTTTTCCACTTGTTAAAAGTCTGAACTGGAACTGTGGGAGGCAGTGAGTTTGAGACAGTGAAAAATACACAATCTCTTGCCCATTCTGAGCTCTCCGTTCCTCAGTAGCAATTCAGGAAGCAGAATGGTTTACAGTTTCTGGGTAACTTCCTTCCAAGCAAGTACCTGGGGCCATGCTGACTACCTTATCCTTTATGGAAGGCTTCCAAAGGACAGCCCCAAACCTATCTTGCATTCCTCTCCACAGATTAAAGGGAAGCATTTGCAGTGAGTAAGTCAACTGGATACTGTCCCCATTTTGTTGGGGATGTCTTGTTGTTGACCTCACAGCGGGGCTCCTGGAGCACAAGACTGTACCTTTGCTGTTGAAGAACAGTTACCAGGCTCACCACATCTTAGATAAAGCTTCAGAAATAAATCATAGTGGTTTGGACATCTTCATAGAAGCTACAGTGGGTGGGAAGGGCCACTGATTATAGTGCAGGCACAGACAATCCAGCCAAAGAACTGGAAGTCCCTAAATGGGAGGGCAGGTCATGTATGGGAACAGCAGAGACAAAACCAATAGTTTAGCAGAGCCTTTTCAGTGTCCATGTGTTTATCTAACCTTCATTATCAGATTGGTTATTAATTCAGGAAGAGTTCACCTAATGCAGGTTTTATACCTCTCTATGGTTAGTAGCTCTGCTACAAGTTTCTAGATAAACCTCTTTTTTTCATCACCTTATGAAAATTAACACATTTTTCATATGGAAAAGATTAAAAAAATACATCTTCCTTTCTTGAACAGCAGTATCTGTTGCAAACATACGTGCTTTAAGATGCCATGAATCTTGTATATATGAAGTTTTTTATACAGCACAACTAGTTGATAGTTCAGTTCCAAGGTGACTGGTGAGGAAGAAAACAGCTGTTTCCATAGCTGTAATAAAAACAAATACAATAAAGTGAAACACTGGCAATCTATATTTCTCCTAAAAATAGAATACATTAAAACAAAAGATATAAGAATAAACACTCAGACCCGAGATCTTGTGAACAGATATAAAACTAAAAAAGTGTGTACATCTCAATTCATGCCATACAAAGATAAAAAAATATTTCAAGTATACTAATGAGTAATCCAGTGTGTGATGAAGTTTAAGGCTAACATTTTCAATCTTCAGTGCTGAATCTATACAAATCCACTTGTGACCTCTTAGAAGCAGCTTTTTTTCCATCAGACATGAATCCTTGCAGCTGAAACTAACTTTTCAAGAGCATCAAAGGTTTAGAACTCATTTCCACAAGACAACAGTGTTTCTGTTTTACAAGCTTTATCCATAAAACAGGAAAAGGGATAGATTCCAGTTGAACATCTTGATTCAGAAATGCTGCTTCATCATTTAATTTTTCCACTGTGATTCTTAGGTGAGGGCTCCAGCTCCTTGCTGGACTGGACTGCTACCAAAGCAGAGAATAAAATACCACAGACTTTTTTGCAGTATTTTACAGGAGAGAAAAGTTGCTGGCATATTTGCTGGCACTCACCACTCAGAACAACTTAACACAGAGACATGATCCTAATCACACATACAAAGTATGGGAATTATATTGGACAAGCTGCATTGTGAGTTACTTGCACAAACACAGGGGATGTCTCTCTAGAAGTTGAGAGCAGCAGCCAGCCAAGCCACAACATTAGTCCTCAAAGCTTATTCTAGAGCTCCTAACTAAAGAGAGAAGATTGCTTGCAAAGTTAAGAGTTTACAAACATCTATCAGGAACCTTGGTTCCTAGAAGAGGAGCATGAAGTATTTGAGCTGCAGACCCAACAAGATACAGCAGTACAATATCCTCTTTAAAATATGTCTTGAAAACTTACTGTTCTAAAGAGTAGCAGCTTTTTTTTGAGGAATAGTTAAAAAAAAAAGAGAAAAAAAGTTATTTAAAATTTTGATTTTCCACAAGCTTTTAAAAGAATTCAAACCTAAAATTTAGGTCAGTCTTTTCACCTTGAAACTAGATCTTCAGCTTCTTGAAGTCACTAAAATAAAGTTAATTTATGTCACTTCAGGACTAGCACCTGACATTGAAAATGTTAGTCTGTGTTCTAGCTCCTCTGTAACCATATCACTCAGTACCCTACAGTGTAACATTACTGGAGGTGCTTTTTTACTCTCTCACAGTCAGAAACTCAATATACAACATTAGACTTCCCACAGCTTTGCTACTAATTCTTAGTAATTAGCTACTTGAGAAGAGCAAATAGTGCATCAGCCTGTACCCCATTCTAGTTTTGCCCCACATCTTGACATACTGTTCACCAGTGCTTTGGTATATACACCTATGTACATATTAGTATTGTCTGAGATGCTTTTAGCAAGGGTAGCAACTAGGAGAATTTTTAAGAAGCAACATTTTTGAGTGTGGCATTATAGTTGTAAGTACGTTATACATCATATAGTAGAACTGACTTGCAAGGAGTTTTTTAAAAATATTAGAACACAGGACAATGGTAGGAAAAAGACCAGTTTCTAAAATATTTTAAATGTAAACAGTGTAAATCAGTGTACCAGAATTCTTTAAGAATCACCAGTCTAAACCACCATAAGTGCTTTAAAAACCAACCACCTGGACTGCAGACAAATGTGCTTGTGAATTTTCCATTGGAGTGGCTTTAATCAATACAGAAACTTGTGCTAGTTTCACACAAGAGTGCAACTACTTTGGTGTGGGTCAGAAAGTAGGTCAATCAATGGGACTGTAAAGAAAACCACAGCCTGTGAAAAGGGAAGTTATACTCAATATTAAGGGTATACTGTGGGTGAGGTATTAGCCTCACACCTCACCCTGCCAAGCAGGAGGCATATCAAATCAACAGGTAAGTGCACTCAGTGTCTATATTGTCTTCAAACCTTTGAAAGTAATTCTAAGTATAAGCATTTTAATTGGGCTTTTTTGGTCCCTAGTGGTTATGGGCTGAAAAGTCTCTCAATTGCATAATATCTTCTATAGCAAATATATACTCTATAATGTAGAAATAAGCAAATAATTGTTTTGTTAACATCTGTTCCCATTTATCAAAGAGATTTAAAAGCTTAATTTGCCTGAATGTGGTGTTGAAACACTGAGCTAGTTGTAAAATGCAAATGCAAACTGCTACTTAGAACACTGAGGTGTTCCTGTGCGAAAAAGTGTCATAAAGCTTAGATTTTCTTAAAAAAAAAAAAAAAAAAAGGAAGAAAAAAATAACCCCTTATCTTCTACTAGGTAGAACATATAAAATTGTGGGAGGGCTGCCAGAAAGGTCAAGAGACTTGCCTTCTAACTGTGGCTTTCCCAATAGCAGCAGCACACAACTGACATGATTCACAAGTGCTGCAAGTAAAACCAGTGCTCTGACTTTTTCATTCCTCTTCTGCTTTAGGAAGTCTACAAACAGCAGCAAAGAAACCAAATGCATTTGTAGACCCAAGAACACAACCTGCATTATTCCATCCACTTTCAGAAGGTTATCTTTGCAACCCTGAGGTCACAGAATGTATATATGTGTGTACAGTACATAAAGCTTACACAGTATACAAACTGTCAGTACAGGCTCTCGTGAGGGAAATTTCCCATGCACCAGAGGCAGCAAGTCCCAGCCTTTAACACATAGGTACTAACAACTTTCACCTAGAAGTCATTCTGGTAAGTTCTCCTCCCTCTCTTGGGCCATTCCTCCTCCACCCATTTCAGCAGCACTTTCACAACATCAATTCTCTTATAAAATTTACAGAGATCAATCAGCTGCTCCACAGTCCTGTCACTATTCCGTAACAAGAACTCCAAGGTGGGGCTCTGGGGCTTCTGTTCAAGGAAACACAATTCATCATAAGTCATCCCCCACTTGCTTGCTAAATTTCTCCAGTTTTTCACTGTTGGGTGGCAGGGATCCAGCTTTAGCCTCACTGTGTACAACAAGTCCTCATCATTGAGCATGTCACTGATGGTCGGTGCACGGAATAAGCACAAGGAGCAGGTGCTGTTTTCCTTGCAGGTTTTCTTGAGATCTGCAGTGAAAACCAGTACAAGAGGAGAAGTTAGGATCCATTGCTGTGGTTTTACAGAAAAGTAAAAGCACAAGGAGTATTATGTTTCTGTGAACAGTCTCTGAAAACATCAGAATAGCAACATCTAATGAGGCACTTCATTATGAAATAATTACATTACATTACATTACAATACATTATGAAATAATGAAGTACGGATGAAATTAACTTTTTAAGACTTCTTTCTTCACTATGCTCAGTGGGTATAAGCTAAAGGACAGTAATTTTCAAAAGCAACATATTTACACTTAGAGAAAAGGCATGCAATTTAATGCCTTAAGGTATACAAGCTGTGTTATTTCCCTTTTTCAGTTTTGGGAATTATATCACTTCCTTGGATCTGCCATAACCCCTGCTAACATTACCAAAAGAATCATGTGTGCTTTATGTGCACCCTGTATGCATATGTTGTAAGATGAAGGAAAAGGTTTTTCACTTCTGAGCTGCTGCCTTCGTAACAACATGAAGTATTTGCACAAGGAGAATCTCTGCTGACAGCTGCAAAGACAACTAACACCTGGAGTATAACTCAATGAAAAATAGGAAATGTTCCTTTGCTTTTTAAGGGCTCTTAAAATAAAAACTGTCCCTGTTCTACCAAACAAGCCTATTTTAAAAGTACATTATGCAAAGGAATAAAGTGCATAGTCCTCCATGTGTGAGAAAAATAAAAATAACCAGTTGCTGCAAGTAGGTGGTTGTATGTTCTAAAATCTGCATCAAGTATCAAAAATTGACATTTAGAGGTCTCCCACACACAAGAGTCAAAACCTCCCCACCACACTGAGGAATGTGGTCTCATCAGACAATATTAGCTACTAATAACCTGCAAAAGCATGTAGAAACCAGTTCTAGTCACACTTCTAGTTAAATAATAATACTAAGACCTTTAGCACTGCAGTGGTGTAGAGCACTGCTTGAGCATTTTGGCTGTAGATGTGACCTTAACTCTCCCTGCTCCTCTTAAAGGCAGAATTTGGTATCTCCAAAGAATAGTAATTAATGGATGCAGCTTAGAAGCACTTTCCAAAGCTTCTGCCCTCCAGCCTTATTAATAGAGCTTCAAATAGGGAAGTAAATGGTCATACATGGTATGAAACTATTCGTAACAGGCACACTGCAATAAGAAAACTGATATTCATCAGAAAATTGATTAAAAGCAAAGCCAGAAAATAGTGGCACACAATTTAGAGGTGCTGGATCAGTGTTAGTGTAAGAGACCTCAACTGTCTCTCTGGCAAAGGACAAATCTGGTACTCAGTGCCACTTTTTCATATAGAAAATGGCATCTGTTAAGGTTTTGGATTTTTTCTGTTTTTTCATTTGCAGTAATTGTCAGATTGTGTCAAAATTCCAGAAAGACCATACAATGTGTTTGGTTTTTTTAAATGCTAATAAAAGCAACTCAGCAGAGTATAGCTTCTGTATGCATTTGTTTTTTGCTCTTAAAGGAAGAACAGGGTATTGTTATTTTTATAACATTGCTCATCAGCTTGCTTTTTTAGCAGGCCAAACACAACTTCTGAAGCTTTCAGCAAGTCAGGACGTGCAGCAACACTGCTTCAGAAACATAATTTCATACAAATACTTAGAGTCCCTGTTAAGGGGAACATGTTCTGGTGACATCTTTGCTCATGGGTATTCCACAGGCCTTGCAGCTGTTCCCTACAGAAATATCAACATTAACTATTCTTGTGCACCCTAAACTCTTGTTGAAATAAGACAAAACTTGCTCCCTTCACTCAAACCAAGATTTAGTTATACAAACAAGGCAAAATGAAGATAATCCAAACAAAGTTCTGGCTGAGCTCAAAGGGCAGGAGATCACCTATCTGAATTTCATCTCCTTTGCTTTGCAAGGATGCCAGAATAAGTTTTAACCTCCAATAGAAACAGGGAAGAAGAGGTAAAAAAAAACATGCAGCACAGTTAAAGGTAAACAAAACTAAACCAACCTGCTTCTTGTGCCAATTATGTGCAGACCTATGAAAAGCATTATAAAGAACTCTGCTTTTCTAAGATGCCCTGTACCAAATACTGATGAGCTACCTGCCTAATTGCATGATCCCAATGTTACATGATAGGACAAGCTTCCTTACAAACAGGAAATTCTCAGTTGCTCACTGTTAGATCAACAGGGCTGCACATCATCCACACACACACTACCCCCAGCTGATCTCACACATTTATGGGATAAGCCCCCCCAGCCTACTGCCAGCTTCTGCTCTCTCCAGATAACTCTCCACAGATAATTTCCAAAGGTGGCTTTACTGGATGATTTTGGAAAGCCCAACATACACATTTTTTATGGTCTGCATTATTGATCACCACCCCCTCTAGAACAAAGAGAAAGCTGTAAATGACACCAGTAATGAAATGAGCTCCACAGCATTGACTAACCAGGCAGTTCTTGGTTATGATACATAGCAGGTTTTAATAAAGTACTTAGAAAGAAAATCTGGGAATAAAATATGTAGAACAGTAAAGCTGAAATTTTACCTGAAAGTGATTCATCAGTATGGATTTCTGTGTCTTTGTCTTCTGGCTACAAAGCAGAAAACAAATATAAATCAAAGCTATGTATCTGAACACCAAAATAACTACTTGGCTAATTTACAAGTGGCTTTACAAATCCTGAGCTATTTGTAAAATCAGACAGGGAATATATCTGGCTTTGAGGAATTACTGGCAATCTGCAGTCTTCTCAGGCAGCATTTTCATGCTTTGGCTCACAAAACTGCCCTATTGGTTGCACCCACTGAAGAATGTAATCTTTATTAACAATATGCTATGGGTTTATATATCCTCTCCCAAACTTGTGCCCCCCACAAGCCTGCTGAGTGAGAAAAAAGCAAGTCTGAAAAACTGGAAAGCAACAGCTGAAAAACTGGTGCTCTAGCAGTGCTGTTTTGGTCACAAATCTGAGACACTGTAGGAAAAAAATCCGCGGAGGCTTAAAGGACGACAGGCAGTCACCAATATGGTTAAAGTGAAGTCGTTTATTAACAGTGGACACTCGCTTTATATAGAGCCTTTGTTTATATAACGATATCTTGCAGGTGGCTATATCTTGGACACAAATTCTGTTCTCACAGAACTTCTGCTGGCTACCTCATTATCCTGTTATTCTTCTTTTCTACTGCCAGCTCCCTTATCTTTTTCCCATAGCTCATCTTTCAGTAACCTTGCAACTGGGTCTCAAGGCCCTTACTTTACTCTAGCTAAAGCTAAATAGTCAGGATTGTTCACATGTCTGTTTTCTTCCAGACAATTTCCCAACATATCCCCCTTTTTGTTTTTGAGCAATCCTGACTTACTTCATCACGTGAAATAACATGCTAATAATACATTGCCATAAACAACATACTAATAATACGAAAGCATCAAAACCAATAATAACAAATATAATTGATAAACCTTGTCTAATTAAATCTCTAAGCTATCCCCATATCCTTAAGTGATTTAACCATTCATTTAACCCAATATATGCAACAGTTAATTTTTCATGTTATCTTAATCAATTGTTTTTGGTTGTGAATTGACTCTGAATGATCAGGTAAATTCATGCAAATACACTCCATCAAAGTCTTCACAAACATAACCTAAAAGCTAATAATAAAAAGTCAGTGGCAGCACGATATTGTAAAACTGCATGTCTGACACTATCAACATCTTTTAGCATCTGTGTTAAAATACCAGAAGTTAAGTTCATCTACTTAGCAGTGCAACAGAATAGCACAATCAACAATCAACACATAGACAAGGGATCCCATAATCAACATATAAACGATCACATGAATTACAACATTAACAAGAACCTATTATCAATACAATATGAAAAGCACATTTAACACTGCAATGGAAGGACTTAAATACCTTTTTATTATGAGGAAGGTCTGGTGTCCACTGGTGCATAGAACCAAGAGGGTAGAGGAGGCTTATCCGACAAAAATTGGTCGGGGGGCCCCAAAAGCGTCCCCAGACCCCTCCCGGGTCACGGCACAGTGGAGTCCTGGTTTCCTTCATGGTTGCCAAATTGAGGCCCAAAAAGGCCTAATAAAATTGTTTAGAGACAGAATTCCAAGCCTTTAAACAGCAAAGGCACACTCTTCCTTCCCCCCTATTTTCCCTTTTTTTTTTTTTTTTTTTTTTTTTTTCTTTCTGTGGTGTCTGCAGCAGGGCTCATTTTTTGAGCAGCAGCAGTGTCAGTGGGGGCAGAGACAGCAGCTGCAGCTGTAGCAGAAACACTGGCAATGCTCACCAGCCATATCTGAGTTGTGCCCTTGTGTGCGGGGGGGCGAGAAGCGGCTGCGGAGGCAGGAGTGGGGGTGCTCTCTGTACCAGGAGCAGCTCTCACTCTCCGAACAGCAACTCTCGGCCTCCAAAAAGGCATACTCGTTCTCATAACTGTGGTTTTTTTTTGTTTGTTTGTTTTGGTTTTTTGGGTTTTTTTGTTTGTTTGTTTGTTTTTTTTCTTACTCCTCACCAATATATGAGAAAAATTAACAACAACCACTAGAAGATTCCAAAATGAAATGCTATTGCTACTAAAATCTGGTAGAGTCAGCCTGAAACAAAATGAAGTGGTACAATCTCCCAAACCAAAACTCAAGTGTAATTACCAAGTTTTTTTTGTTGTTGTTGTTTTGGTTTTGGTGGGGTTTTTTTTTTGGTTTTTTTTTTTGGTTTTTTTTTTGGTTTTTATCTCTGTATGAAACACCAGTAGACCATGCACCACAATATAAATCAATATTGAGAACCATATTGCAATGATGGTCCTTAAGCAGCTTTATCTGCTTCTAGCATTTGCTCAGAAGCTTCTAACAATTGGGCTGCTGTTGCACCTTTTGGGAGTAGTCCTAATGCACGTTTAGTTTTTTTCATTAGCATTGTCATATGCTGACATATAAAAAAAATATTGTTTTCATCTCCTGTCAAATCGGGATGTGATATTACCACTGAATATAAGTGATCCACAAATTTTGGATATGGCTCTGCTCCCTCGTTTAATATTTTTAAAGAGAGGGTTGCTTGTGCAGGATCATGCACAGTTTGCAAAGCTTTATACGCCAATTCTTGTGAAAGTTGTAACACTTCAGTTTGAAACCACGCCTGCAAATCTGCACATACAAAAGGACAAGCACCAAGTAACATTTGTGCTTGCACTCCGTATAATGCATCGGTGTTCTGTCTAGGAATCACAGCTGCATTTTCACACAGCATTTGCCATTTATGAAGAAATTGCAATTGTTGATTTCACCTTCCCCCCCCCCTCCCCCCACTATCCCCTCCACCACCCTCCCCTCCCCATGTTGGATCTAGAAGAGGTGGAGCAGTGGGTGTTAAAAGGTTAAGGGAAGTAGGAGCAGGGATAGGGAACGGATCAGGGGATAAAAATGGATTAGTGCCCCTGGGTTGTTTAGGGTATTCTCCGGAGCAAAAAACTAGGGTTTTTTCAGGGGTATACTCATCCTCGGTCTCCAGTTCTTTCAGTTTCTTCAGCAGTTCCCTGAGTTGCTTGTCTCCGAGTCCCAGTTCTTTCCTTGGTTGTTGCTCTATAGCAGGCACTGATGGTGTTGACAGGTGAAGCAGAGGATTAATTGATGGCAACTGTGGTCAAGAAGATAAATCAGGCATCAGAGGTGGAGAGGAAGGCAGCGGTGGCAGAGTGTTCGGGAGCCGTGGCAGGCGGGCAGGAGGGGGGGGGTCTGCATTCCAAGGTTCCTCGCCTGTGTTCTCCGGCTTCTCTCCCTCTGGGTCCTCCGACGATTCTGGTGGTGTTTTCGGTCGCTTTTCGTTTTGCTTCTCAGTCCCATTTTTGCTTTTCATCTGACCCCCCAGGGTGAAATGGCACAGGTGGCTGAGCTTGAATCAGTATAGTCCCTTCAGGTGCTGGTAGGGGTATTTTAGGTGTCTCAAATAACTGTTTAGAGGTCAAGTCCATATTTTGAGCATTCATCGGTATTGGTAGATCAGGTGTTAAGGCAGCAAACACTGAGGCTGCTACTCTTTCACTTTTCGTTTCTTTTAAGGTTTCTCTAATCAATTTCCAGAGTGTGGCTAAGCGTCGTGCCTCCTTATCTCCATCGTTAATTTTATCCCATAGAGCAGTACCTATGGCTTCCCAAGTAGGTAACTCAAAAACGGTACCCATCGAGGGGATCAAGTCTCTATCCCGTGCCCATTTCAGTAATTCACGCAAGGTCCTGCCTTCGTGTGATAAACCTCTCTTAGAGAGAATACATTGGAGGAGCTTAACTACTGCCTCTTCTTCTTTAGAGAGTGTAGACCCCATCTCCTCCCCAGCCGCTCACCTTTTTCTTGGCAAGATTCTTCAGTTCCAAGGTACCTCTTTCGTTCCGTAGCCGGGCACCAGCTACACAGACCGCCGGGGCAGCAGTCTCCTTTCGACTGGCTTCTCCGCTCCTGCCGCACCGTTCCTTCGGTCGGCTTTCTCGCTGCCCTCTCATTCCAGCTGTCTTCATCGCTCCTGGAAGCAACAGCGAGAGGGTCCCTGTTCGGGCGCCAAATGTAGGAAAAAAATCCGCGGAGGCTTAAAGGACGACACGCAGTCACCAATATGGTTAAAGTGAAGTCGTTTATTAACAGTGGACACTCGCTTTATATAGAGCCTTTGTTTATATAACGATATCTTGCAGGTGGCTATATCTTGGACACAAATTCTGTTCTCACAGAACTTCTGCTGGCTACCTCATTATCCTGTTATTCTTCTTTTCTACTGCCAGCTCCCTTATCTTTTTCCCATAGCTCATCTTTCAGTAACCTTGCAACTGGGTCTCAAGGCCCTTAGTTTACTCTAGCTAAAGCTAAATAGTCAGGATTGTTCACATGTCTGTTTTCTTCCAGACAATTTCCCAACAAGACACAGAACTGTATCAGATGCTACAAAGAAAATTAACTCCATTCCAGCCAAACCTAGCAAAGTCTTCATATTACCTCTGCTTTTTGGGTATCACAATGGTTGTTCAGGAAAGTTAGATCTGGGAAAAATGGACCTGAGCAGGTTAGATGATGGATTCTTGAGAGATCATCCCATTCCTAAAGGTCTTCATTTATCTGCTAGGAACACAGGTTGATTCCTGATTTTCATCTGGCCTTTGCCCTTGTCTCACACTTAACTCTGTATCTTCAGTATTGGCTAGGAGAGACCAAACACTTTTCAGGAATCCTACTAACTTAAGCCTCCCAAAAGTACAGAAAAATGTTTGTTTATTTTATTGACAGTATTTTAATGAGTAAATGTGTAAAGTGAAAAGCTCCAATTCTCATGTTACATTTCTCATTTACTGTCAATATCACAGCTGCCTTTGCAATGCTTTGCTTTTGTTTTGGCAGAATTGCCTGCGTCCCCTTATGAGCATTTTGAAGGAGCACATCACTGGTATGGAGAAGGAGCACCTGATCTCCCATCAGTCTGAGCTGACAGCATTATTCATGAAAGCCCTGGACTTCCGAACAGAACGTGCTGAGGTGGCTGTTTTAGGGGGATGAACAGCAGCAGTTCAACCTCTATGTGCTAATCCCATCAATTGTTTTAAAATATATTAGTAATTTCCATTATTGATGTCCTCTGAAATTCTGGATATCACATATTCTGTTTTACAGTTGTTCTTGGGGTAGAGAGCATTATGGTTAGGTGTTTAGTCTGAAACAGAGTGAAAATCTCTTGTGAAAGCTCAGATTTTTACATTTCAAATTTGGAATTATGTTTTCTTATTTTTCTAGGATGATTTAGAGGAAGTTGGCAAGACAGAGTCTTACATAATTGATTGTCTAATAAGCATGGTTATGAAACTTTCTGAAGCTTCTTTCAGACCCCTCTTCTTTAAGGTAAGAAGTTTAAATACAACTCATCTGCATCAGCATATTTGTTTTCCAGTGCACAGAGACAGGAAAGAGCTAATCTTTCTTTCACTTTCAGCTCTTTGATTGGTCCAAAACAGAGTCTGCCCTCAAAGACAGACTGCTGACATTCCACCGAATAGCAGACTGCATTGCAGACAAGCTCAAGGGTCTCTTCACCCTCTTTGCTGGTCATTTGGTGAAGCCATTTGCTGAGACCCTGGACCAGGTCAACATTTCTAAAACTGGTAAGTTCAGTTACTAACTGCAGAGAGGTATGGGCAGGCTAACACTAATTGATGAAAGAAGTTAATTATAAGTGCTGAAAGTTGAGTCTTACAGGATTTACTTCACAGCACATCCCTCTCATGTCTCTCCTTTGTGTTGTGAATAAGGCATCTTTCTTATTCTGATGGAACCAAAGGACATTTTTCATCTGTGGGCTCTGGGCTGCCAGGGTAAAGTTGAGACCACATGAAAATTTGCAGTGTCAGTCCCAGTGAGTTCCATGAATGAAACTGTGTGGAAAGAGAGTGACTTACTCTGTTTAGGGTTTGGGGTTTTTTTAGTTTGTTGTGTTTGGAATTTTTTGGGTTTGGTTGTTTGGGGGCAGGGATTCTCTAATTGACTGCTCTTTTATACTACCTGGTATGTTCAGACTTCTCTGCTTTCTTGGCAAAAATACTTACTTTGTTTGTATGGGAAACTATTTGCCCACCCTGTTTGTAGTGACCTTTAAGAAATTCTCCACAAGTCTGGCCAATCACTTTGCCTGTAGCCTGTGGCTGTTCTCTATTACCCCCAGCTGCCTGAGTGGCAGTGTCAGACCTGCTAGGGCATTAGCTATAAGCCATATAACATATTGCATCCTCTCTATTGTTCTGAGTGATGAGTACATAACTGCTATGCAGTACATCCTCTAACCCTTCTGGCTGCCCCCTCCCTTGAAGTGTTCAAGGCCAGTTTGGATGGGGCCTTGAGTAACCTGATCTAGTGGAAGGTGTCCCTACCCAGGCAAGGGATTGGAATGATCTTTAAGGTCTCTTCCAACCCTAGCTCTTCTCTGATTCTATATTCATAATGTTTTTATCTTGTGGGGAAGGTTGTGGGGGGGGATTTAATGATTTATTTTTTTTTTCCCCTTCACCTTGTTTGATATGTAGATGAAGCTTTCTTTGACTCTGAGAAGAACATAGAAAAGAGCTGTCTACTCTTGCAGTTCACTGTGGACTGTCTGCACAAGCTCTTCCTGTTTGACACCCAGAAGTTCCTCAGTAAGGAAAGAGCAGAAACCTTGATGATGCCTCTGGTAGATCAGGTACTGACAAACACCCACAAAAAAACAATTGATAGCTGATATTTTTTCCTCTCATCTTATTTTTTTTTTTAACCATCAGGCTTCAGTCCCCTCCTTTAACAAAAAAGGAGGAATTAATTTAATTGTCACAGAACTATAGCAAATATTAACTGCCTTGTCTAAGGCTCTGAATTATTAATTTTTTTAATCCTCATTCTGTAAGTCTTTATTCTGTAAGGTTGATGTATGCTGTTGAGCTCCTGCAGCACAGTGCATTTCCACTAAGTCTCTTTTGACTCCTTGAGTACCTGACTGCTGAAGCTAGAAGTACTTTTGGCTGGGTTTATCTGCACCTGGATCTATTTGACAAGCCTTTTATTTCCACAGCTGGAAAATATGCTTGGAGGAGATGAAAAGTTCCAGGAAAGAGTGACAACACACTTAATACCCTGCATAGCTCAGTTTTGTGTGGCAATTGCAGATGATTCTCTTTGGAAACCATTGAACTACCACATCCTGCTGAAAATGAGGCACACTTCCTCTAAGGTTGGGAGTTACTACAGTTTGAACTGGTTTTCTTTGTGGCATTAGAAAATGGAAGCAGTGCCCCAAAACCCAGAATTGGATTAGTCAAGCCTTTGCTAAAATACTTGCCTAAATTGAAGTATTGATATTGTACTATGTTACTCCCAAGTTGGAGAGATATGTTATGTTTACAACATGGCTTCTGCTCTTACTGTTAGCAGTCAGCATTCCATGTGTTAATGTCTTCAATACTGTGGGGCTTGGGGTTTTTAAAGATTGGTATCTCATGGAGCAAGAGCTAAACTGTTTGTGTCTGAAGAAGGGCCACTTCAGAGGGGGAACTGGAAGAATGTTTATATAATAAATTTGTATATAATTTTTGTCAAGTTTTGTCAAGACTTATTTTACAGATTTTTTTAAATATACAGGGAGACCCCTTGGTTTTTCACTGTGCCAAGTCTGATACAGTAGAACAGAGTAACAGGAAGTTGAATGCTTAACATCAAATAACCTCCTGCAACATACCTGCTTCTTGCATCCTATTTTTCCTTTGACATTATCTTAACCCAATGGGTGAGATTTAAAAAAAAAAGTTTAATATTAGTTCCCTTCAGTAGGGAAAGCTTTTTTTAGGGAAAGCTAAATTTTACAAATTTACATGGAAAGAAGGGGAGTGGGGAGAGAAAAGAGGGAACTATACTGTTTCCTTACAAAGCTTATTGTTCTGTTTTAGGTCCGATTTGCTGCTCTGCTTGCTTTGGTAGAAGTTGCACAAAAACTGAAAGAGAACTACCTGATCCTGCTACCAGAATCTATTCCATTCTTAGCTGAGCTCATGGAAGGTAATGTTCATAATTGGCACTGGTGAAGGCAGACAACTGGCCTATGGCAAAAAAAAAAAAAGAATAAGGGCCACTTATTTCAAAGATTCAGACAGGATGATTGTTCTAATTGCTATAAATCTTATGAATTGGTATATGGTAGCTAAAACTGTGCAGGATGCAAACTGAAATGGATAGTATCCAACACACTCCTAAAATTCAGTTACATTATGGTTGTTTCTTCAGTCTTATAACCTGTGCACAGCTCCCCAGTTGCCTGTTTTAGATCAGTGTTACAGTAGAAATACTTAAGTCCTCAGTCAAATATGTTTGAAAAATTATTTCATACCTGGTGGCTGAAGAACAGTTCTGGCCTCCATGAGTGACAAAGTCTTCCTAGGGCAGTAATCACTATTCTAGTTAATTCCTGCTTTCTTTCTTTTTCTAGATGAATGTGAAGAAGTTGAACAGCAGTGTCAGAAGACAATTCAACAACTGGAAGTCATTTTGGGAGAACCACTCCAAAGCTACTTCTAAGTTCAACCCCTTTCTTTTCAAACATACAGGTTATGGGCAAACTGTCATTCATACTAATTTTTATCAGAGCTAAGATCCTAACTTTATAATAAAATGTTGTAAGAATCTGGCTTTATCGTTTCTGGATGGGTTAGGGACTTTTCATGTGAATTTTCCTTAACTGCTCTCTTTTTAACAGTGGCAAAGCTGTGGAACAAGCTGTAAGCAAATTCTGATAGCTGGGCATAAAGAGCACAACATCTGAGACTCACTGAATTCCCCTGTGCTTGGGGTGTGCAGTTACTGTCTCTGTGGAGGGGCTGTTCTGCTTCAGTGAAAGCATGGTACTCACTGAACCAATGCACTACAATCCTGAGAATCTGCTTTTCTGTCATTTTTAGGGAGGGAAAAAGTAAACCCACTGAAGATACTGAAAATGAAGTTACAAGAAACTAGAATTCATGTAGGAGCTAAAGCTGTTGTTTAGACTGTAAAAACTGCTGCACTGGTTAGCTTTGAAATCACCTGAAGATCAAGAATATATTGCTTACTCTGTTAATGAATTCACCAAAAAAATTTACCACTCATTTTGCACCAGGAGGTGCTTGTTCATTACACTGCTAATAAGAAAGACTGACTCTAAAGCATAGTTCAAAATGCAACTGTTTAGAACTAACAATATAAATATAATTTTATATCCCATCAGGTGCTGGAAACTGTCCTTTTAGATCTGCCATGCAGCTCTCATCAGTGGAAAGGTTGTAGTCATACTTGCTCTTACAGAACTTCTTGAAAAAGAAAACAACTAATGTCTGCTGTGAAGCAAAAAGAATGTTCACATTGAACTCTTAGATAAAAACAAGGACACAAAAGTTTTGCAATTGCCATTACTGAGTGGGAGCTGCCTACCATCTCCTCTGTAATAAGCAGCCAGCTCAGTCTGTCCAGCAACCAAGGAGTAGGTAGAGCACAACATTGTCCTGAAGGCCACCAGCACAGACAGGCCTGGGGCTACTTGGGTTAAGTGGTCTGGGCACTGCTAACTCCTCAGTCAGGATCACTCTGCCACCTTGGAGATAGGAATAAGTTAATATGTGAAACACAAAATGTAGACCAAGAAGGGATCATCGCTACTTAGCTACAGAAATATTTTTATTTATACTTTTTATACATGAAATCTGGCAATTTACCTTAGAATCTTTTAGGGTACATCATATCCTTTCCTTCGCATCATTCTCCTAACAGCTACTAAATAGGAGCATTCCTCAAGTATTTACATGTATCACAGTTTGATGCAGCATTTTTATATTGCTAGGTTCAGTAGTACAGGAGATTTATCTGAGCAAACACTGGGCCAGCTTGCCAGGTTACTGTCAACTAGAGGATTAGTAGTTCAGGTACTCACCTAACTCAGGCAGAGAAGCTGAGATAGATAAATGCAGGCTCAGCACAACTTCGTGCCTGTGTGTACTTGACAAGGAGACACTGTTACTAGAAAAGGTTTAATTATTTTAGTACTGATTGAAAACTACCAGCTCCTGACATCTAACACTTGAACATCTCCTGTGATTTCCACTATGCTGATCTTTTCAAATTGTTTAAAACGGTGCTTGTACTCCAGAATGTGAACACCATTAACAGCAACTTTGAACTGGTGGGCTTCACAGAAAATGATCAGCTGAAAAGCAAGAAGAGAAACAGTCATGTTGTTAGCTGATGAAAGCAACCTTGTAATCCAGCTTAGACTGGGGCAAGCCCTGCTACTGTTACAAAAAATATTTAATGGGAAGTACTTTTAAAAGTGAAACATCATCAAAATTCATGTAATCATCACCAAGTCCAACTCAGTCTCAATTCTTGCAACTATTTTAAAAGAGAATTGCCATTAAAACCAAGTAAAATCTCTGCTCCTTATGGTCCCATATAATTGTAAATATTCTTAAGACACTGAAATGCAGGCATGGGAGTTTTATTTAAATCTCCATTAGTAACATAACATTTAAGCACCACTGCTAATCCTTTGGACACAATCACCAGTTTGATGCTATGTTTTGGTCAATCTTACCTCAAAGTACATCCCTGGACTGAAAGGGAAGTCAGCAAGTTCCTTCTCTTCTTCTCCCCAGCTGTCATTAAGGTAGGAGTTCCTTACAAAGAGTTTATTTTTCACTCGGGGATTCAGATGTAACACAATGTCCTTTGAGTCACTTGTTTTCAGGTTTATCGCAAAGCTGGAAAATATTTTTTCAAAGTTTTACTATCCCAAGGGTTTATTGACATGCTGCAGTAGCCCGTGTTTGGTAAACCAAGCCCTTTGCCAATACTCAGAACTGTTCCAGAGCCAGGGCCATGATTCACCTGAAGAACCCAGCAGGAAGTTGACAGCACTGGAGGCAGCAAATGACCCTGCCTGATCTGCTGCACCTCTCACAGCTTCCTGTCCATGTCTCAGCAAAGAGGTTTGGAGGCAGGTGAGCCAAGTGCTGCTCTCCTGCAATGTTCTCACACAAACATAGAGTGCTATTTGGTCCACCATCTCCTCTTTACTTGGGCAATGGAGAGAGGAAGGTTTTGTTTTACCTGGTTAGACTCTAAAGTTCTCAATACATTTAAGGCAGGTGGGACACTGTGCATACAAAGTGTTGCTTTGTGGGCAGTGCAGCTCTGCCCAGGCTGAGTGATTTCTCTGCTATCTCAGACATGTAGGTACCTCAACACCAGGTACCCAAAGAGGTGCTCTGGAGAAGAGTGACCAGAGGGAAGAGTCACCCACATTCAAATGAATGCTTCAAACTGTGGCAAAGACCCCACTGCATTTGCAGAAGGAATATTCTCCTGAAATTAGCTCCAGCTGTCAGGTTATTTCCCTTTGAGAAGCCTAGATTTACAATATTTATAGGAAATAGCAGCAATGGCCACACTTCCAAGCTGTGAAGTCCTCTTTCTCACTGAGGAAAAGGAACATCTACAAGTGTGAACTGAGACCTTAAGTAAAGTAACTTACAAACTCTATAAATACCTATACCTTCAAAAGCACAACCACCAAGATGAGACAACCTGCAATGCCCAAAGAAACCCAAGAGTTTCTTCACACTTATAAGCAGTACATTCAGCACTTGAAATGTGCTATTAAGCTTTTCAAGGCAAAAGGGAGTAAACAAATGCGAAGTATTAATTACCCTGTTCAATTTCAAGTCCATTCAAACCTTGTGGATGTGGTATCTCAACTTCCAGCATTAATATAAACTGAGTGCTACTCAGCTGCATGGAAGGTATGTGCTTGAGGAAGCAAGAGTGCAATGCACACACACAACATAAAACCCCTGATTCTCATCCTTTGCACTAATTGCTTCATTTTTAGTCATGTTTCTGCAGAGTCAAAACCACCCTTCAAGCAAAGGGCATGATGAAGCACAAATACTTTCTCAGCTCTACTCTGACCACGTTGTGCTGCCCTTCCCCTTCCCCTTTAAATCATGTTGGGAAAAAGGCATCTTTTCAATCAGTTTTTCCTCATTTGGTATCAAAATGACAGCTCATTCTCCCCTACCAGCTTTCATCACTCAGTTGTAGGCACTTCTATTCTTATACAATCCCTACAAAAGATGCCCAAGAAGTATTCAGAGAAAGGTTGTAACACACAGCATTTGAGCAAACCTGCAACTCAGATCCAATTCACTCCACTTTCCATTTACTTCTTCCAGCTCCTTACTCTGGGATCTTTTTAGAATAAAAACTGTCTCTGTATGATATGTGTGCTCATAAGCCTCTCACACTGGTAACCCTGAACAGATACACAGTCTTGTGAATGAAGCAGATTTAATAGGCTAGACACTCAGGTTCTACCTTCACTTTGCACAGTGCAGCTCCTCCTTTAAGTCCTCTCTAAAGCAGCATCCTGGTTCCTGAGGGAAGTAGTTTCATATGATCCCAGATGCAAAGTTACAAGTAAGGCCATGGAAAACACTACTTAATCTCAAGAGTGGCCCAGGTAAATAGCAAAAATATTCAGTAATGCTTACCTCTTTGGTCTTTTATTCACTTCTCCTTTAATGGCAACTGTGCATCCTGGACAAAGTGCAGTATCAAGTCTCCCAACGTAAGGAACTCCCTGGAAGTTCACCAAAAGTAAAAAATGTGACTGGTTTTCAATATACAAGCCAAGATTTACTATGGCAGGAAGAGATCTGGCCTACAATTGCTAGTTTGCATTTATAGCTAAAGTTATTCCTACCATCATGTTCTGGGGTACTCAAACTATAGTGGAAAAGTTACATTAAGTTAAACATATCAATATGTTGGGTTTTTGTTTTTGACTACCACCTTAGGTTCAAAAAAAACTTAAATTTAAAATTTAAAATTATTTACAACTACTTCTACCTCCACTAATGGTGGAAGGAGGTGAAATAGAGAAAAAAAAGAAAAAACAACACGAAAACCCCTGTGCTAATTTGCTGCTTTTTTATTCATTGTGTGAGAAGTTATTTATATCAGGGAAAAGGATTGAATGGAGAAGTATTTGATATTTATGTCCACTACTTGCAAATGACAATATTGCATGTTATTTGGTTTTGAAAAAAGACTGAGGAAGGCAGACTGTCAAGTGACAATGGCACTCACTGCAACTTCCCTTTCTCCACAATTTTGTTTGTATATATTCCTGGCTCTCAATCTCTTTTCAGTTTAAACATGATCCTTACTCCAGTCCAGATACAGTCCACCTGGTACAGCTTTCTGCAAAAAGATGAGCACTCACTCTGTCTCTGTTCCTTGCTAATTGGGTGCAAGTTCCAACTCTACGGTGTGATGCTTGCACACAGCCACCTGAAGTGTGCACAGGTGTGGATGTGTCCACAAGATAAAGAGGTAGCCAGACAGGTTCCAAGATATGGAACCCTTACCATAGGGACATTTGGTGTACTACAACTTCAGAATACTTTGGTTTTTGCCAGTATTTCCTCAGGCACAGAAAACTAAGCATGCTTACTTGAAAGAAAGTTTTAAATGTGATATGGTCTGTTAAAACCTCAGGCAGCTCACGTTTTATTTCTCTGTTTGTGGCTGTGGAAGCTGTGTTTATCTTCTGGGCTTCCTAAATGTTTAACAAATAGCTTCATTTCTACTAACAGCAGCAAAGAGGATTACTCTCTACAAAACCTCACTGATGGTCATCTCCCAGTGCATCCTCAATTCCCTTGTTCCATATTTTTTCATTAATAATTGAGATGGTTTTACTTTTTTTTTTTTTTTTTTTTAACTCTTCACATTTACATCAAGTCTACACGAGACACTTACAAATTGTGAACCATCTGGCACTTCCCCCTACAAGAGAAAACAAACAGCATTAACAAGCTTATCAGACACCAGGGAGATTCATTCCACCTTCTACAAACATACGTACATTTTGTGTGTTTATCTTTGTTACTCCTAGAGATGATGGCTGAGAGCCTTGCAAGGACTGCAGAGAGAGAGATATTTAGATGTCATTGCTAACACCACAGAACGTTAACATAAAACTGGTTCAGAACCATATAAAGGTCTGTACTGCTTTGGAGAACAGAGGGTTCTCTTTGGAGTTAAGCATGGAAATGTAGGGCTATGGCAAACATGGAAATCTGGGGCTATGGTAGAGGAAAAGATTGCCAAAACTCTACAAACCTAGGGAAAGTCCTTAAGATAAATTGCTGAAGCCAAATCAAGATTTCTAGAGATTTCATTTTAGTTTGAATCTTTATTTCATGGTCAGAGCACTGTTAACCCCTTAGTATCTGAGGGTACCCACTGCACTTTCTTCACTGGGGTAGGGATACCAGCAGGGCAAGTCCATGCAGGGGGGCTTGGGATTCTAAGCAGTCCCCTGCATCCCAGTCCTTTCCCCTAGGAAGGACAGATGAGCAACACAGCCACAAATAGATACAGATCCTAGCCCTGGTCAGACTGTGTCTTCAGTTTATTTATTCCCATACAATCCTCCATGTTCTTCCTCAGAAGACTGTATTAGAAGCAAAGACAGAAAGGAAACAGTTGCTCTTCTCCATTTCTTTGTTCCCCAAAGGATATAACATGAGCAACCACAGATTAAACTCTGATTTGTCATATGCTTGGGACAGAAATTAATCTACAGCAGCACCTGCTTGCCCCCAAGCTCTTCATGGAATCAGTCCTCTAAGATCAGGAATCCCACAGCTTTGAAGTAACATTATTTTGGCAACATGCCCAAGGTCGAGTGGTGGGGCCCATAAAAGTCTGTACATAGGTTTTGCAAAGGATCACTGATTATACATACCTTTATGTTTAGGCCCTATTTTAGGCCAAAATCTCCACCTTCTATCAACACAGTTATTAGTTTGCTGAGTCAGACCTGAAATTTGGCAGCAAAAGGCTCACATTTTGTCCACAATGTAGTGAGGATGGGACAGAAGAGACCCAAATATTACACAGGAGTACATAGGCTGCCTTTAGTGAGTGGCAGTGAAGAAAAAGCATTCACCTGCTGCATCTCCCTGGAACTCAACACCTTCTGTTTCTGTTTGAAAAGTCTCCCCCTTCCAGAGCAGAAGCATCTCTCCCTTTTGCACAGGGAACAACTTTCAGCTTCTCCCTGCTGATTTAATTCTCTAGGAGAGCTGGCAACTGAGGGGAAGCACAGCACTGCCCTCACTTTAAATTCACTGCAGTTAGGTCTAAGAGTGTAATGGATTAAGTATTTCCAGATACTCTACCTATGACAGCACAGTTTTGTTCAAGTGCAAGTCAAGCACAAAGTCTTCAAAAAAGGACATCTCACCTCCCAGAAATAAACTTACACTTGTACTTATCACTTAATTCAACAGTTTAGCCATTTTAGCAGGAAAAACAGGTTTATATGCACAAGCAGTTCCAGCTGTGTCTGAACCTGACATCTGGAAGCCAAGCACCAAGTTACAGCTGTAGCTGAACTTGTCACTTAGAAGCACTGAACACTAAGAGTTCATTGCAGAGCTCCTGCAATACTTGAAAAGTCCAATCCTTTCCTAGCTCCAGTATCCAATCAGCTCATATACCATCTGTTCTGTTAACTTTGGAAGCTGTAAACTTTGTCACACTTTTGCCCCTAAGCTCAAGACTAAAACAGGAAGAGAGATCCTCCCACGAGACTCATGTTGAAATGCAGGGGGGGGGTATGTGAAAACTTGTTACTGACACAGTGCAGCTGCTTTTCTTTATTTCCTTTTCACCACAAATCCTATTCTGTAGCTAAGCAAGACAGAGAAAAGGGATCCAACAAGTCAGCTGTCTGTATAACTTACTTTAGAAACAAAATCTATACTTTTGATGTGCACTTTGCCATATATTCCAAGAGTATCTATTCTTTCAAGGCTAACTCTGTGGTTGTAGAGCAGCAAGTGCTTCTTGTTTACAGACACCTGGAGAGACAGGAAACAAAAATTGTATTAAACATTGTATTACACCAGCCAGTATCAAACTGTATGCATATAATTCTGGCTTACACTGGTTTGCTACAGAAGCAGGGAGTGTCCTTGAAATTTCAGAGCAACTAAGTTCAGCTCATCCATGATTCAATCTCAATTTCCATCACTATGAGGGAGATTGATTTGTCCACTAAAATTTGCATTTCACGAATTTTTTGTTTCTATCGCCTCATCATTTACCAATGTGGTATTATCAGTTTAATAAAATTTATTAGTGCAGTCTAACAGAACAAGCAAATTCACCACAGATATTTCCTCCAAGAAGACTGTACAACACTAGTCACATAACTGGTTTATCCCAAAGTTTATCTTATCCTTTGCATATAAGGGAAGGATAGAGTAGCCAGCAGCCACAGCAGGAATTTAC
The DNA here is from genome assembly GCF_036169615.1 of Heliangelus exortis. Classification (NCBI taxonomy): domain Eukaryota; kingdom Metazoa; phylum Chordata; class Aves; order Apodiformes; family Trochilidae; genus Heliangelus; species Heliangelus exortis. The sequence goes on along the minus strand of NC_092424.1, from coordinate 6,202,517 downwards.
TTGCCTACTCATCCAACTTAGAGGAAATCCAGAATTAAAGGCTTGCTTTGTTTTAGCATCTCTTTAAAGAAAAGCTTGGAAACTTTCTTGTAGTTAGACTATACCTAGATAACAGAGAAACTAAGGCTTTATTCTAAGTATTTATTGTAAGTATACTCTCACTTCTTGGCCTGATGACTGGCTGCAGATAAAGAATCAACCCAGGCTCACCTGGAATTTATCCTTTAAAACCATGATGACAATCTCAAATGACATCCCTTTTTGAAATGGCATCTCATAAGTGATCTCCTCCCAGCCCCATTTTTCCCTCTCCAGGGTGTTGCAAACAATGCAGCCAGACCGTTTGAAGCGGGGGTTGAAATGAAAAGCCACATCAGCTCGAGGTTTTATGCTGCTGCCACACTGTAAATCCACCTGGAACCTAATCACAGAAATAAGGCAAACCACATTCAGCTCAGTTTGTCCAGAAATAACCAATAAGTTTAGTGTATTTGTGGTCTCTGGTGGAGCCTCAGACCAGTCAGACACAATGAGTATTGCTGGATAAGGAAAAAACAACAAAACAAGCCTGTATTTGTCCAACCCAGATGTGACCTACACACTTGTGAAAGCTTCTCCCATGATTTATTGTAACAAATTAAAACAGTTAAGTTTTAATTTAGTGGTCATCCTTCATATCATGTAATGGTGTAATGGCACTTTTTCTGCCATCATCTTCAGTGTAACAACTAAACAGACCTTGGGCAAAGTCAGGGAACAGAACCCCCATACTGGGCAAACACACAAGTCCATACTTCCTCATCCCAGTTTAAGTTAATCCCTTCACACCACACATTGAGTTATCAATTTTGTTTGTTTCAGAGAACCTCTTCATACACACAGACATATGCTGTGGCAGAGAAAAAAGTTACCAAAGTAGGCAAAGTGAAAAGAGAGAAGAGGGCATGAGGAGAAAGTAAAATATTAGTTCATTCTCCACTTCTCATCACAAAGCTTTCATCAGCCACTTCAGCCTGTACTCACTCTGATGCTATCTCAAGTATCCAGACCCAACCTTTGAATGCCATCATAATTAGGACCTCTGGAAATATATTCTCCATTGCATTCTTGTTCACATGGTCACACTGCAAAATGTGACACCACAGCCACTACCTGTCTGCATCATCAGGAACAGCACCATTTATCACAATCAGCTCTCCAGGAACAAGACCACCAAGTATTGTCCCAACATATGGAATGATCTAGAAGAAAGAAGGGGGGGGAAAAAAGATAAAAAAAGAGTCAAATGATATTTTGTGATTGAGAAAAAAATACAGAATAGTTTAAAAATTAATATTCTAATAGTTACGTGGTGGTCTAGCACATTAAAAGAAACACAATTAACTTTTGAAAGAAACAGTAGAAAAGCACTTTTCTTGGCAGTAGAGGAAGACCAAAAGATTATATTAGGTGATAAACATGAAATAAATAGGCTGCAATCCCTTTGCTTGCTGGTAGTTGCTTGGATTGATTAATATACAAGCTGTACACAAGAGGCTCATTTTTATTCAAAGAATAAGAAGAATAATAAATAAGGAAAAAAACACCTATCTTGGTCATTTTAGTTTTAGTACACTGCCCCTGAGAGGCAGTAGCTCTGAGCAATGCAGCAGAGTAAGAAATTGCTGGTTCAGTCTCCAAAAATAATAAACACACAGACAGAGCACAGGGATGCTGGGACTGAACCATTCTAATGCATTGAAGTTATTTACCCATGGAAGAGAAGCTGTGGCAAAAGCACTTCTTTACGTTCAAAAGGATGTATTTATTTCAGAGGAAAGAAGGTTGGCCCATCAGCTCTTCAGAAGCTCAGGCACAGAATCTGCAAGGCCATAATAGAGCATTTCCTGGGTGCAACACCACAGTCTTAATGAGGTTTTGTCATCACAGATTGTGCCTGTAAATTCCACACATCTCAAAAAGTTCTACTGATTTTTCCCTGTGTATTAAGAGCAATGCTTGCCACATCATATGACCTTATAAGCATCCCAGCTCTCTTTCAGACCTCCAAAAACACCTCTAAAGCCAACTGGTCAATGTCAACTGATTTTACAAGGTCTTAAAGATCACGTTTTTTCTAATACTTGCCAGTTTTCATAAAACAAGAGGACCAGGTTATGGTCCTGAGGAGGAAAGGACTGTGATAACACAGCTTCCACCCAGCTTGCTGAGTAGCAGACCACTGCCCCATCACATGGGGTGTGACAACTTTTCTTGCCACATGGGTCAAGGGCATAAAGAAGAAACAGGATATTCTGGATGATTCAGAACAGTACAGGAAGGAAGGAACACGTCCCAGACTCAAAGCTGTAATTAAGCTCTTCAGTTCTGCTCCTGGAACTGTCTGAACAGTTCTGTCTCCTGGAACAACTCACTGAAACAGTGAAATCTTTATAGCCCTCCTTCCTCCATCCCTACTACCTTCACCTTGTGGTATTCAGACAGGTGACAACCACAGCAGGGCAGAGGATGAAGACAGTTCAACATTAGGTTGCTCATGGCCTTTTCTGGAGGCTGTTCAGAAGTCATCAGCACAATCTTTCCCAACTCTACCTTCACGTTCTAATCCCAAATGCTCCCTTATCCCCACCTTGGGGTTTCAACCCCTAAGCCCTCGTTTACCCCTTTGAACTCTCCAGCCTGGTCTTGTCACCCATCATACTCAATCAGTCACCTTGCAGGCACCCAGTTTTGCTGAGCTTTTACTCTATTACACAGATTTTTTTATCCTCAACACCTTCTAATCTTCCACACCTTCTCTCCAACCAAAATCCCCAACTTTCCTTTTCTTTTACCCCTTTCCCTTTCCAGGTCAGTCCTTCCACCTTCTAGTTAATCTCCACACAGGTTTTATTCCTCCCCCAGCTGGGTTATGAAGAAGGTTGAAGCTCTTCCCCATCATCCCTAACTCTAACCACTTTGCAAGCAATGAACCAGTACTGGGACTGAGCAGTGACATTCACTAAGGATGAGGTTGTACCAGTGCAAAGCTGCAATAGGTCAGGAAGCCCTGTGCAGGTCTGCACTGCTGTACACTCCACATACATACTCTACAGACTTCCATATTTTTAAAGAGTTCTAGCCCAGAATGTTAACAATACCAGTTCCTGCAGGCTCAAAGAAACTATTTATTTTTTTTTTTTAGATACCATATAAAAACACAGCTTCCTTTAGCCACATGCCAGTGTCAGGCTGCTGTCCCTCATCATGAGAATACTACAGCTTTTCAGAGAAACTCTCCAGACTCTAAGCCAGGCAAACAACATTCTGCCTAATTCACTCTGTGCAATTGCTGAATTGTGCTAGCTGAAGTCTTCCCTGCAAAACAGAATTTATTGGAAAATATCAGTTCTTGAAAGAAAATTCCAAGTGTAATCATTCAGACTGAAGCTAACAAACTACATTTTACAAGGGCATCGCCCATGTTTACAGAGGAGTGAAAACACTGCTTATCATACTTTCACTTTCATTCCAGCACATTCTGCAATAACACCAGCCATCCACATAAGCTCTGTATGAAAAAGGATTACTCCCCAAGGCCAACAGAACTTCCTTCCTGTGCTGGATGTCCTGTGCATGAAGTGTCTGCTTCCTTACAGCACAGTATCTAAGCACCATCAGCTCCTACTGTCCCCTCTGACAGAGATGTCCCCTCAAACAACTGAATGATGCAGAGAGTTGTCAGTAACAGCCCCCTCTGGGCAAAACACTGCAAGTAGTAACTATTGACACAAAACAGCCAAGTTTCTTCTCCCAGTTCCCAAGGGAGAAGCTGCTGACATGACTGGAGAGTTACCGGGTTACTGATGGTTTTCTGTGATCCATCCAAGGATATCATCTTCCCTCCTCCAGTTCAAGTTTGTCAGTTCCGTGTGATCCCTGCTGGAATGTATTTATAGGACTCACTGGCTGAGCAGCACCACAGGATGGATCCTTTCAAAAAAAACAAAGCTTTTAATTAGAAAGAAACAAAGTGACACTTCATGAAGTGAAACCCTCCAAGGTAGAACTTGAAGCCAGCACACGAAATGATGGAAACATTTTTCCCCCAAATTTGCTGGTGTTTTGAAATACAAAAATTGAAGGCTTGCTTAAAGAAACAAGATGCCAGTCTAACAAGGGACAGTGCATAATGGGTAGTACCATGTCATTAGTAGCTTCCCAAGATGCCGTACACTGAGAGAGAATTCCACCTAAAAATCATCATTGTATAGGGGAACACTTGTAACTCAGTAACATCTCCATTTGCAGCTGACCCTTGCCTGCAGACAGGGGAGAGCTACACACTACAAAAGCTTTTTTTTCCAAGACAAACAAACAAACACTTCTCTTTCCTTTAACACTTTTTGTGCTGTTTCCAGACTTCCCAAGGCAGGCAAACCCGAGGAGCTGAATTTGCTTTTTTCAGTTTTATCTTACATAAAGTTAAGAGATACCAGGCAAAGACATATCAAGGAAGGAAAGGGTGTTTCACATTTCTTCCTCCAAAACGTACAATTCCTGAACTCCACGAATAACTACAGGGCACAGCATTAGTAAGAAACGAAACAACAGCTTGTGAGCACTTCCAGCCACACTAAAATTTCTTCAGCAAATCTGCTAATAAAATGACCAAAATTCAGGGCCTAATTGAAACTGCTAGGCAATTATTTCTTGCACATTCTGGAGAAACAAGTAAAGGCAGCATGCAAACTGTGTGCTGAGAGGCAGGCAGGGAAAGGGCAAAGGTAAGGGTTCTCGGATCATTACTGTGTGACAACAGCGAGCAAGTTGTAAAAAAAAAAAACCAACCAACCAACCAAAAACCAAACGAAAAAACCCACAAACCACAACCAAACCAAAACCTCAAAGCCTGCGACCTGTCCCAGAGGACCCTGGGGTTAAATCTTCGGCAATGATCTAACAACAGAGTCGCAAATTGCAACATTTAGCTTATCTCCTGGGAAATGTGGGCCAGGAAGGTATTAGTTTTCCTACTTTAGACCAGTGCCTAAAATTCAATTCAACAACAGGTGCTAATGCTTTATAACTGTTTTGCCCTCTGATCTTCTCAAGGGTGTGATATCATCAGTTCACAAGAGGAAAGTGCAAAGGCAGACAAATTCCACTACTTTCACTTTTAAAAGAAAATCAAGATGGAAGCAAGCAGTAATCCTGCCTTCAGCATTGAGAAGTCCAATAGCAAACCCCCAAAAAAAGAAACCCAGATCTATAACCCAGTGCCCAGCAGTCTCCTAACTGGACTTCTCTGGGCATGCTAGATCCTGCTGGAAGAGGAATCTGGAACAGAACTGACTGCCAGTTTTGCCAGACCAGGTGGGACTTTGTTTATTGAAAAGGTCACAATAATAAAAGAATATTGCAATTCAGGTCCCACAGCTGGATACCCAAGACAATATCTGGTGGTCAACTATTGTCCTGACCTGTAACATGATAAAAAACCAAGCAAGACTGAGTGAGAACTTTAGGGCAGCTGATAGGATGAAGGTATAAATTTTCAGTTACCTTAGCTAATTTTAATACTAAAAATCACACCCCTTTCTGAATAATGAGCATGCTGATCTGTTAACCTCTCTAAATGTTTTAGACATGTACTTAGATGCACGAACATAGGAGTGGTAGATCATTTGTTGTGATTTTGCCTTTGTCACTATTTTCTATATGTGATCCTGTGTGCCAAAAGGGGTGCTGGCTGATGTTAAATATAGACTAGAAATAAAGGCAAATAATCTTGACACTGTGTGTTGACTGGCTTACTGCACACCAGTGTAAGAACCCAGATTTGGAACATCCTGACTACACTTTAAGAACTGAAAAAGATATGTATGTTTTACTCTTGTCTCACATACTGCAAAGCAGCTGGAAACCCCTTCAATTAAAAAAACAAAACAAAGAAAAGCGAAACACACACACACAAAACAAACAAACAAAAAAAAACAACAAACCAAAACACACCACAACAGGAAAAGCAGAAAAGTCAGCGACCACCTCTTAAACTGTCCTACTGTGACATGCAGAAAATGTCTTTCATGAGGGTAACTCAAATCAGACTTTAACACCAAAGCTAAATTTTATACTAAGTCAAACAAGAGAATAAGTGAAATTATTTCCTGGATACCCACACGCAATTAAAACACCAGTGCTGCCCACTTCACCAGGAAAACTCAGCTCCCGCAGCCACCTCAGCCCCCTCAGGCCCTCCGAGCAACCCTCAGCTCCACAGAGTCCCCCCTCAGCCGGGGCCACCTCAGGCCCCCCGGGCAGACACTCGCTGTGGAGACAGTTACTGCTGCTTTTACGCTCCGGTTCGCCCCTTAAAGCCACGCTCCCTCTTTACTCACCCAAGGTCGCCAGGTGGCTACCAGAGCCCGCAGACCCCGGGTCCCAGCCCGCCCGCCGACACCATCGCCCCGCCCGGCCCGGCTCCTCCTCCCGCCCGCGACGTCACCGCGCACGACGTGCCCCGCGCGCTGCCTCAGGAGCTGGGGCGGCGGCCCGAGTGGGAGTTCAGCGGATGTGATCTCCGAGATCATCCAATCCAACCTTTGACCAACACCATAATCAAGCTACTAAACCATGTCCTTAAGGACCATGTCCAAACGCCTTTTAAATGCCTCCGGGGATGGCGACTCCACTACTGTGCTGGGTCATTCCAATGTCTACAACACTCTCAGTGAAAAAATACTTCCTACCATCCAGCCTGAACCTCCCGTGGTGCAGCTTCCATCCATTTCCTCTGGTCCTACCACAGTTGACTAAGGAGGAGGCTTTTTCCCTCCTCGCTCCAACCTCCCTTGAGGTAGCTGAAGAGAGCAATGAGGTCTCCTCTCACGTCCTCCAGACCAAACACTCCCAGCTCCCTCAGCCACTCCTCACAGGACTTGTGCTCCAGGCCCTTCATGAGCTTCATTGCCCTTCTCTGGAGATGCTCCAGCACTTCTGTGTCCCTCTTACAGCCATGTGCCCAGAACCGAACACAGTACTCACTGTACTGTACTCAACACGGTACAGAGCCAAGTACAGAGGGATGATCACCTCGCTATTCCTACTGGCCACAGTCTCCCTAACACAAGCCAGGATGCCATTTGTCTTCTTGGCCACCTGCGCACACTCACATTAAGTCGACTGCCAACCAATACCTGATCCTTGGGCTCAGCCCAGAGCTGACAGCTTCTTCCTGAGGGGTGGGCAGTGCTCTGCTACCCCGGGAGGGCGCATCTGATGTGACCTGGGCAGAAGGGCTCCATTGTTTCATGGCCTTCCCACCAAGCCGTGCCTGGCACCTGTCTGAGAGGCCAAGCCGGGCCATGGGCCCCTGGCCCAAGGCTTCAGCATCTGCCTTTTGGGTTTGGATTTACAAGAGCTCGAGTAACAACTTGGTCACGAAGATAATTCAGCCCTTAATGGTACCGCAGGATTCCCCTGCGAGCTCTTCACTTCCTCCGTGCTTTGTGCTTCCTCTGTAGCTCTCTGGTTACAGCCCAACCCTGTCTGCTCCTAGCAAGATGCATCTCCTGTGACCAGACCCAAAATAGCCCACTGGGTCATGTCAGGACTGTGGAGTTTGTGAAACCTGGAGATCTTGGGTACACACACATCAGTCTTACACCCACGGCCCCAGGGCTGTGCTTTTATCCTCCAGTTCCTCGCATGCTTTGCTAAATGTGGTTTTGGCTATTTCAGTCTAGTAAACTGATAGGATAATTAAGTCCACAAAACTAAAGGCTGCAATGGGAAAGGCTCACAAAATTAAATTACTGTATCCCATTCAATTACAGGCATTACAGCATTTTCTTTGCCTTGCAGGAAGCAGTGCACGTGGCTATAGGAAAGTCAGGACTCTTGCCAGTAGCTCAGTTTAGTAGATAATACCTGGTCTTCTGTTCTACAATTAACCAGCACACACAAAAAAAACCCTACCAAATCACACCTGCTTGCTCGAGTTCTGCTTACAGTTGTAGGACAGCTGCTTTAAAAGGTACATCAGGTTAGCTGTATCAAATCTGAAGGATTAATTCATGGAGAGATAACATTTATTTTAAGAACTGCAGAAATGAGCTATTCAGATTAAAAAGCAGCAAAGTAGATCATGTGGGGAAAGATACTTTAGAATCAGACATGGTTTTGAGAGGAGACTGGGAATTATTGTCTGTAATCATGTTATAGCAAGAAGCCTGTGATTGAATTGTTCTACAAAATTCCAAAACACTTTTTAAAAAGAGAATGAAGAAAAGGTCTTATGGTCTGAACTGACACTTAAGTTTTCCTTTGAAGCTATTGTTCCAGTCATTCCAGTTTAAAGAGTGGAAAGTTTTGATAAAACTGGGCTGACAGAAGTACATTTAATGCCTTCACTTCTCAGTATTAGAAAACAACCTCAAAGTTTAAAGGTTTGGGCCAAATAACAGGGACAGAAAAGATGCTGAAAGGCTAGAATGAAAAATTAGTGATGCTGAAAGGAGGAGCAGTAAGTAGAATTGTTTCTACAAGAGCCATGGAAAATACAGTTCCACTACTTTATTCCTATTTCTCACTCAGAGCTTCTGCTTTTGGGAAGAAACAATCCAAAGGAGATATGTGTAATTAAAAGTATGCAGCAGTTTTTTATTGAAGCAGATATTTAATTAAGATACTGATTATATTTTTGAAGGCTGACTCATAGGCAGTTTATGAAATCTGTATATGAAAATCCCTATTTCAGCTCCCAAACCTAATGCACCATTGGCAATGACTCAGCTGGATTACAGCTCGAGTAGCCTTGCACTACACTGCAGTTTTGTTCAGACTGACATTTTACTGTCATTTTAGAGACAGTCATTTTACTGCTGATTTCTCAGGACTGCTATTTTAAGCACCATTTACTAGCAGCAGTCATGATGGCAAACAACAGTGTCTTCCCTTATTTCCACAGTCCAAGTCCTAATTGAGGGTTTTGCTTTTAGGGCTACAATTCAGCTTGCACACAACTTGCTGGGACTGTGCACTCCTGTCAGCAATCTGACTTCTCATGTTCCAGCAGAATTTTGCTTGCTGGGGAAACAGAAATGCTTAGTCAAGACAAAAGTAGGCAGTTTCTGCTTAAGCAAATTTAGCAGCTGTTCTTGGCCAAAAGGTAGCATTTGAGGGAGGACCCTACTATCCTCAAGAAATCTTACCTGCCTTTCCTGACCCAGCCACAAGGACTGGGAGAGGACCCAGCAGTGCAGGAGCCATTAGGAACTTCCCCCTCATTTTCACTGATAATCTCCAAATCTTACCTATTCCTTCTTGGGTACCAACAGTTTTGATTCATCAGTTGAAGTCCACTCAGATATCTGGGAAAATTCAACTAAACTCATGACCTGGCACTTTTTTTTTTAATCCTTTCTCACAGATGGCTTCACAAACACCACTTAATTGGATAGAAAGAGTACAACCACAACTATTTTGAGTCCTGTAACTTGTTGGTAAAGGAGTTGCTATGTTTGCTCTTTCCTCCCTGCAGCAAGCATCTCACATCTGCACATCTCCAAAGCAGAGGCTGCCTTCCCTGCTGAGCAGCAGGGCTGTATCCAAACTGCATTACAAGCTGCTCTGTCCTTTCAGAGTCACTCCAGCAGTGCTTTGGCTCTGCCAGCTGCTTGTCCTATCTGCTGCCATCCAGCTATCCTGCTCTCCGCTACCTTTCATTTTTCAGCAGAGTGCCAGGAAGTGGTTACATTCTATCCTAGTTCCTCAAAGGAAACTTCTTAAGCAGCCCTTGCTTCCCAGCCTACAACCTGTATCTCTCAGGGCAGCAAATCACTGCCAAAGTTTTATGAATAGTTCCCACTAGAAGTTTTTCACTAATTAATGGTGAGCTTTTTAAAAAAGAGAAGTCTCTAGACTTGACAAAATAAACACATTTCAAAACCTTTCATGGATCCTTTTTTGTTCAGCTCTCCACAATTTCAACAACCATTCTTCCCTTTTCCCTTTCAGGCCTATCCAACATTTTCTGTAGCAGGGGACTTGTGTTTCTCAGTTTCCTTCCCAGCCAATGCACCAAAGGCCAAAGTTGTGCTGACCTGAGTCTAGGAGCAGGGCAGGCTGCATAGCTGGCTACACTTTTTTTTATGCACACAGTGCCCTAAGAGTTTCCCTAAGTACTGCTGATTTTTTGAGTTTGCTACACAACACCTGCAGTGTGGGAGGGACAAAACTGGCTGTTCTACATCAAGTCAAACACACACCCCATGGTCATTACAGATTGTGGCCATCAGGAGCTGCCTAGAGGAGCAGAAAACCAAGGCAAGCACACAGTACAACACACTCAGCTTCTGATCATCACCCATTTAGGACTTCCTGAGACAGAGGTTACAACTGCACCATCTTCATTAATAAGCAGACTGTGAATTTGTCTGATTAATTTTTTAGGTCAATGTCATGACTTCTGGGCCTCTACAACATGACTGATGGCAGCATGTAGTACATTTTAATGAATCATTGTGAATATTCTTCAAGAAAAATCCTGTCCAGAACCAGAAGCTTCTCCCCCCTGTACATACTGCTTATATGGTGTACACCACTGTGACCATATTAATAACCTCCATGGCTCTCTGCAGGTTTCATCAAGAGCCCTTAACAGACTGGTAACAGCTCAGAAATATCTACAAGAGGTTAAACCACCTGGTAAGTCTACCCAGATGTTTAATCACACATACCCCCAGCTGGGGGTACAGGCAAGCCCTTCTCAAGTTTGACAGCTACTGCTTGCCATCAGGTTCTTCTAAGATGGAGGCAGTCCCAGTCCTTGGCCAAAAACCACATGTACAAATACTACAGGCTCCACCTTTACAAATCATTTCCTCCCAGTGCTGCTGACCACAGCCTTGCAACCATGACTGGCTGAGCCCAGGGGCAAAGAAAAGTACTTTTCTGTCAAAACAGGCAACTGGCCCAAGTCCTCATTCAATGGTGCGCTGCCCAGCTGTCAAAAACTGACCCACAACTTAATTACAAGACGTATTTAAATGAGTTATTAATAACTAACTGCTTTTCCTTCATGGACAGAGAACTTGATAGGCTGCAAAAATTACAGTAGGCTGTTCTTTAAGGTACTATGAAGGCCATGCACTTTCCTTGACATTGTTTAAACAATTTTGCTGACAGATAATTTCCAACTATGTCTGGCCACAAGTTAACAGTGTTACCCTCACTTAAACCACCATAAGGCATATTTTACATTTTTTTCCACTTGTTAAAAGTCTGAATTGGAACTGTGGGAGGCAGTGAGTTTGAGACAGTGAAAAATACACAATCTCTTGCCCATTCTGAGCTCTCCATTCCTCAGTAGCAATTCAGGAAGCAGAATGGTTTACAGTTTCTGTGTAACTTCCTTCCAAGCAAGTACCTGGGGCCATGCTGACTACCTTATCCTTTATGGAAGGCTTCCAAAGGACAGCCCCAAACCTATCTTGCATTCCTCTCCACAGATTAAAGGGAAGCATTTGCAGTGAGTAAGTCAACTGGATACTGTCCCCATTTTGTTGGGGATGTCTTGTAGTTGACCTCACAGCGGGGCTCCTGGAGCACAAGACTGTATCTTTGCTGTTGAAGAACAGTTACCAGGCTCACCACATCTTAGATAAAGCTTCAGAAATAAATCATAGTGGTTTGGACATCTTCATAGAAGCTACAGTGGGTGGGAAGGGCCACTGATTATAGTGCAGGCACAGACAATCCAGCCAAAGAACTGGAAATCCCTAAATGGGAGGGCAGGTCATGTATGGGAACAGCAGAGACAAAACCAATAGTTTAGTAGAGCCTTTTCAGTGTCCATGTGTTTATCTAACCTTCATTATCAGATTGGTTATTAATTCAGGAAGAGTTCACCTAATGCAGGTTTTATACCTCTCTATGGTTAGTAGCTCTGCTACAAGTTTCTAGATAAACCTCTTTTTTTCATCACCTTATGAAAATTAACACATTTTTCATATGGAAAAGATTAAAAAAAAATACATCTTCCTTTCTTGAACAGCAGTATCTGTTGCAAACATACATGCTTTAAGATGCCATGAATCTTGTATATATGAAGTTTTTTATACAGCACAACTAGTTGATAGTTCAGTTCCCAGGTGACTGGTGAGGAAGAAAACAGCTGTTTCCATAGCTGTAATAAAAACAAATACAATAAAGTGAAACACTGGCAATCTATATTTCTCCTAAAAATAGAATACATTATAACAAAAGAAATAAGAATAAACACTCAGACCCGAGATCTTGTGAACAGATATAAAACTAAAAAAGTGTGTACATCTCAATTCATGCCATACAAAGATAAAAAAATATTTCAAGTATACTAATGAGTAATCCAGTGTGTGATGAAGTTTAAGGCTAACATTTTCAATCTTCAGTGCTGAATCTATACAAATCCACTTGTGACCTCTTAGAAGCAGCTTTTTTTCCATCAGACATGAATCCTTGCAGCTGAAACTAACTTTTCAAGAGCATCAAAGGTTTAGAACTCATTTCCACAAGACAGCAGTGTTTCTGTTTTACAAGCTTTATCCATAAAACAGGAAAAGGGATAGATTCCAGTTGAACATCTTGATTCAGAAATGCTGCTTCATCATTTAATTTTTCCACTGTGATTCTTAGGTGAGGGCTCCAGCTCCTTGCTGGACTGGACTGCTACCAAAGCAGAGAATAAAATACCACAGACTTTTTTGCAGTATTTTACAGGAGAGAAAAGTTGCTGGCATATTTGCTGGCACTCACCACTCAGAACAACTTAACACAGAGACATGATCCTAATCACACATACAAAGTATGGGAATTATATTGGACAAGCTGCATTGTGAGTTACTTGCACAAACACAGGGGATGTCTCTCTAGAAGTTGAGAGCAGCAGCCAGCCAAGCCACAACATTAGTCCTCAAAGCTTATTCTAGAGCTCCTAACTAAAGAGAGAAGATTGCTTGCAAAGTTAAGAGTTTACAAACATCTATCAGGAACCTTGGTTCCTAGAAGAGGAGCATGAAGTATTTGAGCTGCAGACCCAACAAGATAAGGCAGTACAATATCCTCTTTAAAATATGGCTTGAAAACTTACTGTTCTAAAGAGTAGCAGCTTTTTTTTTGAGGAATAGTTAAAAAAAAGAGAAAAAAAGTTATTTAAAATTTTGATTTTCCACAAGCTTTTAAAAGAATTCAAACCTAAAATTTAGGTCAGTCTTTTCACCTTGAAACTAGATCTTCAGCTTCTTGAAGTCACTAAAATAAAGTTAATTTATGTCACTTCAGGACTAGCACCTGACATTGAAAATGTTAGTCTGTGTTCTAGCTCCTCTGTAACCATATCACTCAGTACCTACAGTGTAACATTACTGGAGGTACTTTTTTACTCTCTCACAGTCAGAAACTCAATATACAACATTAGACTTCCCACAGCTTTGCTACTAATTCTTAGTAATTAGCTACTTGAGAAGAGCAAATAATGCATCAGCCTGTACCCCATTCTAGTTTTGCCCCACATCTTGACATACTGTTCACCAGTGCTTTGGTATATACACCTATGTACATATTAGTATTGTCTGAGATGCTTTTAGCAAGGGTAGCAACTAGGAGAATTTTTAAGAAGCAACATTTTTGAGTGTGGCATTATAGTTGTAAGTACGTTATACATCATACAGTAGAACTGACTTGCAAGGAGTTTTTTAAAAATATTAGAACACAGGACAATGGTAGGAAAAAGACCAGTTTCTAAAATATTTTAAATGTAAACAGTGTAAATCAGTGTACCAGAATTCTTTAAGAATCACCAGTCTAAACCACCATAAGTGCTTTAAAAACCAACCACCTGGACTGCAGACAAATGTGCTTGTGAATTTTCCATTGGAGTGGCTTTAATCAATACAGAAACTTGTGCTAGTTTCACACAAGAGTGCAACTACTTTGGTGTGGGTCAGAAAGTAGGTCAATCAATGGGACTGTAAAGAAAACCACAGCCTGTGAAAAGGGAAGTTATACTCAATATTAAGGGTATACTGTGGGTGAGGTATTAGCCTCACACCTCACCCTGCCAAGCAGGAGGCATATCAAATCAACAGGTAAGTGCACTCAGTGTCTATATTGTCTTCAAACCTTTGAAAGTAATTCTAAGTATAAGCATTTTAATTGGGCTTTTTTTGGTCCCTAGTGGTTATGGGCTGAAAAGTCTCTCAATTGCATAATATCTTCTATAGCAAAAATATACTCTATAATGTAGAAATAAGCAAATAATTGTTTTGTTAACATCTGTTCCCATTTATCAAAGAGATTTAAAAGCTTAATTTGCCTGAATGTGGTGTTGAAACACTGAGCTAGTTGTAAAATGCAAATGCAAACTGCTACTTAGAACACTGAGGTGTTCCTGTGCGAAAAAGTGTCATAAAGCTTAGATTTTCTTAAAAAAAAAAAAAAAAAAAAGGAAGAAAAAAATAACCCCTTATCTTCTACTAGGTAGAACATATAAAATTGTGGGAGGGCTGCCAGAAAGGTCAAGAGACTTGCCTTCTAACTGTGGCTTTCCCAATAGCAGCAGCACACAACTGACATGATTCACAAGTGCTGCAAGTAAAACCAGTGCTCTGACTTTTTCATTCCTCTTCTGCTTTAGGAAGTCTACAAACAGCAGCAAAGAAACCAAATGCATTTGTAGACCCAAGAACACAACCTGCATTATTCCATCCACTTTCAGAAGGTTATCTTTGCAACCCTGAGGTCACAGAATGTATATATGTGTGTACAGTACATAAAGCTTACACAGTATACAAACTGTCAGTACAGGCTCTCATGAGGGAAATTTCCCATGCACCAGAGGCAGCAAGTCCCAGCATTTAACACATAGGTACTAACAACTTTCACCTAGAAGTCATTCTGGTAAGTTCTCCTCCCTCTCTTGGGCCATTCCTCCTCCACCCATTTCAGCAGCACTTTCACAACATCAATTCTCTTATAAAATTTACAGAGATCAATCAGCTGCTCCACAGTCCTGTCACTATTCCGTAACAAGAACTCCAAGGTGGGGCTCTGGGGCTTCTGTTCAAGGAAACACAATTCATCATAAGTCATCCCCCACTTGCTTGCTAAATTTCTCCAGTTTTTCACTGTTGGGTGGCAGGGATCCAGCTTTAGCCTCACTGTGTACAACAAGTCCTCATCATTGAGCATGTCACTGATGGTCGGTGCACGGAATAAGCACAAGGAGCAGGTGCTGTTTTCCTTGCAGGTTTTCTTGAGATCTGCAGTGAAAACCAGTACAAGAGGAGAAGTTAGGATCCATTGCTGTGGTTTTACAGAAAAGTAAAAGCACAAGGAGTATTATGTTTCTGTGAACAGTCTCTGAAAACATCAGAATAGCAATATCTAATGAGGCACTTCATTATGAAATAATGAAGTACGGATGAAATTAACTTTTTAAGATTTCTTTCTTCACTATGCTCAGTGGGTATAAGCTAAAGGACAGTAATTTTCAAAAGCAACATATTTACACTTAGAGAAAAGGCATGCAATTTAATGCCTTAAGGTATACAAGCTGTGTTATTTCCCTTTTTCAGTATCACTTCCTTGGATCTGCCATAACCCCTGCTAACATCACCAAAAGAATCATGTGTGCTTTATGTGCACCCTGTATGCATATGTTGTAAGATGAAGGAAAAGGTTTTTCACTTCTGAGCTGCTGCCTTTGTAACAACATGAAGTATTTGCACAAGGAGAATCTCTGCTGACAGCTGCAAAGACAACTAACACCTGGAGTATAACTCAATGAAAAGTAGGAAATGTTCCTTTGCTTTTTAAGGGCTCTTAAAATAAAAACTGTCCCTGTTCTACCAAACAAGCCTATTTTAAAAGTACATTATGCAAAGGAATAAAGTGCATAGTCCTCCATGTGTGAGAAAAATAAAAATAACCAGTTGCTGCAAGTAGGTGGTTGTATGTTCTCAAATCTGCATCAAGTATCAAAAATTGACATTTAGAGGTCTCCCACACACAAGAGTCAAAACCTCCCCACCACACTGAGGAATGTGGTCTCATCAGACAATATTAGCTACTAATAACCTGCAAAAGCATGTAGAAACCAGTTCTAGTCACACTTCTAGTTAAATAATAATACTAAGACCTTTAGCACTGCAGTGGTGTAGAGCACTGCTTGAGCATTTTGGCTGTAGATGTGACCTTAACTCTCCCTGCTCCTCTTAAAGGCAGAATTTGGTATCTCCAAAGAATAGTAATTAATGGATGCAGCTTAGAAGCACTTTCCAAAGCTTCTGCCCTCCAGCCTTATTAATAGAGCTTCAAATAGGGAAGTAAATGGTCATACATGGTATGAAACTATTCGTAACAGGCACACTGCAATAAGAAAACTGATATTCATCAGAAAATTGATTAAAAACAAAGCCAGAAAATAGTGGCACACAATTTAGAGGTGCTGGATCAGTGTTAGTGTAAGAGACCTCAACTGTCTCTCTGGCAAAGGACAAATCTGGTACTCAGTGCCACTTTTTCATATAGAAAATGGCATCTGTTAAGGTTTTGGATTTTTTCTGTTTTTTCATTTGCAGTAATTATTGTCAGATTGTGTCAAAATTCCAGAAAGACCATACAATGTGTTTGGTTTTTTTAAATGCTAATAAAAGCAACTCAGCAGAGTATAGCTTCTGTATGCATTTGTTTTTTGCTCTTAAAGGAAGAACAGGGTATTGTTATTTTTATAACATTGCTCATCAGCTTGCTTTTTTAGCAGGCCAAACACAACTTCTGAAGCTTTCAGCAAGTCAGGACGTGCAGCAACACTGCTTCAGAAACATAATTTCATACAAATACTTAGATTCCCTGTTAAGGGGAACATGTTCTGGTGACATCTTTGCTCATGGGTATTCCACAGGCCTTGCAGCTGTTCCCTACAGAAATATCAACATTAACTATTCTTGTGCACCCTAAACTCTTGTTGAAATAAGACAAAACTTGCTCCCTTCACTCAAACCAAGATTTAGTTATACAAACAAGCCAAAACGAAGATAATCCAAACAAAGTTCTGGCTGAGCTCAAAGGGCAGGAGATCACCTATCTGAATTTCATCTCCTTTGCTTTGCAAGGATGCCAGAATAAGTTTTAACCTCCAATAGAAACAGGGAAGAAGAGGTAAAAAAAAACATGCAGCACAGTTAAAGGTAAACAAAACTAAACCAACCTGCTTCTTGTGCCAATTATGTGCAGACCTATGAAAAGCATTATAAAGAACTCTGCTTTTCTAAGATGCCCTGTACCAAATACTGATGAGCTACCTGCCTAATTACATGATCCCAATGTTACATGATAGGACAAGCTTCCTTACAAACAGGAAATTCTCAGTTGCTCACTGTTAGATCAACAGGGCTGCACATCATCCACACACACACTACCCCCAGCTGATCTCACACATTTATGGGATAAGCCCCCCCAGCCTACTGCCAGCTTCTGCTCTCTCCAGATAACTCTCCACAGATAATTTCCAAAGGTGGCTTTACTGGATGATTTTGGAAAGCCCAACATACACATTTTTTATGGTCTGCATTATTGATCACCACCCCCTCTAGAACAAAGAGAAAGCTGTTAATGACACCAGTAATGAAATGAGCTCCACAGGATTGACTAACCAGGCAGTTCTTGGTTATGATACATAGCAGGTTTTAATAAAGTACTTAGAAAGAAAATCTGGGAATAAAATATGTAGAACAGTAAAGCTGAAATTTTACCTGAAAGTGATTCATCAGTATGGATTTCTGTGTCTTTGTCTTCTGGCTACAAAGCAGAAAACAAATATAAATCAAAACTATGTATTTGAACACCAAAATAACTACTTGGCTAATTTACAAGTGGCTTTACAAATCCTGAGCTATTTGTAAAATCAGACAGGGAATATATCTGGCTTTGAGGAATTACTGGCAATCTGCAGTCTTCTCAGGCAGCATTTTCATGCTTTGGCTCACAAAACTGCCCTATTGGTTGCACCCACTGAAGAATGTAATCTTTATTAACAATATGCTAGGGGTTTATATATTTTGAATAATTTGTTCCTACTCCTTCAACAGTTGGTCAATAATTCATATGGTTTCCTACACGCTTTGTAATGAAAAAAAAAAGAGAATTTTGCCCATAACATGAAGCAGTAAGGGATTGTTTCATTGACCTAGGAAAAGTGGAGGATCTTTTTTCACAAATTTCTTTACATACACAGGAAGCTTTTCTAGACAAAAAACGGACTTCAATGTTTTTCCTGGTTCACATCTGACCCTGCTCCTGTTTGAAGACAACATTCCCTCAGTGACTTCTTTGCCTATTTAAAGATAATGAAATTACTTAGCAGCTTGAGACTGCAGCACACATCATAACTTTTCAATTCTACTACTTAGAGAGAGACATTTATGACCTGGATAGACAGCATCTTGATCCTGGGTCTATGGGAAACTGCAGCTGCCTTTACTTAAACTATGCAGGTGTCAAGCCAGGTGAAATAGATTTCTTCTGTTGAGGATTTAAAGATAAAAGCAGAAGGGGATTTTCCCCTCAGATAACTGCAATAAAGTATTGTTGATATTTTTGTATGGCGTCATTCTTCCAAAACTATCACAGCAGGCTTCTTCACATTCTGCAGGCTGAGCATGCAAACACAAGTCAGCTGGGTAACAATACAGTGTAATAAGATACTCTATTCCTACCTGCTACACCTTCCTTACTGAGAAATCCACTGAAAATACAGGGAGTTTCAGTTGGTGTGATGAACATGCATACACTCGCAGTTCAAGGTAAACTATCTCCAAACTACTCAGAGACTTTGTTAGGAATTCAAAAATTTGTATGCTTTTTTCAGCATTTCTTAATTCCTTGAAAACTAGAAGATTACAGATGCAACACCAATTCACCCCACAAAATATCTGCTCTCTGACCAAGAGGTATTTTGAGCCACCTGCAACAGAAAAATCCTTGACATAATCTTCTAGCAGTTTACTTTTCCACCGGCAGCACATAAGCTTTCTCTCCACAGATCTTTAAACATGAACTTGGCCTTCATGGCACCATGTAAACATTCAAAGTTTAAGAAAAACTAAATCTGGAAATCCTGCCTGTAGTAATTGTCTCCATTCCCACAAACTCCTTGAAAAGGTGGAACATTATTACTGAGCCCCTAGGAGAAAATCCTCAGAGGTGTTATTCATCGGAAAAACTAGCTCAGCTTGGCCTCTTCAGAGGTCAAAATCAGAAGAAACAAACAAGAAAAAAATGAAAGGAAAAAAAAAAAGGTAAGTGGATTCTCTTCCCTTAGTTTGCAATAGCCAAGTTGCTGTCCTGAACTGCAGTAACATTTCCCAGAGTTTATGAATTCACGATGACTCAATTATATTGTGAAATCTAAGACCTAAATGCCTTTAAGAGATGTGACTATACTCATGTCTTCTGACAAAAAAGAATGAGTGGTTAGTACTGCAAGAAGTATCAAGAAAAACAGGGATACCTACACATCTGTTTTCAAAACTGATTATCCACTGTTATCCACTTTTATCAAATCAGATGCACTCAGGTTCATTCAAGATAATTTTCTTGTAATGTAATTGCAATAAGACAATGTAGTGTTATTGTACATGAGATGAAGGGATTAAGCCAGAGCATTTTTTGCCCACAACAAAATTCTCATCAACATCTATGAGTCTAATGAAAACCATAAGCCCATGCACAATCTGAAGATAAGCTGAATTTTTTCCAGTTCTGTAGACCCCTTACCACCCTAATACACTGAAATATCCTTACAGTGATTCTAAGATGGCAATAAATGCTCTCTTCATGATGATGGGAATGAGATGGTTACCTCCATCATCTGTGAAATGCATACCAAACACATGTTTGTTTCTGATGAAATTCTGCAGGGACTCTGGCATAAGGAACTCCTTTTTAACTCTTCATCTCACTGGAAAATGCTCATTCATTTCTCTTCTCCAAGTTTGCTGCTCAACCCAAAGAGAATCAATTTTAAATTCAGCAAATAACATTCACTTGAAAGATGGTAACCACTGAGCATGGAGGTCACCCTATGGCAAAGTAAGATTTCATAAACAGACAAGAGTGTTTCCACATGGAAAAGCAGTGTCCAAAAGTCAAAGCAGAACAGTCAAATGCCTCCCTAAGGGCAAAATACAAGGAGTGCAAAACCCTAGGATTCCTTACTTCTTCACTTAATTCTCCACCCTGGCTCTGCTTTCAGCAGGAAAGAGGGAGTACATGCACCACAGAAAATGGCTTTTCAGCTCTTCTTCAGAGCACCTACACGCTGATCACAACCTATTTAAGCTACAAAGTACACATTAATGTTTAAATAACCTTTCTTTTGCTCTTCTCCACAAAAGCTCACTTCATTGAACTCCTGAAAAGAGAGGATATTTGTGATCTAGTTTACTGAGTAATCCATGCTTTCCAGATACAGTCTGCAAACATATTTATCTGCTGACATACATTTAATCAACAGCAATAACTTAGTTCACATTCAGGTGGCATTTTTCTTACCTGTTGGATTAGGCCAGACTCTGATGTAAGGGTCTTGATGTTCACAGATGCAATTTCCAATGTAACTTGATCTGTTAGGTATTCCTCATCTAAGAGAAAAACTAAGAAACACTGGTCTTCTACCCAAATACCAATTTTAGGCTATCAAACATAAATTACTGATATCTAGCATACAAAATTTAACTCTATCTCATGATCAATCACCCAGAAATGATGTATTAAAAGACCAAAATATTAAATTAGCAGACACTGCAACAATCATGAAGAGCATGACTGTGTGAAGAAAAACAATCCTTGCAGAGATCAGATATTAGTAGAGCAGATTATTTTTTTAAAACAAACATCACACTTTGAAGCAAGAGTCATGTTCTTCTTTCAGAAAACAAAAGAGAATATTAGCTGGACCTATACATCAAAATAGGCTGAAGACAATATAATCCTTTTGGCTTTGCTTTTCTCATCAAGCAATGATAACTGTTGAAATATGTACTACACATACTTATCTTTTTTTTTTTTTTTTTTTTCCCTCCTTTAGGAATTAGGCTCACCCATCCTACCTATCTCTACCACACAGGAGTTTTCAGAAGCACTGAAATAAATGTGTTTCAAAGTGTGTTTATCACCTGCCCTAGGAGTCCACTGAAAAGCACATTTTCCAGTTCAGCATAACATCTATTTATTTTTTAAGCTTCACTTCAGTCCTAAAAATGGGATACAAAGGGATGCATAAACCCTTTGAGAATCTTCAGCAGACACATTTCACTCTGCCTGATTAGTATGGTCCTCATCAGCAAACTATTTGCAGAATTCCCCTAGACCAGGTGCTGACCAGCCTTTAACAGCGGCTTAGAAGAGCATCTACACTACACATATCTCCTTATCTGTCAAGGCACTTATTTGAATCAAATAATTCATCCACCCCAAAATAATTATTTTCCTCTTTTTCTGCTTTTTATTGGCAACTTAAAGCCAAATAGTATTTCACCCGCAGCAAGGTAAATGTTTAATAAGGATCATCTTTATTATTTATCACCAGGTCCAGAGACAATTAAAAAAAAAAACAACAAAACACATCAGGCTTAAAATACAGAGTATGGTGTGGAATTCCACTCCAATGGTGTGGAAATATTATGTGTGAAATGTGTTTTGTATTTGAGAGGAGGCAGAATTATAATCAAGACATGATGTAAACATTAAGCCTTGTCCTGCAAGATGAAAAGTACCCTCAACTCACCCCTAATTCATAATGGATACAGGGTGCTAAGAGCTTTAATAAGTTATGGCCCCAAACCAGCCCATTAATTAAATGACCTATAAAAACAACAAAAAGTCCCCATTCCAACCCCAGTTAATGCATTTTCATTGACCATTACATCTGAAGCAAACATAATTTTGTGTTACACAGAAATCTACCTGCACACCTGCAACACTTACTAGCTCAGAGGGTCATATCTCCAAGTCTGTATTTTTATAGAAATAGTTACAGAATTGGAATTATGTCCAGTCTTAAGCTGGAAAAAAAGAATCTGGGGTTTTTTCATAGTATGATTTACACCATTTTCATAGAATCTCTTTGGTTGGAAAAGACCATTGGGATCAAGTCCAACTGTTAACCCAGCACTGCCACATCCACAGCAAACCATGTCCCCTAAGCACCACATATAAACATCTTTTAAATACCTCCAGGGATAATGACCTGACCACTACCCTGGGCAGCCTGTTCCAGTGCCTGACAGCACCTTCAGTCAAGAAATTTTTCCTAATATGCAATCTAACCCTAAATTAATGAAAACCCACTCTTAAGGAAAAAAAAAAATTAGTAATAGAAATGTGCATAATATTAAGAGGTATTTGCATCATTTCAGCTACAAAGGGTAAAAGTCAAGCTGTACTAGTACTCACATCTTTTTACACTTAGCAAGAGGAAGCAGAAAAATTAAAAATAAACCAAGTTCATTTCCTTTCTACAGAAAGTACTGAAATTTCCTCTCAGCTTCCAATCAGCTTCTCTTTTTAAAGTAAATGTGTTTAAACCATAGTATCTCAGATTTCAAACAACTTTGACAATCTAAAATTTAGGAATTTATCTAATGAATTTTGAGGAAGACTTTCTGGATTGTATTTCTGATAACCCGAAGGCACTGGTAATATCTTCAAAGCATTCTCTTAACATTATCATGTCTCTACCATCTGTCCTCTGAACACTGTTTTTTGATGCCACCGCTGTATTTTCCTTCCAGACTGAGAACTAAGATAGTTTTAGACTGACTTTGAGATCAAAACTAGACTTTGGAAGGAAATTTCAAAAATTATATGTATATATATATACAACAAAGTGACCTTAAAAATACAGCAGACAACACTACATTTAAAATATAATAATCTAGGAAAAAGTATTTCAATCTGTTGGGTAACACCAATGGTTTTACTGTTTCTAACAACACAGATCTATGATACAATACTTACCTTTAGGTACCCCTGTGTCTTGGACAGGATATTTTTCAGTCTGCCACACAAAAAGGCAAAACAAACACAGATGTTCATTATTTTGAGTGCAATTGTTCTAGAGAAAGATTATATAAAACTGCATCATTAAACTGCTATTAGTTGATCTGTCTAGGATCAGATATAGTAACACACAGGAACTGAGTACTAACACTACTGATTAGTACATGCAAAAGTAAGAGAGATTGCTGCTTTGCTGGAGTACCTTTAAAGGTATTAATTTTTAGTGAAAAAGCAGAGATTGGGAAAGAAATTTTGCATTTAAGTAGCAAGATAATCTAGAAAAGGTAATGCATACCATGAGATACAGAGATGAGATCAAAAGCTCTTTTAGCAGATACTAAGCTTTTACTAAAACGGTACTGTGCTGGAAGAAAAAAAATATTTTTCTCTTCTGTTCTAAAAGCTGATTAAAATGCAATATTTAATAAACTACTGTTACTGAGTTCAAAGGGATTGCTGATCTCCAGGCACGTTATAACTTACTATACCTGAAATTTACCTTCTTCCTTATGACCCCTACCCTAATGTAAAAGTAGGTGTGGCTTTCATAGAAGCTTGTAACCAAGCAAACACATTAAAGACATCTTGATTTAAGGGAGTGGGGGGGAGGAGATAAACAAAACTGTAATTTGTCTCAGACACAGCAACTTTCCCTCACCTTTCAAAAAAAAAAAAACTGCACTTAGGAAAACACAGACTCTAATTTATTCAGTCCACAAAACCAATCACAATGTCTGCATCTTTCATTAAAACCTGATAACACAATTGCATGTACACACTCTGCAATAATAGATCCCCGTGAAGGATCAGCACGTAAAGTACTAGTGAAGTGTTCAGTTTCCTGCTGACTCCTTAATGCAAAGCTTCCAACTGAAAAAAAAACAAACCCAAAACCATAGCAAAGCAACAGCCATTTCTGGGTAAACAATCCCCCAGAGTAAACAATCCATAGCAACATCAGAAAGAAAAACTCTTAAACGACTTGAGAGAATTTCATACTACTTTTACCTGATACACTCCTTGTCTCAGCATAAACCTGTCATGTTTAATTTCCTAAGACAAAAACCTGGCATAATGGGTGTTTCTCTGCTTGCCACAACCACCAGAGTGCGCTGTTTGCTCTGTCCCTAGGCTCACCCATACCTGCTGTTCGGCCTTAGTTTTCCATGACTGACTTAAACACCAGAGGTACAGAAGGAAGAACAACTTAACATAATTGAAATTGTAAGCCTCAGGGAGGTTATTTATCCCGTCAACTCATAAAGACAAAAAATTATCAGAAGCTATATTTCTTGGGGGTTTTTTGTCTGTCTCTTTGTTTGTTTTTTAATGAAAAAATTAGTACTGTCATAGCCTCTAGAGGCTCTCTCATTGACAGCCCAGCTGATAGCAGCCAATTCAGCTTAAGTACCTACTGGTATTTTTATTCACACTTTAATTGCACTGCGTTAGTAAATTAAAACTTGCTTATGCAATTGTAAAGGTAAGTAAACCCCTAGATATACACAGCTGGAATAAACATTCTTAAGTGTTTTCCCTCATTTCTGCACTATGTAACTGCAAAGAACCATCATGATTTTAAGTGTGTCAGAAACACGTACCACTGTTAAAGAGAGAGTGCTTGGATCTGTATCCTCCACTGGCTCTTTTGCTGCATGATCTGCTGGAAATAAGAAAGCTTTATCAACTACATCATCTTCAAAATATTTCTGTCTGGCAATTCAAATTTCACTTCTTTGTCTGACCAAGATAAAGCACAACTATGCGGCCATTACATGTACTATGCTATATTACATTTCAACAAGAAAAAAAGGACAAACTAGAAATAGTCAGAGATATTAGCACACAGGTAAGAAACTACATGCAAAAAGGAAATCCAACTCTTAGCTAACAAAGAGATTTAAATGAAAGTTTTCAATTTAATTTACTAAAAATCACAAAACCAATACAGATTAAAATCTGCTAAAAGGTAATTTTTATTTTCCAAGTGAAAGCACTCTATTTTTTTCTCAAAGCAATCACTAAAAGAGTAAACATACCCACTACAACAAAAATTAATACTATTAATACAGCAGATTATGGCACAAAACCTAATGATAAAAAATTCTTGAGGCAAACAAGAATTATGGCCAATGGCATTCTGGCTTGTATCAGAAATGGCATGGCCAGCAGGATCAGGGAAGTGATGGTGCCCCTGTACTCGGCACTGGTGAGGCTGCACCTCAAGTACTGTGTTCGGTTTTGGGCTCCTCACTGCAAGGAGGACATTGAGGGGCTGGAGTGTGCCCCAAGAAGGACAACAAAGCCACTGAAGGGTCTGAAGAACAAATCTTATGATGAGTGGATGAGGGAACTGGGATTATTTTGTCTGAAGGAGACTGAGAAGAGACCTTATCTCTCTCTAGAACTACCTGAAAGGAGAATGTAGTGAGGTGGGTGTTGGTCTCCTCTCCCACGTAACAAGCAGCAACAGGACAAGAGGAAATGGCTTCAAGTTGCACTGGGGGAAGTTTAGATTGGATACTAGAAGAAACCTCTTCACTGAAAGGGTTATTAGACACTGCAATAAGCTTCCTAGGGAGGTGACTGAATCACCATCCCTTGGAGATGTTTAAAAGACATACAAATGTGCTGCTTAGGAACATAGTTTAGCACTGGATTCATCAGAGTTAGGTTAATGGTTGGTCACAATTATCTTCAAGTTCTTTTCCAACCAGAATGATTCTATTATTCTATCTGTACATAATATAAACTTAAATTACATTAACATCAAAAGGATATGAAAATAAATATTCAAAGTACCTACAGATGAATCATTTAATGTCAACCCCTCTGCATCAAGGGCTAAACTGATACAATACTGGGCTACTGACCAAAAGTGCAGAGGATCTGAAACAAATCTCATATAGAAGTCAGGATTCACAAAACTACTCATGTAATTTAACATCATCCTGCCATTCCCTCAAGGAATCTCTTCTGCTGATCAGTATCAAAAACTTTCAAAAACTGAAAAGCATATTAAATTATGCAGTAGGATTTTCACTTCATTCTTCTCATTCTCTTTATAAAAGCCCTTACCACTTAGTACAAGTACACATTAAATCTTTTCAGCCACAACCAGTAAGAGGTGATTGGAATCAGTATTTGGTGACTCTCTTCTCAGGCATCACTGTTTTTCCACTATTAGCAAAGACACCATTTGTTGGTGGTGGATTTTTAGATGCATTAAAAAACAAAAAAGCAAAAAACATGAAAAGACCAACCACCAAGAACCCCCATTGTAACATTAAGAGGAGCCTTCAGGTAGATGAATGCAGACCCCATAAAAGGTCTATCCCCTGGTTCTTCTGCTACATCTCCAAGATATGGCCAATATACATTGTAACAGTAGGAATTTATTTTCCACAATGCAGGGGGAAGCCCTAAAAAAATAGAAGAAGCTCCCAGAAGCTCCAGGCATTAAAAAAAATGACTTGACAGACCTCAGCATGACTCTGAAAGAGCTAATGGGGTACAGCTTGGTACCTTCAATTGACTTCTGCTTTTTAAGTCTCACACAGAAACAAAGTCACTGTAATTCTGCATCTTTCCTACTTAGTATCCATCTCAAAAATATTTTAAAACTGTATTTCTTTCCCTGTAGTTCAATTTCTCCCCTTTTGTTTTCTAGTTTGTCAGCAATTTCCATGGTTTTTAGGCTGTAGAGCACTACCAAGTTCCAGTATTTTCTCTGGGTGGCATGAATGCATATGAATATTTGTACCCAAGAATAAAGGCTCCACATCCCAGCTGTGGATGATTCACCATGGTCTTACTGACCACTGATAGCAGGCAGGTAATTTGAAATCCACACACTTCATGTTAAATTGTGAGTAAGGCAATTAAAATGCCACGTCCCACCTCTCTTTCCCACAGCATTCTGCAGCTCTGGACATACAACTGGACCCAGGGGCACAGAACAGCAAGGATGAAAGTTCTCTGTTTATCTCCAATGTAAAACATCCACATTTTTTGAATTTTGAAAGACCAACAGAAAATATAGGTACCATCTGACTGACTACACATTGCACCATCTGATTTCACAGTCACTTTGACAGCCAGGCTGATAACAGCATCCTCTGGGATCCCTCAAAAAAAAGTCACTATCACCCTACTCCCCACTGACAGCACAGAGCCACTGGCCTATATTTACCTCCTTATGCTTCTGCCAGGAACCACACATGAGTTGACTCAGTTGGACAGAAATCAGCACGTGCAAATTGACTCAGACAGACATGAGAGGAGTTCAACAGTTGCTCCCAAAGTTCCTTTCTGCTGCCCAGCACCTGCACACTGACTGCTTAAAGGCTGCCTTGGCTTTTCTGCCTCAGCCTGTCCAGTATAACCAGTCTGCAACAGGAGAAGCAGACCTGTACCCATCACCACTGCTTCTCTCTGTTCAGTACTGCTACTCTAACAGAGCTGCAATGCTCTGCACTTAACAGTGTGAAAAGTTTCTCATTATATTTACACACAAATGTATATATGTGTACACACATATGAATTCAAACTTTTAATCCTACATCTGCTCTTCATCCTCGCATTGTAATAAAGTCTGAAGGTGAACTTTGGAGACCTCAGCATTTTGATTTTCAAGAAAGAGGGGGTTCACAGAGCACCATGTAGCCAAAACTGGCTTTTCCCCCTCTTTTTTCCCTACAGCACAACTTTGACACCTGTAAGCTCTACTGCAGTTATGTAGTTCTACCAAGTCCTATTTCATGCCAAGGTAAGACACATGCATTAACAGTACAACTCAGTTCAACTCAGACAAAGTGACCACTCTGGTACTAATGTTCACAGAGACAAACCCTTGGATTAAGCTCAAATCAGCAACAATGCTTTGACCAGAGGCACATGAATTCCAGATTTGAGTAAGAGGAGGAAACACAGCAAAGCACTTTAGAATGTTCCGTTCTCTAAAAAATCCAAAGTCTAGCAGCCACTGAGCATCTACTGTTTACTGTTAACTATTCAAAACTTTGTAATTTTGAAGTCTCTAAGCAGATAGGTAGGGAAAAACTGTGACTGCTGGCACACCTGTGATGAAGAGTGGGCTTCCTAAACACACGGAGCCTGGGATTTGAAGAAAATCCTTTTAGCGTGCTGTTAGAAAGCACAGGGTAGCTTACACGCTAAACACTGGAGTAGGCTTGACAAGACAAGTTGCACTAAATCACTAAAGCAGAGCACATGATAAATTATTACCATCCTTAATTAGCCTGTGCGGAGGGGGAAGGGAGCAACTCACAAACCCTTTTAACCTCAGCCTGGGGGGCTACGCTTCTCCCCTGTCCCACACGAGCCTCGAGTCACTCCCACCCAGAGCGGGAAGCGGAGCAGCAGGACCCCCCAGGGCCGGACCCAGCGCAGCGCCTGCCCCGAACCCGCGGGGAGAAGCGGGCGCAGCCGCCCCCGCGGGGCTCTCACCCACCCACCCACTCACCCACCCATCCACCCCACCCTCCCTCCCGGCTCCCCGCGGCGGCCGCGGCTCCTCACCTGCGGGCAGCGGGTCCTGCGGAGCGGCCATGGGGTCCCGGGGCCAGGAACGATCGGCGCCCGCCGACGTGCCCGGAACCGCCGCCCCGCCGCGCCGCCCCCTTCCTGCCGCCGCCCCGCCCGTAGCCCCGCCGCAGGTAGGGCCGGGCGCGGGGCCCCGCCGGGGAGCGAAGGGAAGGGAGAGCCCATCGCTGGTCCCCAGAGCGGCGGGGACCCGCCTTTCCCCGCGGGAAATACGCCCATTCAGTCCGCTGGGTGAAAGCGCTGTGTTTGGTTAGCAGCGCAGACAGAGGGTGCGCATTGGGGTCAGAAAGTAACACTAGTTTGGACTGGCAGTAAGTTACTTCAGTAATATAAAATCACTGATTTCTTGTTGTCTTTTTGTTTTGGTTTGGTTGATTTTTTTCCTTTCTTTTTCTCGCTCTCCGAAATACAAGCCCTTAAAAACCGCCTTCAGGCAGAACAGCGTTTAAGTGACACCTGCAGATGCCTCAAAGCGCAGGGACAGATTAAGATCCCAATGTAGAGCAACAATCATAAACGCTACTGGCTTTTTACAAATATTTAAAAATTATTCTCTTATGCTACAGGCACTCTCAAGACCAGGATTATGTCAAATCTTCATCTGTAATTGTTTTGGGTCTCTGTTGTCGTCTGCCAAAATCTCTCACTGAAAGTTTCAATATAAAGCAATACAGGTTTCTTAAACGGGCTCCATGCATGAAATCATGAAATCAGTTTCTAAACAAAGAAATATAATGTATTGCTATTTGCTGTAAAAAAAAAAAAAAGAAAAAAAAACCAAACTGGATTTGCTATTATAAAGATCACATCACTGTATTAGCAACCTTTCTCATTTATTATTGAGGTTACTTCACAGATAAATTTTACCCTGCTAGACTGGGAGAGCTCCACTTCAGTCAGCTGGCAAGAAAGAAGTTAAACAGACATAGCTAAAAGTAGCCTTTGGTCCACAAAGCATGAAAAACTCAGTTCTTTCCCACAGATCGTTTTCCATCTCTCATCCATATTACACATCTACTACGAAATGTTGTACAGGTGAAAATGCTCCTGGTTTAGAATTTTGATTGAATACAGTGGCTCATCCTGCTATTTGGTTTTTCATTTATACCAGTATTTTTTCAATTTTTCTTTTACTGTATTTGTGAGTTCTTGTAAAAGACCAAAAGAGCTCTTATAGTGTACACCTAAGTCATTCTGCTGCTGACTGTTGACTTGGTATTTGGAAGATGCAAAGCATCATCCTTATTTCACCTGAAATGAACTGAGGTTTTGCCACTGGATGACACACAAACACATATATCTATACATCTAATCTCCGAGGTGGAGCTAACAGATCACTAATATTTCTGTAATTCATTTTGTGTAAAAAACAGAAAAAGTATTTTTTAAGGCATATCATTGGAGTCTGTCCAAGTTATGGGTTGACTGATTGCTTCCACATTAATATTGAAACTCATTTTCAAAGAATGGAGGCATTTCTTTGTTTTAAAGGGTAATACCAAGTCTAAACAAAAATAAAATTGATGACTCTGCATGTTTCCCTACCTTTTCCTTAGAGGCACACTTTTCAGTGATGGATAATCAGGCTGAGAGTTAGATGGCATTGAAAGTGTATTCATACCAAAACAGACATGCACAAATAGTAGAGCAATAATTGAAGCCTCTCCTATAACTGTAAAGAATGACAAAGCCAAAGTAGAGTTAAGATTTTTCTGGATTTTAAACCTTCCAATTTTATGCTTGCCTAAAATGAATGCCATATCTGCCCTGAGGACCTGCATGCATGTGTTGCCTCAGTGTGCCATTTGGAGACTACTGGTTTTAACTCCAGAAGTAGACAGTCAGTGACTACAAAAACTTTGGATAAATATATGCATAATCTACATAAAAATTTACCCATTAATATCCTTCAAAATATCCCTAGTGTACTATTGTTACATGGATAGCTGTGAAGTACAGGAAGACACAAAACATCAGTGTTGGAGGCTAAGCCACTCTTCTAACTTACAAACTGAAATCTTCCTCTATTAGGAATCATGTATTTTTAAAAGTGTATCTGGAAACTACATTGGATTTTTAATTTGAAATAGATTTTTTTTTAAATGTAATAAACCCTTTAAAATAATGGAATTTAGTAATAGAAACAAACAGCATAGATAACATTCCTGCCTCAAAACTAAGGGTAGCCATCACAATTTAACATTTTTTCCCTGAAGTACTGAAGGAGGAGCCTGCAATTATATATAAATATCTCTAGAGCACTGTCAACAGTACAGATTAATTTTGCTGTTGCATGCCTGATCTTGTATCATTCTTTAATGAGTGACACAGAAATCTTTGTTATTTAACTAACTGACCAGTCAGAAAAGCTAGCAATTACCTTAGCAAAATCAAATATAACTGTATAATGAAAACTACATCCAGAATAAAAGAACTTTTAAGTAATGGCATTCTCAAAAACAGTGAATTAACTTTCTCAGCAAATTTCTATACTTAAGTACAATCTGTATCTTATCTTGCTGTCACCTTGCAAGCTTCTAAATTCAGTGTAACTAAGAGAATGTGAAGAGTTCAGGATTTTCTAAATTTCCACTCAAATACAGAATTAATATTTTCAAATAGTTTTTACAGATCAAGTCTACACATGCCTCTTCTCACCCCTTTCCTGGCCCCATAAAAGAAACAGCCATCTTTGATGAGGACAGAGACTTTTCCCTAACTGGTAACACATAGACAGTTAGGTTATTGTTTGAAACAGCAATTAACTCACAGTGTCAAGGGATTTCCCACCTTCTGAGCAGAAGGCTGCAGATGAAACTTTTTTCCCCCAACTGATAATATATTTCTGTCCAGCAAAACATTACTGCTATCTCCCCACAAACACAAAACAAAGCCCGAAAAAAAAAAAAAAACCAACCCAAAAACAACCCACAAAACCAACCAAACAAAAAACCCATCAGCAACAACAAAACCTTTTTCTAACTGATCCTCTACATGGAAATAAAGAACTTCTGTTCCAGTCACAAATGGCACTAACACAGTAATCTTCCCCTCCCTGACAGAGGCTGCTAATAGGCATGGTAACTGTGGGCTACCAGCATTGCATGGCAACCTTGTTTGTTCTTCCTCATTCGTTTGCTTTAAACATTTCAAACAACTTTAATTAAGGACACTGGTATCCAGTAAAGCACTTCTGTTTCAGCATAAGCTCTTCTCCTCTGATGTATTTCAGTGGAGTGAGGCAATGCCTTACTGCATTTTCTTATCCAGGTATCCTATAGACAGCTTTCAACTGATGGCAGCTTCACTGTATTGCTAGACCAGTTATTTAAAATTCTGGGAGAGTTTTGGAGTAGGAATAAATAACCAGCAGCTAAAAAGTTAAAGCTGTTCTCTTTGACAATAATAATAATGGTCTGTTCTTTTACAGTTGCACAGAAATGTCACCATTTTGACATTTATTTGACAGAAACGTTATATGTAGAAAATATAAGGAACTAAATGCACCTAGGCCATCTTACATAAGGCTGTGGATAAGCTGTTTGCCTGACAGGACTGCAGGATATGGGAATGTTCCCACTACTCTGGGAGCTGTGCTGTGCCCAAGACAAGCACACACCACAGAAGCAGCAAAACCTCACTTTCTCTAGACTGACATATTGAAACTGAGCCTAAAAATGATTGGTTTCAGGCTGCATTTTATCCCTCTGCAGGTTCCATCAGCAGAGTTCCCCTGCCTGGTTGTTTTTTTCCATAAATGTATAATTTAGTTGAGATTTCTACCTCATGATTGGATTTGTTGACAGATAAGTACTCACACACAAACTGCAAGTGCATAAATCTTGCATTGCTTTTGTTGGTTTTTTTTTTTTTAAACAAGACTATTTATGTTCATCTGCACCTGCTATCTGTGGAAGTTTGACAGTTAGACTCAGTTCTTTGCTGAAATCCCTTCTTCAAAAATTATAGGTACTACAGGAATGACAGTAAGACTCCAGAGATGACTTTTATACTCATGATTCAGATCATCATACACTACACAATGCAGGTTTTTGCCATTCTGCTATAAAACACACACATATAGTACAAAAATACAAATACAGGTGTATAGGTATTTGTAATTAATTTTTCACCTTTTTCTTTTTACTGCATTCTATCTTCTTCTTATATCAGGTAGTTCACTAACACTTCTTACCCACATCCTTGCTGTATGATTTATTTTAATAACTAGGTTACCACAAGATGCTCCATTGCTCAACAGGCACTGCACTCCCACTGCTGCTGTCTGCCAGATTTAAACAGAAGTTTGTGCCATATTGATTCCTCTGGTTTACTCTCCTGGGTTTAGAAAGGACTAATTCAAACGTTAAGTCGGAAAAGTAAATAAAGGCAAAAGTTTCAAGGGCACAAAATTTCCAGAAATCCACATTTCAGATTACTGAAATCTAGTTAGTTGAACTTGGCAAAGCCACTAGGATTTACCAAGCTTCTTCTAGCATGAAATGTGAAGCCACCCTGTTTTGCCTGTCTGCTCACTTGAACTGCTCCATAATGATTTCTCAGACACACTCTTACATGGCTGATAACCACAGATCATGATTTCTGTGTACAACCACAGGGCATAAGCTCAATTCTAGCTAACTAAAAAAAAACACCAGTGGAGCTAATACTAGAAAAGTAGCAGCACTTCATCAGTTTCTGTTCCCCCTGCATCCTCTCTACAGGCCAGAGGCAAGACTTGTAATTGCAGATTTGCTGTATTCACTAAAAGATCACCTGTCACTATTAAGTGTGCCCTAGAGTACAATGCTGTGATGGGGAAGAGGTGACTCTGATGTCCATTATTTAACTCCTACTAAGTAATGCAGAATATTTTTAGCTCCAGTGTTCATGGCTTTCTTTGCTTGCACATAGAAAGAAAATGCTAAGAGCTTGCAAATACAAGTGTCAACATTTTCAACTATTATGAAAACACAGAAGGTATTTGTTCTTATGCCAAGCATGTGCATTGTACAATGTACCTTGAGAAATTAAATATATATGCCAGACTCTTTTCATGAGCCCTGGAAGCTGTAAACTATGATTATCCCTCTCCTCAGGAAAGGTTTGTCTTTGTAACGTCATGGCAAATTCCTGTGAAAGAAACAGGCTTAGTGGGTACTCCCAGCTTTGTAACATGCTGTTAGGTTTTGTTTGCAATTACAAGACTGCTTCTTCTGCAGCTATTTCCTGAAATGGATTTCCCAAAGAAGTCCTGCGTGAGGAGTTCTACATTTTAAAAGATATTTTTATATTACTACTGAAGTAGCATTTTTAGGTTGAAATCAACACTAAAAACATAAAATGAAAGACTGCACCTTTCCACACAATGATATTTCACTATGTCAGCTGCACCGTGAAACCAATCTGTCATCTTCTTCCCATCTTTGGATGAAGAGCTTTGAAGATTTTTTTAAAGAATCTGTTATTCAGAAGCCTGTACCTCCACTGAAAAAATAGGGGGGTGGGTTTATAACTTATAAACGAATATCTATTTATTTTTTAATCTCACTAAATGGATAACTTATTGCTTTTAACTTTCAGCCTCGCTCTCTAAGGAAACATCAAAAAATCAGACAAGGCAAAGCCGTTATTTCCTATCTCCCCCTACTTGCCGTTAAAAAAAAAGTACGCGTGCCCCCTTCATACAAATAGAAGCTGTGCTGAGAGAAAAGCGCAGCTTAACCTGACAGAAAAAAAAAAAAATCCACTTCGAAACACTCAACACAATTCACCTCTAGGGCACTTCCCAGCGCTCCGCAGCAGCAGGGAGACCCGGAGTCTCCAGCAGGATTTCTGTCAGCCGGCGGGAGGCGGGAAACACCTCGAACCCCTCGGAACCCCCGGACATTTCAACTTCCCGGCGGGGCTCTCCTTCCCCGAAGGGGCGGGGCGGCATGGGGATGCGGGGGAGGGGAAGGAACCTACGGCCTATGCCCTTACCTAACACCCCCGGAGAGCGCAAGGCCGGGACGGTGCCCGTTAGCGGCGGCGGGGTCTGAGGTGACGCAGCCTCCTCCTTCCCCTCCCTCCTACTCCGCGCCCGCCGCAAGCCCCTCCCCCCCTCCGCCGCTTGTTTTGGAGGCGCGCGTGGTCCTCTCCTATTGGCTGCCGCCTCCCCTTGCCCCGCCCCCAGCGGGGGACTGCGCGCGCGCGGACTACAGCTCCCGGCGTGCCGCGGGGCTGCCGGAGGAGCGGGCGGTGGCAGAGGCGGCCACAGCGGCGGCCACAGCGGCGGCTGCGGCGCGGGAGGGGACCGTGCGCGTGTCGCTGCTGTGACGGTCGCGGCGGCGGGAGGGCAGGTTGAGGTGAGGCGCTGCGCCCCCGCCCGACGGCTGCCGCCTCAGGCAGGAGCGGCCGCGCCGGGAGGAGAGGCTCCCAGCCCCGCCGAGCCTCGGTCCGTCCCTCGTCTCCTTCCTGTGGCGGCGGCGGCGGCTGCTACGCGACGGGACGAGGGCCGCCCTCCCCCGTCAGCCGCGGCGGGCGGAGCGGCGGCGGGAGCAGCAGCATGAGCAGCGGCGGTACCGTCCGGAGCGCAGCGGCGAGGGTAGGGGTGGCAGTGCGGCTGCTGGCGGTGCTCAGCTGCTTCCTGACAGCCGAGGCCCAGGTAGGAACTGGCGGCGAATGGGACGGTGCGGCGGGGTCCTCCCCTCGTGAAGGGGCGAGGGGGACGGAGGACGGGAGGGGAGAGAACGCGGCCGGGCAGGGCTGCCCCTCCGGCTGTGGGTAGGGCTGCGGACCCGGTCTGAGTGAGGGGCAAGGGAGTGGAGGTTCCGCCTGTGGCGGGCTGGAGGATGCGGTGAGGGCGCTTCGGAGGGGCGTGAGGGAGAGGGCAGCTTCGGGCCGTGCCTCCCGCAGCCTCCCTGGCGGAGGAGCCTGGGGATTCCCCGCTGAAGTCTGCAGTCCAGGTCCTTCCCTCTCGGTACTCTGCGGCTGCTGCTTGCGGGGATCCAGCCCGGGGCTGGGCTGTTGGGTGTCTCCGGCCTGCGGGGCCCCGCTGCCACTGAGGGGAGAAGTTGGTGGAGCTGGGAGCCACGGGTTGTGCCTTTCCGAAAGGGTCCAGCTACACCGGGGAGTTGTTTAATCCAGGTTACACTCCTTGCTCTCTGTGGGGTTGTGTTGAAGAGCTTGAGCTGGATCGTACCTTTGGCCTTCAAGCAGAAACTTCGGTGTCCTTATGAAGTCGAACCATATGTTTGAAATCTCGGACCAGCCCTCAGGCTTGGCTTGTGTTTAGGTCGTGTCTGTTTGCCCACGTTACAGAGGAGGACGAGAGTGCACATTCTTTCTGTAGTTCTTCACCTCCCTCACAGCTTCAGAGGGACAAGCGTCTGCAGTTGGGAGTTTGTTATTCAGCAGTGGTATAATCATGACTGAAGTAGTAGCAGGTGTCAAACAAGAAGGGTTTCAGCTGTGTCAAAGACATTAGTGAGTTTATATGAAATTAATGTGAATACTGTACAAGTAGAGCAAAGTTTGTCTTCTGTATCGGTTCATTATTTTTCTTATATTTTCCAAATTATTGCTTTGTGTAGCATGCTGTGTTGTAAGTGAGCATCCAAGGCAGTGACCAACGTAGCATAGAAAGCTTTTATTGCAGGTTTTTAGTTAAAAGCTAAGGTTTTTTCATGTTTAAAAATCCCTTATTTTCGTAGCTCTCTTAGTGTAACATGGTGCTAATACAGTTTGTATTTTTAAAGAAGCCATTAACAAACTGGCATGGTTTTCTTGTGATGCTTGACAGAGAGATTGGTTGTTGTTATTTCATAAAGTTGTTACCATAACTATATTCAGAGTTTAAATACCTGGAGTTTGACTTGTGTAGGGAAAAGATAAGCTAGCCATTAGTTCTTGGAGTCATGTTACCTACAGCTTTTCTCTCAGTCTATGGCTGTGGCACTGTAAAACATTAAAGAACGAAACAAGACGTCCCAGTTGATCTTCTAATCGTTGAAGCAATTAAGTACAACAACCTGGTAACACTAAAAAGGTTGTTGGTATGGATACAGTGCTTTTTAGTATATGCATTTATTCAGGTTTTTCTCAATGTTGAAGTGCTCAGCACATTTCTTTTTACAGATTTCATGAGGAGACTGATGCAGGTTGGACATTGACCTTTTCTTCTGAAAGACTGATTTATCTTGGAGAAGATAAGTTAGAGGCTTAACACCTCCAGTGCAGCTCTGGTATCTGCACAAGAACTAAGCTAGGTTTAATGATATATGGAAATACTTTATTAATGTTATTGCAAATAGAGGAGAAATAGCAGCTATTCAGTGTCAGACAACTTCCTGAACACAAATTATAGCACGCTAATGCTTTTAGTGTTTATCATTTGGTTCCAAGTAATTAACAGATTAAAGGAAAGCTTGATACTTGGCCATTGTAATGAAGGTTGTGATAACTTATAGTACAGTTTGGCTCTATATTTGTGGACTAAATTAACTACACAGTACAGTTCAATTAAAAGAAGGCAGAGTACCAGTTGTATGAACAGCAAGGTAAGTCTTGCAGCACATAATTTAACTGTGTGATGCACTGTTCTTACTTTGCCTCCAGTCTGGAAATAATTCACTAGAAGATTCAGATGTCAACAAAAAAGAAACCTTCCACCTGTTCTGTGTGTTCCATCACTACTCAAGTGAGACCACTGAAGCCTACACCTGTACTAATAAGAAAAACTCTTACTGGGGTACTTGAAGCCTGTGTTTCTGTTGTCTTAGTGTGCTAGAAACACACAGTTTTGGTGTTTCATATGTGCTGTCAAACCATTTGTAAATTTTGGCTCAGTACAGATTTAGCAGAGTTTAATTTTAGATTATGCTTTCCAAGGAAACATTGATTTTGCCATTTTATGTATACAGGGAGCTAACTGTTCCAGTTTTGAAAAAGTCATGAGAAGGAAATGGAGAAGTTTGCTTGCTCTTGTTTGTAAAAATTAATTTCTAGATTAATTCCTTAAGCCAGTTCTAGTTTTGGAGGAGGGTTTATTTCTGAAACTTCATGATGTTCTAAGCAAACTGTACAGAGTTTTGAAAGATGTTCTTAGAATCAAAATTTTGAGACATTTGGCAAAGGTGTTGACTTCTATTAGTTTGCCATCTCACTTGAATAAAAAAACCTTGTAGCTTTTTATTTTTCCATGGGGATGTGACACGGAGTGTAACTAGTGCATGCTTGCTTGGAACATTTTCCCCTAAAAAAGCATTTTCAGTTTTGCATAGATGGTAAAAATATTTTTTAAGCAGTAGGATAGCTTCAGGAGGTGGTCATCAAAATAGTTTCCTGCTCTATTTTTTTTTTTTCTGAATACAAAGAAAATTCTTCAGATCTTCCTTATTGCTTTCAGCTTAATAAGTTATTGCTCTTCACGTAAGATTTATTCTGCATACAAAGTGTAATAATATTTGAGCAAAATGTTCGGAGTTATCTTTTTTCCTTTTAAAATTATAATGAATCTACTGCATTTTGTTTTGTGGCATGTAAAGGCTGCAAAATTAGTATCTTCCAATTTGTGACTAAGAAAAAAAATTTTAAATGACAACATTGTAGATTACAATCCATGGGGTTTTATTTTTGTATCAATAAGTTTTGTCTTCTGACTTTGAAGTTGGCAGCCATGTGGGCCCATAAGCTCTCTTGGCACTTTGAAGAACCTGTAGCACATAGTCTGTTTCATAGATGTTTGCCCAGGTTTGAAGTTAGATAACATTAAAAGGTCAAGCATAACAGCATGGAAGATTTCAGATAAAGTAACTTCCCATAACTTTTTCTTCCTTGGCACACATACTCAGCAGGTTTGTTACAGCCTATTTAGTACCTCAGAAAAAGTAGGATCTACTTAAATCCTTTATTGCTGTGTCCTCCCTTCTTTATTCTCACAGGAGGTTGGGGAAAATTAATTTTCCAGGTCTTCATTATGCTTCATAGAAGACCAGAGACCTACAATTTGGTTTCTAGTGACTATCCTCCAACAAGCTTGGTTATGTAAGGTTATCTGTTTTGTAAAGTAGTGGAGTGATTTACCATGCATAAAACAGATTAGATGATTTCATAATCTCATCTATGTGAAATCTGTGGAGGGAGAAAAAAAAAAAAAAGCTACAAAATATTTTTTGTCTCCTTTTGCACGTAACCTTTTAATAAGAAGTTCTTCTATGCTCATGCAAGGTGTGTGGGCTTTTCTTTTTCATGTGCTTTCTAGGCCACCAGTATGGTGATGAATTTCCTGTTTGGTTGAAGTAGAGTTAAGGGCTGTGTTTGGTTCAGTTCCCTTAGATGTAGTCTAAAGCCTTGAAACTTAAATTTTAAAGGCCTTGGTGGTAGTTGTTTAAGGAGCTATGCTTAGGAGTAGTTACCGTAGATTTAATTAAGTTTATTACACAAATAAGTCATAGACCCAAATTTCAGTGTTTTCACCTTTTACTAAGACACTGTCAGGATCTCAGCAAGAGAGTTCACTCAGCAAAGTTGAGTTCACCAGGTTAGCTGAGCCTGTCCTCTGTGTCACTTGCACATTCCTGCCTTCCTCTCTTGCCCTGCCACTGGCACTCGTGGACATTTCTGTTCATAGAGGTGGCCTCAAGCTCTTGCAGTGATTTGAACCAGCTGGCTGACCTGGCACAAGGAGAGGGATGGGGCCTGGAAAGTTCAGACTTGGTTTCACAGTAGATTTTCACAGATTCCTGCACCTGGTTTTCCTATCTGTAGAATTTAGCTGTGTAACTAACTGCTTGGGTGCAAAAGTTCCTCATCTCCTTTCTTTCATGCTTCTGAAGAAACTAGCTGGGGTGTTCTTACACTTGGAGAAAAATTACACAAAAAACCAGATACCAATGCATTGCTTTGGTTTGTGCTGTTTGTTTGTGGATTTTATATTTTATTTATTTATGTTGGGGATTTTTTTTGTTTGTTTTTTAGGCTACAAGCATTTGGTAGGAGAATACTTGCAGCTTTGTGCTAATATGCCGTTTGTTCATAGTGTGAAACATCTTGCTGCTCACTCTGCAGTAACTTCTATGTGCTGAATCTGCCAACAAATTTCAGGGCTGAAAGTGTTAATCTGGCTAGCAGTGATTCAGGATTGCATTTGAAGTAGATTTAAGTTCAAAAAAAAACCTGCTTAAGTCTGTGATTTTTCTAATTGAGAGTGTGTAAGGTATGTTGTATTTTAATGACAAGAAATAAATTACTTGAACTGCATTTCACTAGTATCTTTTTTATCTGCCATCTTTTTCTCTTTAGAGAATTTTATGTAGTTAATATTGAGTTTCTTTATTAAAAATAATTTTTATGTTTTTTAATAGCTCACAGGAGTCCTTGATGATTGTTTATGTGACATAGAAAGCATCGATGACTTCAATACTTTCAAGATCTTCCCCAAAATACAGAAACTACAAGAACGTGATTACTTCAGATATTACAAGGTACAATTAGAAGGTTACTTTCCAGGATAAGTAAAACCCAGAAAACATAGGGAGGAATGTATATAAAATGAACTCGTCTATATTAAGTTTCAGAAGTTCATAGCTCTTTAGTTTGGTTTTAGTAGGTTTTCAGTCCCTGACAGTTACATTGATAATAATTCATGATTGCTGTTAGTTTTGGAGTTGGTGATAGTAAATCATGATTTTTAAAATTCAGCTGGTAAGTGGTAATTTTAGAGGTAGTATCCTTGTACTGCTGCATCTATCAAAGGACTGTAAAGTAGCAATTTTATGACAGCATGCAGTTTTTGTCTTCTAAGAAATGTGCATAATATAAAATGGAAATACAGTAATGAGTTCCTTTTCTTATAATTTGCTGTCCTGGTTCTCATTTTAGTGTTTGCTATCTAGAGAACCATTATTCCTTTGCAAAATAGGTGGCAATATTCAAGTAATGTGCAGTATCACATTTTAATGAGTTAAATGTATGTTTTTTTCGGTATTAGAATGTGATTTGCAAAATAAGGCTTTGAAGCCTGCTACTTCTCTTCCCATGTATGTTTCACTTGAAAATGCAGTTGCATTTTGACAGAGCTAATCAGGTGGTTGCCTGACACTGGAAAAAAAGGAGGTTCTACTCCTCTGAGGCAGAGGGTCTTCCCCCTTCCCTACTTTGTAGCTTTGGGCTTTTCTGGTTGTGCACAAGGCCAGTGCATCTCTTTAGCCTGGTAGTTTTTTAGTTTGGATATTTGGGTTTGGTTGTGGGTGTTTGTTTTGGGTTTGGTTTTTTTTTGGTTTTTTTTTTTTTTTCCTCAGGGTGTAGCAACTTATCTAGCTGACCTGAAATCAGACAAGAATTCAGCCTCATGCAAGATGTGGTTATGAATGTGAGGAAGAAGAAAAAAGTTCTAGAATTTTTCTTTTCTACTCTGAGCCATCAGTAATGTGTAACTTCACCCTGAATTGTAAACTTTCTTTTAAAGTCTTGCTGACATTGTGCTAGATAGTGGATCACTTCTCAAGTAAAGAAATAAAGGGCTAAAAATTTTGTCTCTTTATAGTTTTTACATTGAACTATAGAAGATTCATGATATGGAATCCACTTTTATTTTTGAGAAGTATTGTATAATACTCTAAATTATAATAATGAAACATAATGCTTCAGGTCCTGAAGAAAGCAGGATGTTCTATGCAGCCAGTACATGGTTGGTATTGATTAAAGTACAAGTGCTGTACAACCTCAGTTTGTCTCAGAAGTGTGTGTGTGTGTGTGTGCACTGGATTTTAGTGCTTTTGAATCATTCTGGGACTAGGCATTAATTTGCAGGTGTTCTGTCTGAATTAAGCTGCAGTTTATATAGCAGTTCTATTCACAATATTCCACCCACTGTGTAAGAACAGTGACTGCCTAGTTACTTGTATCTTTCTGAGTGTGTTACCATTTTTTGTTAAGAGTTTGCTTTGAAGAAATGGTAGTCTAGCTATGTGGTTTTTGGTTGTTTTTTTTTTTTTTTTAGGGATTGGTCGTAGGGGCATGCAGGTCTTACTGTGTATAAGCTGTAGAATGTAACACTAGTTTGTCCTTTATTTTAAAAAAGATGAGCACAGAAGTACAAAAATTTCTAAAATTTTACATAGGGGTAGTGTTTGTGGGTTGAATAGAGGAAATAGGAGGAAGGAAAACACCCTAAGATCTCTGCTTTCAGTGTGGCTGTGCTAGCATGGCTTGAGCTGTACCTAGGAGATCATTACCATCACTTCTAAGAAACTGACCATCAACAGGTTTTTTTTTAGCTTTTTTTTTTTTTTTTTTTCTGAGAAATCTCTAACTTTTTACATCTGAATTTATAATCCCCAGTCATGCTGAAAAAATACATCACATTGCAAACCTGGAAAACAGTCTTTCTTTCAGATACTGTGTAACAGTAACCTTGGTATTTGTGTTTTGAAAGTACTGAAAAAACTTGCTTGGGAAAGGAATTTGGTACCATAAAGGACTGTTGAGCAAATCAATCAGTGAATTTTGCTTTTTAGGGATCTTTTGTGGTATTGAT
Organism: Heliangelus exortis; assembly: GCF_036169615.1. Lineage (NCBI taxonomy): Eukaryota > Metazoa > Chordata > Aves > Apodiformes > Trochilidae > Heliangelus > Heliangelus exortis. The sequence goes on along the minus strand of NC_092424.1, from coordinate 6,160,351 downwards.
AGAACATTTGAAGAGGGAATTCTTCTGGTTTGGCTTTAATTAGTGTATATAATGCCACAAAATATTTATCCTTCAAGCTTTAAAGTTCTGGTACATAGAATCAGAACATTTTTCTTAGCTATCAAAATTAAGAGACTAGACTGGAGGGAGAGTAAAATCTGCTTCTAATTCATCTCAGATTCTTCATATAGTGCCAGATTTGTATCAGAGGCATATTGATCTACTATATATAATGTCAGGGGGGAAAATGAATTTGATTCACCTTTTTTTTTTTTTTTTAATTGCTGAGGGTTTGGTTTGACAGTTCACTGAATGGAGCCATTGGGTTTCCATCATTGTGTTCCCCTTAAGGACAAGGCTGCTTAAAGCAAATCCCTGATCCAGTACTCTGCCAGTTAAATGTGTTCAAAGCATAAAGGTTTTTTTTAATTGAATAATTGTTCAGGATGGCTCTGTGATTTCTCCAAATTAAAGATTAAGCAGTATTTATCTTTTATGATAGCAGGAACCTTTAAGGTCCTGTATGCAGTAGAGTCCAAGCTGATGGGGCTTTGAGCAACCTGACCTAGTGGAAGGTGTCCTTGTCCATGCAGAGGGGTTTTAACAAGATCATCTCTAAGGTCACTTCCAACCCAAACCCTTCTGTGATCTTCATGAACAGTATTTATCAACCAAAGAAAGCTGGTGTATGTAAGCTGTGCTAAAGGAAAATAAAGTAAAAGAATACAAGAAGTTTTTGTGTGGGTTTTTTTTCTTTGGAAATTTAAAAACTAACTTTTTTACTTTGGAAAATAGTGGGTGCTACTGAGGATAAATGGTTTGTATTCTATATGTAATGTTAGTTTTCAAAGAGGGTGTACTTCTGTAGTGTTTTTGTTTGACCATACAGGAAAAACTTTAGTCTTTGCTTTAGGAGTGATCAGGTCAAAGTGTTTCTTATCACAAACATTTGTTAGTAAGTAAAGGAAAAGCTGGGATTTTTTTTTTTTTCTCCTTCACTGGCTTTCACATTGACAATCCAAGGGAAATCTAGTGGAAAATTTAAATCTTTTGCCATGTAGTAGATACCAAGAGATGTGGTACTCCCTGTCTTTGTTGTGCCATTTGATGACAATCATACTAATTAATCATCATAATTTGCCAGTAATGCTTCTGAAGTGACTTCATTATTTATACTTTTACTATGTTTTTATTTTGAGGCCATTATACTTCTGCATCCTTGACTAGCTATGATGTATACAAATGGTTACCTGCTTCTATTGCTTGAAATCTGAAATCATGCAAGCATTTATTTGAATTGGTAAACTTGTGCAGTAGTCTGTCATCCATCAAATGTATTTTCTTGATCAGCAGGATATAACTGATTGTATGTACAACCCTTTTAGAGCTGCATATGTTTAATTTGCCTGCTTTTTAGTAGTTTATTTACTGCTTTGAAACTATAGTGGTGAGAGATTTAGTTTGGACTTCAATATACTCTGTGTTTGTGCCCACTGGCAAGCATTATCCCTAGCAATTCCACTGCAGCTTCAACTTATATACTCAGGAAGAAAGTAATTAGAAGAAACCAATCATCCAAGTAAACCTTCACAAACCCCCAAAAGATAAAAGAACTAAATTGAAACTTTTTTCCGTTGATCTTCTACTTTAATTTGAAAGTATTTCCTGATATTGAGAACTGGTTCTTTTATAGTTGCCTTAAGTAAGTGTTAATTGTAAACTTTGGGTTTTGTATGTTTAGGTGAACCTGAAAAGACCTTGCCCATTTTGGGCTGATGATGGCCATTGCTCTATCAAAGACTGTCATGTAGAGCCTTGTCCTGAGGTATGGATCAAATAATATAAGATAGAAAAAGGTTATTTGGTTTAAAATTTTGCTAATTTGCGTGGTTAATACTGTACTAATAATATTTACTAATGAGAATTTTAATTTAAATTTAAATAAAAGAGTCACAGTAAAATTATTTTCCATTGCAAAAGCAGGCTATAGCCAAAGTATTTTAAGGTCTTAGGAATTATACCAATAAAACAAATAGCTTTTAAGAATAAGTCTCTTCTAAGCTGTAGCACTATTTGGGATATAACCTGTTAAGAAGGCAAAGGAGCAAGTTAATTATTTAAAAACAAGCTTGCTTTGACCTCTAGAGGAATGATATTTAATTTGTAGGTTTTATCCAAGCATAATGATTTCTATGAATACTGTAAAACTGATTTGTTTTTGTTTTAGAGCAAAATACCTGTTGGAATTAAAGCTGGAAGCTCTAATAAAGTAAGTAGTCCTTTAGTTTCTAAGTTGTTTCTGATTTTTTTTTTTTTTAAAGTTGCTAAGTTCTTGGCTCATTTTTGAGCACAGACCACGTTCTGTAATGCCATAGGCTGAGATGGAGCTGGAGTAGCAGTGTATTCTCTTGTAAGAATCATATATAACTACAACCTCTAATATTAAAAGAGCCTGAATGATGAAATGTAGTTTCACTGTGTCTAATCTTGAGCAGGTCATTAGTCTAAAGACAATTTAGAGCAAAGTGCTCAGTGCAAGCTTAAATGGTCAGTCTGTGCTGTTGCCTTTTGTTTGCTTCTCCTCCACTCATGCTTCCTAGATCACCAAATAATCTTAGCAAATCCAAAATGTAAAGAGGGTAAAATATCCCTAGGAAAGTGGTCAAAACAGACAAAGAGCTCCTCTACCTCCAAATCTCAAACACAGTTCCCAAGAAGATTTCATCAGTATGGTGCCTAAACGAGAGATCTTTCTGCTGAGTGCCATGGCTGGGTTGTAGATTCATACTTACTCATCCTTAACTCTTATCTTCATCTTCCCCAGTACTTTCCACCTCACTGGGCTGCCAACATTGCTGCTTGCCTCACCTGAGTGTAATTCACAGTATCATAAATGACCTCTGGCATTTGGTTTAGACTTTATGCCAAGAAAAATTACCAAAGACAGCCAAGAGAAACACTTGATCATGAATGGATGACTTCTGTGTCCTGTCATGAGCAGTGCAAGCAAGTCTGTCCAGCCTTTAGCTCACGGGGAAGTCTTGTCTCCTGTTTATACACACATTGTTAAGCTCACTCTGAAGTACAGTGTGCCTCTTCATTTAAAAGTTCTGGTGATGAGAGACATCTTCACTGAGGTGCCTTAAATGTCACTAATGCACCATTTCAGCACAAACATCAGTGGTTGTTCTGGGAAGACTTTGGCACTGTGTCTGGGCAGAAGATCTTGAGTTTTAGCTGGAGAATCTGTAGCCAGTTCTCTTTCTCATTGACTGTGTTCTCTTCTAAGCTTGATAGAAAAGAAACTGACTCCTAAAATACTATAATGCCTCCTAAAGAGGCATTTAAAGACTTTAAAGACTATTTTGGAAGGGATTCTTCTAGGAGGTATTTGAGCTTCTTGATTGATTTAATCTTGAGATCCATAAATAAGATGTTAATTAGGAACCAAAGAATATGCTCTTAAGATAGTTAATGTGAACATATGGAACTGGACTTTGGAAGTGAAGATCAGCACCCTTTTGCTTTCATCATGTGAAGACCTAGGGAGAACTTACTAGGAGCTATCATTTGCTGATGTATTTGTTACAGTTTTTTTCCTTTGAATTACCTTCTAGGTTCTTGGAACAAGCTACAGTACTGAAAGTTGGGACAATTCTGTACCTTTGATCTGTAATAGAATATAGACACTAATATCTGCTGCTTCTTGGTCAGAAAGTGAAATATTTCTGCAGTAAAATTGTCAGCAGGACTGACGTAAATCTTGCCTACACCATTTTCTTACTTGGGATACAGTTAAAGTTCTTTCTTGGAGCCAATTAAAAATTGACAGTCTCATTTAAGGAAACATCAAACTCATCTTAGTATGAGCATTTTGCTTCAAGGGCAATTCAAATACTCTGCTCTTAGCCTGTGCTTCATCCATTTGGGAAAGTCCTGCATCTCATAGATTGGTTAAAAAAAAAATCTGTGCATGTTCAGTTGTTCTGGGTACTTGTTCAGTTTTTCTCTTTCATCCTGATAGTGTCTGCCTTGGAAAGGTGAAAACAACTGAAGGCATCTTTGTAATGAGAGCTGTAATCTCTTGGGTAGAATTCTGTGGTCCTTAGACCTTGACTTCTGTGCAGTTTTCTGTTGCCCTTCTCTTCAAACACAGATGAGCTTGTAAACATATAACTTTATTTTAGGCTTTTGCTGGGGATTTATTTTTGTTTGTTTGCTGAACCATAGAGAACAGTTCTTCTCTTGAAAGCTCATCTAGCCATAAAAAATGGGGTTACATTTGCACAGCTTCCCCACAGAAGTGAGGTTAGCAACAGGGGATCTGTTTTTAAATCTTGGCACCAACATAAACTTTTTGAAATGGTGCTGGAAAGGCACAAAGTAGTTTGCCTTTCTGTAGTTCTGAGTCATGTGAGTGATGAACATATTTTGGAGTGCTAGACATGACAGCTGCTGTATTAATCTTTGAAGCAATGGATAGGATGCAGTTCAAGGTTCCAGCATTCAACTTAATATTTTACTTCCTGCACACCTCTTTTCTGTTTTCTTCCAGAAAGTGATCTCAGGAGATCCTGCTTGGCCAGGAACAGACAGTTTATCCTGATCTAGTCAGTAGTTATAGCACTGATCCTAAGAGTTGTTGAACAATGGACAACAGTGAATCATGGAAACATGCTTTGAGACTTGAATATTTGTTCTGTTTGAAACCTTAAATTTAGGTTTTTTTATTCTTTGTACTCCATTTAGTTTTAAAAAACATAAAAGAAAAAAAAAAAGTTTCCAACATATTTAGCTCAATTTTCCATGACAGCTAAATCTGTAGAGTAAAATTTGCCTGATGAAATGAAGAAAACCAGAAATATTCCGGAATTACCAGTTGTAGTATCTGAGCATTTCCCCTGATAATACTTAGCACAGGAAGACTTTTCATAGCACCTGTTCTCAGAGAATTTTAGGTAATTCATTTATATATTAATGTGAACTTTTTTACAGTATTCAAAAGGGGCAAATAATTCCAAAGAACTGGAAGACTGTGAGCAAGCTAACAAACTGGGAGCAGTTAACAGTACCTTAAGGTATGCTGTGATTTATGATGGTACAAAAATAGTAACAAAGGAGCATTTCATTTTGTCTTTCTTGATTTTGCAATGTGCTGGTTTTTGTTCTTCATTCTTTCCATAGCCCACTAGAAAGTAAATATGAAATGATGCAAGAACATCTGAAGGTAAAGGTGTTAGATGTCAAATAGACTTCTTTTTTTTTCCTCTTTTTTTTTTCAATTAAAAAAAGTACACCTAGATATTTGAAAGAGAGACTTTATACAGCCTCAAGAATTGGACAAAACTTGTAAATAACCTCACCTTTTTTTCTACTTTTTACCAGCATCAGTCTTAGTTCTTGATGACTGTGCTGGATCAAGGTATTCTGTCCTGCTCTTTCCCTCTGTTACACTAATGTACCTGTCTGTTGATTGTTCAGTGAACCAGATCAGGGACTTTGTGAGTTACTACTGTGGTTTGCAAAGTTATTTTTGGCTTGGATCAATTCCCTGATCTTCCTTATTGCATGGCACAGTCAAGGTTGGTTGGGAGGAATTCTGCAGGATGATTTTGCCCCTGAGGAGGCAAGAACAACACTTAAAAAAAATGTTTTCTACTAGATCCTCTACCTTTAAAAAGCAGAAACAGAAAAATAATTTCTCCACTGTTAATGCAGATGTCTGCTGCCTTTGGCCATAGATTGCAGTAGATCTACATGATGGAGATGTTGAAACCATTTCCTGTCATCTGAAAAAATGTGACTGCCCTGAAAATGCAGCTGCTTCTGCCTGGTGTTCAGTGCTTTTAACTAGATAGGGCCTTTAATCAAGGGGTTTTTTAGGGGACATGGAAAAACTATTAACTCTTCCACTCCTATAGAGCAAAAGAATGTGAGATTGAGTACACATATGGGGAGCTGAAGAGAATACCTTTTGTGAGAGGAGGAGAGATGATTAAAGTTGGGAGAGGGTGGGTAATGGAGCCTGCAGGCCCAGGGGGAGTTTGTTCCTTGGAGACAAACCTCCATGTTCTCTACCTACCAGTCTATTATCCTCATAGTTTTGGCTTATTTTCTTTTGCCAACTCTGTTTCTTATGATTATCAAATCTTGCCTGCTAGTCATTACTGGAAGAGTTCCCTAATGCCAAGTATGAAGTTCTCTATAGTGATTTGGCAGATGGGAGATGTATCTTGTCATAGAATTGCCTCTGTTTGTAGAATTGAGCCAGTACTAATTTGATCAAACAGAATATGTTGCTTTCATTATTTCAAAGTGGAGTGGAGCAGAGTTCCCCATCCTAACTTTGCTTATGTTTTGCTGTCAGTGGTGTGGCATCACAGTTCTGTGCTGCCAGTAGGGACAGAAGAAAGCATTCAGGTTTTGGCAGTGTGGGAACTTCAGAGTGCTTGTCTCTCTGGTACAGTGCACTTTTGAAAATGCTGTGGTGAATGGAGTATCATTATGATTTAAAAGGCTTGAGACTAATCATATTCACAGAGTAATTTAGCTTGGAAGGCACATTTAGATGTCCAGTTTCCCACTGAAAAGCTGACAACTGTAGGTCTTGTTGAAAGTGCAGTTTAACAAAATATGATTTCTCCCCTGCCTCCCCAAGTGACAGCTGTTAAAGTATTACTTTGAAAAGTGTTAAAAATGTATATACTATGAACTTATATTAGCAAGCTCTTGTTGAAGTAAGAAAAGTCACTGTTGGTGCACAATTTGTTCAAATAATGGTGAAATCTTTGTTGCTGTCTGACATAAAAATGACTTTTGAAGTATTGCACTTGATGCCTGCTTGAAGCTAACAAGCAGAAACTCCATATATTCTTGAGTATCAGATATAGTAATCCAGAATTCTGTTCCAAATAACTACTCTAAGGGGATTGTGTTTCTTTTGGTAGCTGTTACTAATGTTGTTTATTTAAAAGTTTAAAATCAAATGTATTTTCTTCCCCTCAGTAACCAAAGTAAGGAGGCTTTCATTGACTGGGCAAGATACGATGATTCACAGGATCATTTTTGTGAACTTGATGGTAAAATGTTTAAGCTTTTTCAGTGTGTTTGTTTTATTTGCTGTCTCTTGCAAAACACAAAATATTGTAGTTTCTCTGCAAATAACATTTTTTTTTTTTTTAAGTTTCAACTTTATGCTAAATGGAGATGTGACAGTTCATATCACCTTACGTGCAAAGAAAACAGTTTTTTATGAGGTAGTCTGCACAGTGCATACTCACTGTTACCTCCTGTTAGTGTAGTGGACAGGGGACCTTTATGAAAATAAACAGGTAAATGGAGGGATTTTAGCATACACTTTTTAAAAGAAAGCTTCTTCTCACAAGAGTTGTACAAATGTGAGGAATTACTTATACCTGCTTCAGTTTCTTACTGCTGTATTATCTTTGTTGCTATTCTACTGTCTGTGCTTGGGCTGAGTTCATTCCTCTTCCAGCCTTGCTATGTTTCTAAATGATCTCTGCACTAAATTCACACTTACTTGTAAAGACTTTCTTATTGTTAAAACATTAGGATACTGGATAGGGTCTTCCCTTTTCTCCACATATGTGAGTCCTTTTGTTTGCTTGTAACATTCAAAGCCCCCCAGAATGTTTTTCAGATAGCCATGAGAACTGCCAAACTCAAGAATGACTGCTAAAGGCCTTTTTAATAAATACCTTAGGAAGCTTTCTGTCCTAGGAGGCTTATGGCATAATGCAAAGTGTTTTATCTACCTTCAGGCTAATGTTTGATGTCACCTGAGAAAGCAGCAGCTCTAGTGGACTTAGCAACTGCAGTTCTCTTTCAGCTCTTCTGCTGTGTCTTACCTGTGAAAATTCTCTATATGAACTGCTCAATAAATAATGAGCTTTACTGTAGATCTGAACTGTTCTTTGCAGTAGGCTGCTCTTGTCTCTACTCTCTTCAAGCTGCCTACTTATTTAAGAGAACTTGCTTGGGGAATGCATGGTTTAGGAGCATTTCTTTTAGAAATAATGCAGACTTAAGTAGTTCCTTTTTCTACTTCTATCTCTCTGCTGAAGGAGGATGTACTGCCCACAGGTGTGTTCTTCCAGTGCTTTTTTTTTTGCTCTGTCTGCATCTCTCTGCAGGGTGAGCTGAATCAGGTTACTTGTATAGCAGGAAAGTAAGTAGACATCTCCCTGCCATCCCCTAGATTGGGATAGACTGGATTATCAGATGAGTTTGTGAGCTGGAGTAGGGAGAAGTTATTCTCTCTCACTTCTCCCTCCTCCAGCTCACAAACTCATTTGATGAGCCAATCTAAGCTTGGGAGGAGGTAGAAGGTCTTGTTCTCTTCCTCTCCTCTCTTCCTGGTGGTGAGAGAGTTCTTAATTCACTCAATTTTAGCACAAAACTGTATCATCAGTTTTACTTTTTTACTTAAGGGAATTGATCTAGCTGAAAAAAACTTCATAATCCAAGTCAGCTCTTCATTCTTCTGTTGCACTGCCCCACAGACCCAGTTTTTTGTGGATAATTAGAAGAAAAAAGTGGAGACCTGAAGAGACCAGGAAGTGTAGGAACTGCCTAGGTTAGCCTTCTTGTCAAAGAAATAAATGAAGCTATAATTTGAGTTGGTACCATCTGGCACTCACTGTGATGTTGCACGTCTTGTGTCTGGCTCTGTTTTTGCTTCTGCTGCTGAAGTGATGCTTAACTGCTCATGCAGAATCATCTCTTCTTTTTAGAGCAGTTTTCACTCTCTGTTTCTGTGGCTTTTTTTCTACATTGGAGGAAATACTCAGTGGGACTGCTTGTCCTATTTGTGTGAATAAGCCTCTGGACCACTGGCTTGTACTGTGTGTGGGTTTTCTTAAACATTAGTTGCTCTCGACCTAGAATTTCAAGAAGGGAATTCTTCCTTTTTTTTTTTTGCTGGTTATAGCTCAAAACTTAAGTTTCTATTTTTATAGAGTTTTCAAGTAGAGAGAGTGCTGTTTGACAGTTTTCTTTGGGTATGCTTCCTGAATTTGTAGTGAGCTTCAGAGATGAGGTTGAAACTTATTGCAGTGATGCTTAAATAACACATTTCTTGCTGTTACCAACAGAGTATTCTTCAGTGTGTTGGAAGTTTGTTCAGTTAAGCAACATGATCCAGACTTCCTTACAGTATACAAAAGTAGCTTGGGAAAAGAGAGATTTAGCTAATAAAAATAGAATATGTGCTAAGTACAAAATGCACTTCTTCGTCTTTGTTAAGAAGCTCCCCATAGCAGTATGAGCATAGAACATATTCAGATGTAAAAATTGTGGCCACACAAGAGACTTTGGAATAAATGAGTCACTTTTCAGCTATTTAGTGTATATACCACTGTATCTTTACTTACAAGCTATTTATAATCCAACTGGAAGACAGCATAGTATTATATTAAGACCTCTCGTTTATATTTAATTCTATGTGACTTTTTAAAAATTGAATCTTTTTGAAAATGATTGGTTAGAAATGTAACAAAAGGTTTCTTGTTTAGATGAGACATCTCCAGATGCACAGTACGTGGATTTGCTGCTGAATCCAGAACGTTACACTGGGTACAAGGGGCCTTCTGCTTGGAGAGTGTGGAACAGCATCTACGAAGAAAACTGCTTCAAGTAATTGGGAGGGAGAGGAAGCCCATTTCTTACACCTGTGCTTCAATTTAGCTTAAAACTGATTTTTTTTTTTTTTTTGTTTTCTAACTTATTTTCTAGGCCTCGATCTGTCTATCGTCCTTTAAATCCACTGGCGCCTAGTAGGGGTGGGTCTTGCCTCTTTTGTTTTCTAATGCAGTTCTTTTAAGATAGTGACTACTGCAGTGCAAGTGCTGCAAATAATAATTTTCAGTCTTCAGGTGCTCTTTCTGTTTTTTTAATTTCCCATGTAGAAGTAGCTGTCCCTTTTCAATATTTAGACTAAGGTTTGTGATACCTGATTGCATGCGTGCTTAATCTTATGCATATGAATAGGCTCATTAATGTCAGGGGAGCTAGTGTGAAAACTAAAGGAAGTTTCAGACTGTTTAATTAAGTGTCACAGTAATTTTCTAATGTGGATGAGAATTAGTTCAACAAAAAATGCAGTGCTCTTATCTTCCTGTATCTTTTTTGCCTTAGAGCATTTAATTTAATCTCGTGGTCATTTAATTTAATCTCATGGTCTCTTTAGCTCGTGGTCATTCTAGTGTTATGTGGCTATATGTTTTCCACCCATAACATTTAGTGTATTACAAACGTACAAATAATTGCATTATTTGAAGTAAGAGTGGGTACTTAGGAATACTGAGTTATCTGAAATAATATGAAAAAGTATGACAATGACTTGTGTTTCAAGATTTCAAATTTAAAGTGAAAACTGACCTGGTTCTGCAAACGAATCTGCTTCTTCCTGTCAGTCTGAATCATTGCTATTAAAAAATTAACTATTGTCCAGTAGATTGAGCCAGAAAATCAAGATGTCTTTTAGTAATTATAAATCTTGAGATAATATATTGCAGGTATACATAGATAAAAAGAATTGTAAGAGCAATTTAACTCAAGGATCAGAATTTCAAAAAGGAGCACTGGTGAACTGAAGAAGAAAACTTCCTAACCCATCTTTCTGAAGTTAAGATACAGCTTTCAAGAACATGTAAATCAGCTGCTGCTAAGATCTCCAATTCTTAGTGACTTTCATTATTATAATGTGTTTTAGTCTCGGGTGTTCTAGAGGAGCAGGAAGAGGATGGAATATAGTCTATTTTTTTGTAGATTAAATAAGGTTTCTTGCACTTTTTTCAGTGTTTGTAGTAAAGCCTGTGCTTTGTTACTGCTTTGCTGTGAAAATTATCTTTTCAGTGCTTACAGATTGTTCTTTTGTTGTTTTTGTTTTCCCTCCCTTAGGAGGAGATGATGGTAAGTCATCTTATTTTGCTTTATCTGCAGAAATGGAGTAAGGATTATAGATTTCTGGACATAAGGATTTATTCACTTTATTGCTATTATGTTAGAGGGCAAGGAAATTATGTTTTTATGCAGGTGGTAGATCAGAAAATGTCTTTATTAGGATAATTCTTTAATTTGGAGTATGAAGAGGAGTGGATAAGAGCACAATACAGTTCTACTGCTGGTTCTTATCCTTGTAACAGAATGTGTCATGATAATGTTATTAGTGAGATAACTGGAGATGCATTAATTAAAGGATTCATTAATTAAAGTCTCCTCCAGAGCTCCAGTGACAGCAATGTCAGATCCCTTAACAGAAGAGGGACAGTTTCTTGTGTATATTCTTCAATGTGCTTGATTTTTGGGAAGGTGGGGAGAGGGGAGGGAAGCATTTGGTGTCAACAGTGAGACAGACTTGAAGATTTTTCAGTCAACTGAAAGTTCTCAGCAAAAGTTGTAAACCTACAGGAAACCCACAGAGACAGAGTCAAGGTAAAGGCTCTCAGATACAGTTACAATCTTCCATCACATCTTTCACCACTGGTTCATATAATCAGGCTTGTGCTTTCATACACTTCTGAATGCCCTGACCAGTAGCTTAGTTGTGCTTGTTCTTGAATTTCTTCTATTCAGACTCCAGCAGATTTAAACTCACTTCAAAGTTCAGTCATTTCAGTGCCTGTTCTCACTGTAATAGCTACAAGAGTTACCTTCACATCCAGATGGTAATGTTAGTATTCTATAGCAGCATAAAAATACTGTAATGTTGAAAATGAATACTCTTCATTTAAATATGTACTTTGTATTTACAGGAGAATCTTTCTACACATGGCTAGAAGGTAAGACCTCTTGAATGGGTTAATATAATGTTAAATTCACTGGAAGAAACACTGTAGTATTTTTTTCTCCTCTTCCTTAGTATTTTTCAGTGTAGGCTTTTTATTAAATTGTGCAGAACTTCTGAGTGTCATTTAAGTAATATTTAATTTCTTGAAGGTCTTTGACAATCCTCTCATCTTAGTGATGTTATACTCCTTAAACCCTTCAGTGTTTCATCACCTATAAAGGAGTCCACTTCAATACCAGTTACTTTGAATTTTTTGCTCATTTTAGGCATTTAAGCAGGGATGTGATTATTAGTGACATTGCTAAGTGGTTTTATTTGAAAATAACTTTTAAAAATTTAAAGGTTTTGATGGTTCTGATCCTAGTACCTAAACTAACATAAGTATCATGTATTCAGAAGGCAAAGCAATTTGCTTTTATTTGTATTTAAAGGAAAATTATTATTACAGTGGTGGCAATCAGAATAGCATTTTGGAAGTGTATGGAGAAGTGAATGAGTTAAAGGTACTCAATTTTAAACTTACTTCATTCTGCCTTTCATAAGCCTTTACTTGTCTAGATACAAATACCTAACTGCTGCTCTGATAGGAAAATATACAAATTCAGATGCTTTTTAAAATGTGATGTCTGTAAATGAGCCATATCTCAGCCCCCGGATAGGTTTGACCATCAAGTCTTCCTCCTTCTGTTTGTGGAGACGGGGATGACAGGGAAGTCACCCAAACATGTCTTAGAAAAGGGGAAAAAAAACTTCTAAATTTCAGGTGTAGTTTATCTCTGAGTCTAAGTAGTATTGTAAATAGTTTCTGCATTTATTTTGGCCACCCAGTGCCATTTCATTTCTCTTTTTGCTGTAGAACACTGCCCATCAAAATCATATTTTTCAAGGTTTTTCTCTGTGCATTTTAATCTTAAGTGAATTAAGATTAAGTGTTCTTGCCAGTAGAGCTGGCAAGGAGTATTTTTCCTGTTTTCCAGTGCCATGAAGTTGTCTGAGTTTTTTGTTTTTCTATAAGGTCACTTCTCTAATTCAGTGGGAGCTTCTATTCTAATCAGGTTGGGTCATAGTATACTTCAGGTTTCCAGACTATCAAAATTGAAAACCATTTCAAATTTATTGCTTGAACAATGTAAGCATCTTATTTTGTGTGACAATTTTTCTAATTGTACCAATTGACTAGGTACTTATTTGACTGTATCTATTAGAATACTAAAATATTAAGTAAGAAGAGACAAACCTTCATCCTTAGTACTACTTTATTTGAAAAAAAAAACCAGAAGTAAACTTTTCCTAGGATGGATATAAGGGCTTATTAACAAAGCTGTAATTATAGCTCTTAAATGATGCAGACTTGTGTCACTGAAATATCATTCATTTGAATACATTCTTTCCAGTACTTACTTTGAGGTCTGTTTGTCTTTTTTTCTTGGACAGGTCTTTGCCTTGAGAAAAGAGTATTTTATAAACTTATTTCTGGACTTCATGCTAGTATCAACTTACACCTGTGTGCAAATTATCTTCTTGAAGGTAATTTAAGTCCGGGGTAAAATTGCTGAATGGAATTTTACCATATCTGTAACATACTTGTTTTTTCTCTGAAAATTTGGATACATACCTTGCTGCTTTCTGTTTCTAAATGTGTGTTTTATTACCCGTGCCCTTTTTTTTTCCCCTCTCTTTGCAGAAACCTGGGGGAAGCCTCGCTGGGGACCCAACGTGAAGGAGTTCACTCGCCGCTTTGACCCTGTTGAAACAAAAGGAGAAGGACCAAGGAGGCTCAAAAATTTGTACTTCTTGTATTTGATAGAGCTCCGGGCTTTGTCAAAGGTTGCACCATACTTTGAACGTTCAGTTGTTGACCTGTACACTGGAAATGGCCATGAGGATGCTGAATCTAAAGCTCTTTTACTGGATATCTTCAGGGATACAAAGTAAGGCATAAGGTTTCTTTTTATGACTGGGATGAAATTCTCAGTTATATTGACAAAGAAGAGATGACTTCTGGAGTGTGTAGGACAAGGAGAGTGGAAGGAGGAAATAAGGGGAGAGAGTAAGAGGAATTTGTACCTTTGGAGGGAAGAGATTAATATTTTTGAGGTCTGAATATACCAACCTTTAAAAACCAAAACACAACAGACAAAAAAAGCACCATGCATCACCCTTGACTGCTGCCTATTTCTTGTGGTTTTGAGGTTTTTTTTCTGATTCTTCAGTATAAGATGCACATTATTTAGTTTATAAAGGAAAACAGTATATGTAGTCTTAGAATCATAGAATCATTTTGGTTGGGAAAGACCTTTAAGATAATCAAGTCCAACTGTTAACCCAGCACACTGCCAAGTCCACCACCAAACCTTGTCCCTGGGCACCACATCTACACCTCTGTTAAATAAATACTTCCAGGGATGGTGACTTCACCACTTCCTTGGGCAGCCTGTTCCAGTGCCTGCCAACCCTTTTGGTAAAGACATTTTTCCTAATACCCACACTATTTTTGATACAGCTGTTTCTGATTCTTTTAATGATCCAGTGAGTAATCCAGCTTTTATCACAGACTTTATCTCTGGGGGTTGAGCCATCCCTTCTTCCTTCTGTTTACTCTGTAAAGTTAATTAGTTTAGTTCCTTTGTTCACCTTCTCACTAATTTTTGTGATTGGTTACATGCTGTGTGGTTTCAATATTGTCCCTAATCATAATCCTGCTTAGCATTTGAGTTGTGCTCAGGTAGTGATCAACTGAAACATTAAGACCATTTCAGTGTGTATTAGAAATCTTGATCAGTGGAAATAGCAAAGAAAATTCTCAACAGAACTATAAATAACAGATTCCAAGACACAGTGATTGAATAGTAGAGCTGATAACATTCATTAAGTTTTTACAAGCTATTCTGCTAAAATTTGGAACTCTAGAAATTATTTTACACTGATGGCATCACCAGACTTGTTAGAACAGTAGTTTATGCCAATCTTTGGGTTGTTGAGTTTTTTTCTTTTTGCATTTTCTCTTTATTAGGTCCTTCCATATGCACTTTGATGAAAAGTCCATGTTTGCTGGAGATAAAAAAGGAGCCAAGTCATTAAAGGTAGAGCTAGTTTTCTGAATTACCTCCAAATACTCACTTTGGAATTAAGTTGCTTTATTTAAAAAAAAACTCTCTACATATCAGAAATATACTGCTGAGAGTAGAAAAAGAGATTAAAAAGTTGCATCTGAGGCCTCTGAATCTCCTTGCCAAGGTCTTGTCCTGATCCAGGCAGACTGAAATCTCTGATTTAGCACTTTGGATCTGTAATCAGGACTGTGCTGAGGCAAAGTAGTTGAACTGATACCACCAGAAGATGCAAATGGTGTTTTTAATGGAGTATCTGTTTCACATAAGCATCTGTAAAAACCATCAACATTTGCTTAAAAAACAGATGCCTTATGGAGTGTAATATAGTGTAAGATTACTATTTAACATTAGAAGAGCACAGATCTTAGACACAGGAACATGCTGGTGGTCAGATTGGTACACTCTGAAGCTCCTCAGTTGGAGTGTGGCTCAGTAACAAAGCTCTGTTTTGATACTTATTAACACTTCTAATATGTATTTTAGTAGTAATATGGAATTCCATCAGTATTAGAATTCTCTTAGAAAAGTGTCACTAGTTTCAGTCCCTTTGTTTTTCTGACCTATTTGAGATTACCTTAATTAGTTCTGTTCTGCACTTAGTTGCACTCTGAAGCTGCAAAGCAACAATTTTCCCCTTAGTTTTGGACAGGAAAGGTCTGTCTTGAATTGTAACTTGATTGCCTGTGAGTCAAGAAGGTGGGTTGGTTCCAAAGGAATTTGCATAGTGGAAGAAAAGTGTGGTAGGGACACAGATACAGTACTTGTAGCTTAGATTGTTTGGAGCAAGTTCTTAGAAACTCAGTGTATAGAATGCAAGTGTTACTCAGTGTTCTGTATGTTGACTTTTGTGATCTTTTTTAAGAGAAATTAGCTATTAGTAGCTAGAAACAAAGTTTCTTTTGTTATGGCCCAATCACATATGGTAGTGGTTATGTTAAGTTTTAGTAAAAGAGAATTGATACTCTAGTGCTACTGGTTTAGTTAAACTTCTGTCTTTGTAAAGCTAAGAGGCAGATAACCTTTCTTACTTTGTTTTTGTCTGATAGGAAGAATTCAGGTTGCATTTCAAGAACATATCCCGCATCATGGATTGTGTGGGGTGTGATAAATGCAGGCTGTGGGGCAAACTGCAGGTAAGGTTTGTTTTGTGTGCATGCTGGGGGGAGGTCAGAAGAAAAGCATCAATTTCAGTTTAATAGGATGCCTCTTACCTCAGCATGCAGACTTTCTGCACATGGTCATTGTTATCCTTACCTGTATACTAAAAGTAGACATATGTTTAGTTCACTGTTAAACTTCTTTAAACATTTTTTAAATGTTTATTTTGTTGAGTCAACAGCTGTTTAGTTTACTAAGAGGTGTAGTTTGTATTCTCCAGAAAAAAATGGATTTAAAGCAGATGCTTTAAACAGAGCAGCAGATGCTAACTCCAAAAATCAAGGCATATAAAAAACAAGTAATCCAGGCTTTGACAATTTATGCAGAAAGCAGCAAATGAATGAAAAGGCTCACAGTAAAGCTAGAAGTTGAAAAACAGAATTTAAGTTTTTGGATGCCTATTATTTTTATTTTACTGAGAAAAAGATGAAGATTAATATTAAGTCCAGACTGAGAACAGTTGCTACTTTGGGTTGCCTCCAGTACTACTCTGCTGTATAACACTAAGCATATCAGAGTTCATTTTTCAAGGGGTTTTGTAACATCAGAAATTTGGTGATATCTGCTGAATTTCTGCAGTTTTGCATCCCCTGTCCTAGATAATGCTTCTGATCTATGACTGTTCTTTCCTTCTTACACAAAATGAAAAGGGGTCAGATTTCCTGACCTTTAAAATCATCTTGCAGGCAGCCTCAAACATGTTGTCAAAATCCAGTGGTTGTTTCTGCAGCCTGATGAAAAGGGGAAATAAGAATACTTTCTTCTGTTCTATTTATGTTTAGAAAATAGGGGTTGAAACTGAAACTGCATTGTCTGACACTGGGGGTTGGAGGTGGAAAAAGCAGCAGTGTTGTGATACCTCATAATAAAACCTAGTGTGGCTGGGAAGGGGGAGGTGAGAAGAAAAAGGGAGATGTGATCTGACAGTTCTTGGAGCTGTTGGGCATCTGTAAGGATGGGAGGGAGCTGGAAGTGTTGTGACAGATGTCAAATGCATCTGGTGTGACTGAGAAAAAAAAAAAAAGATATTTAAAAGGAAGATATTTAAAAACACAAGGATAAAGAGCAGCTATACCTGAGGAAACAAATGTTCTTAGGTAAGAGATTGAACCTGGTACACAGTTGATGGCAAGCAGTTGTGTTTGTGTCCTGGTTTGTTGCAATTATTTGGGCTGAGGGAATGTCAATAGATAAGAATTGATGCTACAGTTTGCCTGGACAACTAATTTTGAACTTTTTAAACAGTTTTCAGGGAGCTGAAAAAACTTGTTAAATGTTAAGACACTGTTCTTTTCTTGTAGACTCAAGGTTTAGGAACTGCTCTGAAGATCTTGTTTTCTGAGAAAGAAATACAGAGCCTTCCTGAGAACAGCCCATCAAAAGGTTTTCAGTTGACACGTCAAGAAATAGTTGCTCTTGTAAATGCCTTTGGAAGGTAAGGTTTTGTTATGTGTATAGTAGAAATAATAAAAAACCCCATAAAGATGGAATTGTAGCTGTAACTTTTAACAGTGGAATTATTAGCACTGATATTGACTAAACACCAGCAAACTGAGTGTGTGGAGTGCTGCTGATTATTAGCCTCAGTCATCACCATGTGTTGGGATTCAATTCAACTGTTTATCTCAACTCCCAGAAATTCTATCTTGTGAAGTCTGGATTCAAGTCTCAAACAGACATAAGCATTAGAATTTGGGTAAATTTCCTCAGTTTTGAACACTGAGTAGAGCTGCTCTAAATTTTTGTTATTTCCGTTTTAAATGTGTATACGTCAAAAGTAGTGAAAAGGAAGAAAAATACTTAGGAATTTATTGCTACTGTCATCAAGCCCTTAGGTTTTTTTATTTTTGTGTGTGAAATGATTATTTTGGTAAAAATTTAATTTTTTGAAAAGAGCAAAAATTTACATTGTTCAAGTGATGAAATAAAACATGTCAACAGCTTTAAACTTGCTTTGTCCAGCATGCCAGTTCTTTAGGTCTTGAATATAACAACCTGATCCAGTTTAAAAGAATGTAATGAATGTTTATTCCCTCTGGTTGGAGATTTTTAGATGTTTAATGGGGTTGGAAAAATTTAAAATATATCTAAACTTTAATCCCTGTAGTATATTATGCAAATATAATTGAGGGTCAGATCTTTTGAAGGAAAGTAATATCTTTTTTTAATCTTTGGCAGAGAATTGTGTTTAAAAAAACCAACCAACCAAAAAACCCCCCTGGAAATTAATGATTTGCACTTCTCTTTCACAGTTGACTTCCTTAAAGGGTTTTGGTTTTTTTTTTACAGGCTTTCCACAAGTATAAGAGAGCTGCAGAATTTCAAAGTTTTATTACAACAAACCAGGTAATGAAGGCCTTTGCACAACCCCTTAGTGAAGACCATTCACAGGACTGCATTGAGCAGAAGGAACTGATCCTTACAGGACTCACATGAACTGCTAAAAAGTAAAATCAAATACCAACTTGAATATTTATGTTTAAACTAGGAATGGTTATTAATTAGAAAAGATATTTATGGATGAAGTATATAGTTTTTAAATGTGTAAATTATGCTGAGCTGTTTATTTTTTAAGTTCTCTGCTCACAGTTCTGTTGTACTGAAACTTCATACATTTCCTTTATTTCCTTGTCTTTTTGAGACAGTTGTTTTATAGGATAACACATGTACCTCCAGCTTGATTTGGCCTGGCCTGAGAGAGGTGATCTCCTCAGTACTGAGCTTCAGTATTTTCTGAGGACTGGGTATGCTGACTCTTGCTGTCTTAAACACAAACAAACAACAGAAAAGGAAATAAGGTTCTTGTTGAGTTCTGTCTTTTTACTGTAATAACGAAGCTTACTTAAAAACAGGAAATTGAGCAGAAAATTTTGTTTCATACTGAGCTCCTTTGCATCATGCTGTTAGCAATGTTTTTTCCTTTTTGTGCTGCCTTTCTGAATTGTCTTTTTTTCTTTAAATTAACTACCTTGTCTCTGATGCAGCACCCTTGGGAGTGACTTTTCTGCAGCCCCTTGGTTCCCTGCATTTGGGTGGGGGTCAGAGCAGGGGGGGATGTTCAGTGGAGTGCTGCTACCTGAAAAGCCTCTGTCAATCAAATTTGCATCCAGCCCTTTTTCTTTTCTAGATTGTAATCACAAGTTCAGCTTCCAGAAATTGTCTTTTTAATGTCTAAAATGTTGAAATAGCACATTGCAGTCTTTGAGCTGTGGTAATAAATCTGCTTTTTATGGCTTCTGTTTTAGTGCTACGCTGAAAGATCGAGGCGAAAAAAAGCAAGAACTTGATTTTGTAGTCACTTTAAAAAAAAAAAAGATGCTTTTTAAAATTCATAATCACAGTGACATTTAATACTGCATACTCTATCTATGCAACCCCTAACTTTATGTTCTTTAAAATGATGTTCAGCATAATAAAACGGGTATGTTAATAACATTACTTTCATAAAATAAGAAATAACTGGTATCATTGTCCTCAAATGTCAATGAAAAATTATCATTGTCCCAAAAAGAATTCAGAAGCAGCATTACTGATTAGTAGCAACCAAATATTGGTTTAAATTCAGAATGAAGTAATAAGTTTTTTAAACCAGCATGTTTCAATGTTAGGCAGTATGGATGTAGGGAGTGCTGGTACAGTGTGTGTATATATATATATATATCTTTTTAAAACAATAAGTCTTCACAAAATGAAGTGCTCTTAAACATTTTTCACCCTACCAGATATTTAGTGACCTGTTTATATAATTGATTGTAACTATATTGGCTTCCATAATGTGGTCCTTTACAGCTGAGGTTTTCTGAAGGCTGGAATACACTTTATGTCCTTTGTTTCCAGACCTGACTGGAAATAAGGGACTATCCTGCTAACACTTGCTGTTATAAGAGATACTGTTTCTCAAGAAGGGAAACCCTCTTGAGTCAAACTCAGATAAGCTAAATGAAAGGAAAAACAGAACAGAGAAGGAAAAACCCCAACCACAAACCACCCCCACAAAGTTTTTGTGATACTTGCACAAATTGGCAATGAACTGGTATCCAGTCTCGTGTTCCTGTTTAAGCCTTTAGATACCTTACCACGCTGTCAGAGAAAGCTGATGCCAGTCTGGGGATGTTATGTTCTTACCCAGCAGTCTCTCTTGCCTGTGGGCACCCATATCCACAGGCTTCCTTTTCCTGGTTATTGGAGAAGGGCTGATGATTTCCAGCTGGATTCATCTGTCCTGTTGCAAGCTCTGGGTTGTAAACCAAGGATGCAGTGATATGCACCCTGGAGTTTACTGCTCTCCATTAAATTGAAGTGGGACTCCAGGTAACTGGCTCAGATGTGAGCAGCTGTGTCTGGTAAACAAGTTACACCCTGAGCATCTCAATCTTCTGTCTAATTGTGTACACTGAAAGTTGCTGTGCTTCAGTTGGCCATTAATTCCTTGCCTTTCCAATTGACCTGCAAGGGCTAGAACCTGTAGGTTCACTTGTGTGAAGAATGGTGTATAGCTGGCATTTATCTGTATTATTATATATTACGGTGCCTAAAGCTTTAGGCAAGATTTTCTAGTTGAAAATAAATTATGTTGTCTGTGCTGCCCCACGAAGGAACTTAGTCTCAGAATTGTTTCTTTCCTTTTCCCCCATGCTTTGGTGGGGAAAGTGAATTGCTTCCAGCCTTCTTCTGGGGATGCAACTTGCCATTTTTACTTTTTTTCCATCTGTGCCTGTCTGAAATCTGTGGACACTGCAGCAGCAGCAGCATCACACGTGAGCTTTGTGCATTTCCTGGGACAGGTGAGAGATTGAGACAGACCCTGGACACCTGCACCTTGCAACCCTCACTGCCTGCACAGTGCAGGTCAGGCTCATACTGTTGGGTAAGGACATGAAGAGATGGGAAATAGGACATAAGATTTTTTCCTGTTACACATGTAGGCAATTTTCCTGTCACCATCTTTTTTACTGTATTTTATGTACATCCTGTGACTATGCTGCCTGTGAGGTTTTGCCATGTGAGTCGGGTGATTTAGTTCTTCATAAGTTAAATTTTACTAACTTACAGATCTGTTTTTATGCTAAAGAATAAGGTTAGTGACACTCTCTGTGCCCTGTAAACTGTTTTAAATTCCTGCTCCCTGTTGGAGGTCAGCTTGTCAGCATTGTCTGCCACTCATTTCAGAGTAAAAGTCCATTTCCTTGTACAAATGACATGATGATTGTAATCCCAGAGGCAGTGAGAGAACAAAGACAAAAATGCTTCTTTTCTTTTTTTTTTATTTTTCCCCAAGTCATGAAGACTTAAGTGAAATTGGCAAAAAAGACTTAGTGCAAACTGCATAGGTAAAATGCAGGGCACCCCTGCTGAACAACTTGCTCTTCAGTGCCTGAGGAGGAGGGGGAGAATACAGATTTAGAACAGTAAAAAACATCAAGGCTTGTGTAGGCTGGAGTAACAAAAGTGTTTCCCTGCTTCAGCTGATGATTTGTGCTGTCATTGTGCATGAAATACACTGTGCCACACTTTCTGGAGTTCTGTTTTGATGGCTGGGTTGCCTTTATCTGACCTTGCTTTGTGCTTTTCTGGGAAATTACCTGTAACATGTTGTAAATAATCTAGATGCTTATGTTTATAAAGTAGCAATTGGCATTTTATCACTTTAAAATCTCAGCTGGTCTATTAAACTGTAATATTTATTAAAATCAAACTCAATTGTGGAACTGCTTACTGAGATCTAAACATTTATGAGTCTTTGCTATGTTAGAATTTAAAATGCAAATTAAAGTATTTTCTGCTGTAACTTTTTGCGAATGTAATTTTTGTTTTAATTCGATTTTTTTAAAACTTTTTAATTTAGATTTACTTTTCAACTAGACTTGGTAGAAGTTATGTAGCCATGATTATTAGGTGTCAGTCATTTAAGCTTAAGACAATGAGTAGGCTTTCATTCTCACTCATTCTGTTCATAAGATGAATGTCACCTGTTTACCTGTTGCTTTTTACAGTACCATGTCAGCACATCAGAAATTCTTGTGGCAGAGTTACAATCTGTTTGAATATGGCCAAATTTAGCCACTGTTTTTTAGTCCAATTGTTTTAAGAGACTAAAAATGTTTATTTTGAAACGATGTTTGGTCCATTCTGTCCCTTTCTCAGCATAGCTTATAAACCAATTTTGTAAATATTTTTTCTGGCTCTTCATGTGAAATTATTCCCCCTGAAGGGTTTCTGCAGCTTTGTTTCATTCCATGTATGTATTTTTAACAAACAATCTTACTAAAAATTTGATACACCTTTTTCATCCTCAGTTTAGGTGGGTAATTACCTGTTACACAGGTGATGATAATTATAGTTATTCAATTTAAATAAGATCTTGCCTTTCACATTGTTGTTTAAATCTCCTGTGTCTGAGAGTATTTAATTCATTACTATGATTGGTTATAGTCACTTGTAATTTCACTTTTTTTGCATGCATGCTGTGGCATAGGGATCAAGCTTGTTTTAAGCACAGAATCCTCAAAACTAAACTTTTGCTGTGCAGCTACTGTGAAGAAAATGTAACAATACCTGCAGACTTTTCTTGCACTAGATCTTCAGGCAGTTTTGTACAAACACGATTGTAGAACACCAAAAGATTTAATAAAATTTCTGTTATTCTCACAATCCTGTGGCACCTTTTTTTCATCTTTGGCTGATAAGTTTAATTAGGCTTGATTTCTTCAATCAACATTCAGGAAGAAGTGAAGAAACCAAAGCAAGTTCTGGAGGGCAAAGAGTTGGCAGGGTGCTTCTGCCAGAGGTGAGATTTCAGCTTTGATTTTTGTAAGTAAGACCCTGTGGAAGGTTTGCCATGGTTGTGACTTCCAGGCAGACCTGATCAGATCAGCTGCTCCCCATCCCTTTTTTTCCCCCCTCCATATCCCCTGTGGGGTGTGTATGGGAATTCTCTACTTATTGAACATGACTATAATGTTAAGCCTGCCCAGCATCTGGGGATGCTGTAGTACATCTCAGAATGAGCTATTTCTATAAAGCAAAAATTACTGTAAGAAATCATGGTTTTCTCCTAGAGAATTGTGGGTCAAATTACAGTATTGGTTCCACATGGGGAAGGAAAAATAGATGCTGGGTGTGCAGAGTTTTTCACAGCAGAGCATACCAGTCAGGATTGGGCACAATAAAAAGATCTGATGTAGATTTAGGGGTTTTGCCCACCCTAAATTATTATTCATTATTTTTAGGCTTATTTTGTGTAAATATCACATATTATAATGGTATTTATCCCCCATGTCCACCAAACCCCACCAATTTTCTTCCCTAAGCATACAAGGCTGAAGCACACCTTTGCTGACCTGCTGGTTATGCTGAATTTATCCTCCAGGTCCACTTGAGCTTTTCCTGCTTTGTTTTCCTGGCTCTTGTTCTTGTCCTAGGTTTTTATTAAGTAAATAAATCCTGTTACATGTATCCATCTCCCTGGCGAGGCATTTGGCTTCCTCTTCTCCAAAGTACAGCCAGAACAATTGACAGAGATCACGTAACTTCCATGTTTCAAACTTCCAAATTTTCAGCCTGTTTTGCAGCTCAGAATGCTCCTGCCAGAGCAGATGCCCATCTCTACTGCCTGAGACTGTCCCTAAAGCTGCTGAGAAGGTACAATTTCCTCCCCTTCTTAGAAGAATTCAGTGTGTTTTGAGATCACAGCTGGAGGATGGATGACATTTGGCCCCCAGCTGCCTTGTCAAGTGATGATCCAAAGTAAATTGTAGCAATAACTTGAAAAGACAGTATTTAATTGGGTTGATATTTTTCCCTTACAGGCTTTTATGTGCATGTAAGAATCACTACTGTCATGCATTTGAACAACCCATTCATGTGTATACAGTATATTCATCATAATTATGTATTTATAACCTAATACACAGTGTAAAAATAAAAATACTTAGAAAATAATTATGCCATTTGACTTCATGAAATTTGCTCTTTTAAAATGAGCATAAAATGATTAAATTATACCCTCTAACAACTCTATTCAGAGCCAAAAATACCGTGGCTCTGAAGAAGGTATTAATTAGAACAGTCTTCAAAGTTTAAGTGATTAGCTTATACTTCTCCTTGAACTACAAAAAGCTTGTGGCAAAGTTCTTCATTTATCTGTGCAGAGGAATGCTTCTAAAACCCAAAAGGTGAAGAAAAATTGCTAAGCTTGGTTTTTCAGAACATTTTAATATTGGAATGTCCTGGAATGCTGTGGATGATTGTGGTTATATTGGGCTGGGCCTGTCTGTGTCCAGTGCTGGGTCTTGCTGGAGGGATCCTATGTAAGCCATGAAGCTGTTGTTCTGGTGGCCCCAGTCGTAGTAGTCTGGAGAGAAACTTGAAGAGAAAACAGAAAAATTAGTGCCTGGCAGTCTGGTTCTGCAGCTGCCCATTAGTGAATGTACAGAAAATGGAATCAGGTAGATGTATTTCTCCAGCTGAATTGCCAAGATGAAATAGAACTCCAACCAGGAGCATTTCTTAGGCCACTCTGGGAAGGAATGGAGGGTGAAACAGGCAGCCCAAAGAGCTGGCCTGAGTTTTTCAAAGACCAGTTTGCTCTTAGATTCTGAATTATTTTAGGGGCATGGTTTGGTTGGTGGGGACTTGGCAGTGCTAGGCTAACAGTTGCACTTGATGATCTTAAAGGTCTTTTCCAAGCAAATTGCTTCTGATTTAATAATTCTCAATGATGTAACCCTGTTCATTCTCATGACCTCCCAGACTCTGTGGGGCTCTTGGATCACTACAGCCCTGTGGTGTCACTTTGCCACTTCAGTTTCCCCCTTTGCTTCCCCTCACCCCCCTGGAGCAAATGCAACAAGTGGAGCTGGGCAATTCACAGGAGTCTTCTGCAGTGTGGGAGAATTCGTTCTCCTTCAATTTCTGCTGCAGGCAGCAAGTGGTTCCTTCTTGTATCTCACCTGCCCTGTGCCCCCTGAGGTGCAATATTCCAGGCTAGGTCATCATCACTGTCGTATCTGCGAGGGTTGTCAAAGAAATAAGACCTGGGGCTGAAGCCATGGCTTGGGACCATTCCTGCATTGGCCTGAGGGAAGGGAAACCTCAGTCAGTACTTGCAACAAATAGACAAACTGCTCGGTGCCCAGCTTCTAAAAGAAGTCGCTACAGAATTACCTCTTGTCTTCTAAAAAATTAAACAGGCAATTTTACATTTGCTGGAGACAATAGAGTTCTTTTTGCACTGTGTTTTTCTCCACCCACCAGCACATATACCCTGCTGATCATAATGGCTTTTCCTTTTTTTCTACAGAACAGGTACAACCCATTTCTGAAACCATCCCCCCCCATGTGCTCAACCTGCCTGCAGAACTGTCCATCCTGGGCAGGTTTTTGCTTTTAGCCATCTGACTTGAAGTCAGCAGCAGGGAAAGAGCTGAGGAGCTGAAGGATATGAAACACATGAAGATATTTGGGTTTACCTCCTATGTTTGTAGCCCTCTCTCCTGCTGTGTTACCTCCCTTGCCTCAGAAACTGATCATGCTCAACCTTGGCACCCTGCTTGTATGAAACCACAGCTGGAAAGTCCCTTAGGACCTTTCTGAGCAATTTCAGTATCTATCCTACAATGCTATGAGGGCCAAACCCCAAGGAAAAGTCCTTGGCCAGAACAGGGAAAGGAGCATACATGCAACTCCTTAATTTACAAAGCATTTTTTGCTTTTACTGCCCTGAGAGTCAAAACAGAAAACAGAGATTTGAAAGGTCAGTTTGATTCTGGAAGCAGTGCAGAGGGGGACCCAGCTGAGCCTCTCCCACTGATCCACTGCTTCCATCTCCAGGGGACAAGGTTCCCTACACCTGTAAATAAGCCAGGATGACATCTTCTCCTTGGCCTTAAGCAGGAGAGCAATTTCCCTTATTTTTTAAATGTTAAATAACTCTGACAAAGATGAACTAAAATAGGTCCATCTCTGTTTTCTCCCCATTCCCACCATTTTCCTGACTGGAGGCATGGCAAGGCAAGGCAGAGGCTGGCACACTGCAGTTACCCTGTGTCACCAGCAGGGAAGGCAGACAGCTCGTTCCAGGCTTTAACCATCTGTGGATTGGAGCTTGAGATCTGCAGGGTGCTGAACACAGGCTGCCTCCACTCAAACTCTTTTTGTTTCTGAAGTCCTGAATGAAACGTAAAACTGGAGAACAACTATTTTTTTGGGATAGTTTCTTATTAAAATTAAAGGAAAAACTTGTATTTTTACTAAATCATAGTTGCTGATAAAGATTTTTTTTTATTTTATTTTTTTTTTTTTAATTTTTTAAAACTAAGGGCTTGCTTTAATTCTAGCCCTAGGCTTTCTGGCCACGTTTTTTTGATCATTGATCATTGATGCTAAGCTGCTGTCACAGCCTCCTGAACACGTTCAACTCCTGTGGCCCTTGGTCGCCCTCTTGTGGCTCATATGCAATGCAGTTAAGTTTTGCCTTGCTACAACCTCCTCATTTTTTATTTCTTTCTAACATTGCCGTTCCAAGTTTTCCTCTTATTGTGGTATTGTTCAGCATAAGTTTCTGTCTTGTGTTGCAATAATCCATATATGACCTATCTACTATGACAGTTCATGTCTATCCAAAAAAAGGTGCCCATGGCAGAAGTGGGATCAATGATGGGCTCTTATGAAATGGATGTTAAGGAAGCTGGAGATTTGAGGCCTTCTGCAGATCACAATGCAAAAAAAATATAAAGTTGTCTGTGTTACTGCAGTACTCTCTGACTTGTGAGAGAATGCTGCCTGTTTGAGTCCATTTGAGCTCTTGTCTGAGTAGGATTCCAGGTCTTTTTGTGGACAGCTCTTTGAACGAAGAGATTAGAGCAGATCCCTTATTTTCATTCTGCTGTGACTCTCCCACACTATCCAAACCTGACCACTAGGTCTAGCCTTACTAAATTCACTTAAAATTAAATGAGATCTCTCTCTGGTCACTTTTTAGATGAGCAGGACCACTGGACTGCACTTTAAAACATTTATTTTCTTTGCAGTTGTCCTGCCTGACTCCTAAGCAGGAGTAGGGCTGAGTTGGGGTTTTTTTAATTATTATTATTATTTTTGTGATGGATGCTGGGGCCTGTGGCATTTCTTAGTATGATGTCAGATATAATAGGTGACCAGTAAGAAGGGCTTTGTACAGGTAGGGATTTTTTACTTCTTTGCTCTGCCTGACTTTATCATGGTCTCCAAAATCTGCATGTGAGGATAAACCCTTCATTAAAACATTTTTCTATTAATTACTTCTCTCACTTGTGCATTTACCATTCACATTCTTCTTGGGGATCATTAGCTTTGGTTTGGCCTGCAGAAACATTACCTCATAGCCCCAGTGCAGGACTGATACTCCCTGTGTGCCAGACAACCAGCAAATCCTATGCTAACCTGGAGATGTTGCCTACAGCTACCAAAAATGTTTGTCTGTCAATTAACTACCTAGATATTAAGGATAATACAGGGAATTAATGTTACACCTTCCACCTTAATCTTTGCTCTGCTGAAATAGCACTTGCTGACCCTTTTGCTTGCTTGTCTTCCACATAGAAACATGGGTATAGGGCTGAAGGAATTTAATGTTATTGAAGAGATGCTGTTGAACACTTTGTACAAAACCATTTTCACTACTGTGTGATGAAAGATCCTGAGTTTGGATCCTTTTCCACTGATTCTGGTATTAAACCAAAGGGAAGATGTCCCTGAATTTAAGAAGATTCCTGATTTTTAGGGTAAAATGCCTGAGAAACACCTTGTCTTCCTTCTGGGTAATTTGATGCTGAGTTTCTTTGATGTATAAAGTATAAAGCAGGAAATTTGCAGTGTTTCTATTCTGCCAAGAACACACTGAAAAATGTAAAGGAGAAAACCTCCCTCAGAAGCTGCTCCCTCCAGGCCTGCCTGGACATTGCATTAAGAAATCCAGCAGCAAATTCCACTTACAAGATCTTTTGTAGGGTTTCGGACACGGAAGAAATAAACAACCAAGGAAGTAGGCAGGAGCTCCCAGATGAAAAGGATGACACCAAACACGATGTAACCTGCATCTCCCAGCTGACATTTCAGATCTGCCTGTTGAAAAGTCAAACAGAAAAAAGTGTTAAAAACTAGAAATGGTGCAAGAGGCAACATGTCCTCTTACAAAGACCTATATTTAAGTGGCTGAAATGCTTGACAACAGAATTTCCATCCAGTAAAGCCAGACTGGCCTGGCTAATGCTTAAAGGCATACTTAAAAAAAAAATAATTCAATGTTCTAACTTGTTGGGTACACGACTTCCCTTTTCTTTTTCCTTCCTTCTCCTATCTCTCCTTCAGCAAAATCAAAGTTTAATGCAGGGGACTTCCCAGCCTAAGAGCCTGGTAAGCAACACTTTGATCAAGTGATCAAATCGAGGTAATGAGAAACTATATTTCCAGTCCTTTTCCAGCTGGAAATAATGTGTGAAGGAACAATCAATGTTCAGGTCTTCAAGGGCATTTCTGGCAATCTGGCTTTTAAAACTTAAGGCTTGGATCCAATTCAAATTGGTGCACATTGTTAACTTGAATAGCCAGGCTGTTCTCTAGCATTAGCTTTGAACTTCTCCTTAGATTTCCCCTCCACTGTTCACCACAGTCACAGCAAATCCCACCCTTTCATGTGTTTTTACAGAAGAGAAAAGGATAATGTTTCTGACAGGTGACCTGAGGCAATACCACAGTAAAAACATTGGGCTGTACTTTTAAAATTTACTCTTGATTCTTGTACCAGTTTGAGTTCATCCTCCTTAGTTCTGGGCTCAAATAATTTACCTTAAAATCCAGGCAAGCCTAATGTCCCAGGTGAGACTGGATATTCAAAATCAGTAGTAGTGACTTAAGGCTTCAATCATTCCATGGAGCACGCTCTGAACAACCTCTGCCTCCATGGGGGATGATGGGACCAGATATTCTGGCCATAAAATTCCAGCCCCTGTCACTCCAGACTCTGGGACTCAGCACAAGAGGTGCCCCCTGGGAGGGGGTGGCAGCAGCAACACTCCAGGCCCCAAAAACAGGAGGGAAATTGTTCAGCTCAGGAAATTAGTCCCAATCTACTGACTATAAACCCTTCTAGTTGCAGGGAGTGGCACCCCCTCACTGTACTCCTCTGCAGAGTTGATTGGTAGTCCCTGGACAGACAATACTCAAGGAACTCTTGATGAGGTCCTCTGGGCAATCCTACCTTCCTGTTTACCTCCTTCTTATTTACAGTTTTATCTGCTGCTCAACAGTAGGTGGTTAAAAAGGTTAATGGCTCCAGGGCTGCTTGGCCACCCTGGCAGTATAAGGCCCTTGCATGGCTGGGAACACTGAGTTTGGTCTGCTCTCTTCTTTCTTGTAGCACTGGATTTTCTTTTTCCTCCTTATGCTGAAATTACTAGAAATTTGTATTCCTGAAGCAAAACAATATCAGTTCATTGAATTGAAAAAAAAAAGGGGGGGGGGGATTTTAATATATTCATTCCCTCTTGTCCCAGCATTTAGGAAAGCAGCCATCACATACAGATGAGTTTTTCTCATTAGCAAATATTTTCATACTTACCTGATCTGATACGTTGTACCAATCATAATCAAAAGAGTTGACTTTCTTGGTTTGGGAAAATGATAAGATGAACAAGTTGTAACAGGCTCTTGAGGTATAAAGTAGTATAACAGTCACTCCTATACTTGTCACCTGACAGACAGATGAGCCCTGGAAGAGATTTAAACACAGGTTATTTATTCACAAGGGCAGTTGATAAGAACATTGCTTTGCATGGACATTGAGGGTTCTCATGCTACTCTGCATAACACGACTGACTTTTTCTCTTTCCTTCTTTGAGCAGTCTATCCTAGGCAATGTACATTCCTGTATTTTATCAGTGCAGTGGTTTCCAGGCAATGGTAGCAATTCCAGCCCTTAACAAGATAGGGTGAGACTGATTCCTACAACGTGCTGTACAAGCCCTGGTTTCCCAGCAATGAAAACAAGAACTACCTGTGGTAGCAGATGGAGGAAGAAAATTCAGCCTTCAGCTGTGCATGAGCTGTAGAGCATCCTGTACCAGATCCTGGCCTGATGCAGCTTTGCCTCTTTTTACCACTGCTTGCTGTGCACTGATTGCCTAAGCACAGAGCAGATCCCAGCAGTTAAACACAGCCCAGAGAAGACCAGAGCCTCCTGCCTCACCTCATGGCAGCACAGGAGGGACAGA
This sequence comes from Heliangelus exortis, assembly GCF_036169615.1. NCBI lineage: Eukaryota > Metazoa > Chordata > Aves > Apodiformes > Trochilidae > Heliangelus > Heliangelus exortis. The sequence continues at coordinate 6,130,022 of NC_092424.1, read as the reverse complement.
GTGGAAGCAAAGGCCCAGAGGCTGTGTGGTCATGGTGGGGCAGTCTGTAAGGGGGAGCTTCAGCACAAGGGGAAAGCTGGACATGAGGCAACAGTGTGTGCTGGCAGCCCAAAAGGCCAGTGGCATCCTGGGCTGCATCCAAAGAAATGTGGCCAGCAGATTGAGAGAGGGGATTCTGCCACTTTGCTCTGGTGAGGCCTCACCTGGGGTACTGCATCCATCTCTGGAGCTCTCAGTACAGGAAGGACATGGAGCTGATGGAACAGGTCCAGAGGAGGCCATGAAAATGGTCACGGAGCTGGAACACCTCTCCTACAAAGACAAGCTGAGGGGGCTGAGGCTGAGGGGTTGTTCAGCCTGGAGAAGAGAAGGCTCCAGGGAGACCTAAGAGTGACCTTCCAGTACCTGAAGGGGCTACAGGAAGGCTGGAGAGGGACTGTGTGCAAGGGGCTGGAGTGATGGGATGAGGGACAATGGTTTTAAATTAGAGAGTAGTAGATTGGATGTTAGGAGAAAGTTCTTTATCATGAGGGCAGTGGAAAAATGGAAGAAGTTGCCCAGGGAGGTGGTTGAGGCCTCATCCCTGGAGATGTTCAAGGTGAGGCTTGAGGAGGCTCTGAGCAACCTGATCTGGCTGAGGGTGTTCCTGCTGACTGCAGGGGGTCAGACTGGATGAATCTTAGAGGTCCCTTCCAACCCAAATTATTCCATGATTCTACGAGACTGCCAAGAGTGAAATGAAAAAGCTTCTTTAGCCCTGGAGAGAAAAATATTCTGTGCCATTGGCTCTGGAATGGTGCTTAGCACAGGCACAGGAAGGAAGATGGGTTAAAGCTCTGTGTGCTTTTAGGGGACCAAAACAACTTGCAATCATTTGCTTCAGCAGCCCTGTCCTCTCCCTCTCCTGGCAGAGACCCACAGCCTCCTCTCCTCTGTGTGAGACAGAGAGGCCAAGAGGGAAGCTGCTCCTCCCTCCTGCACGTTTTATACCAGTGCAGAGACAGTGAGGTCTGCACCCTGCTCCTGGCACTCACACATTTCCTTCTCAGGTCTGCAGGCAAGGAGCAGAGGTCCAAAGCCATGTGGCAGGTAGAGCACAGACAGAATGGCTACTGAAGTATCAGGGAAAGTAGCCAAGTCACCATGTCTGGAACCCCTGGCCTTCAGGGCCACCCATGCTGGTGGCCATGTATTGTCCCTGTGTCTCTACCAGGGCTGGGTGTTCCCTAATGGGTGTCAGTGCAGAGGAGCTCAGGGAGCAGCCAGCAAAGCTTGCAGAAAACCAGCTCACCTGTTTTCCCAGCAAAACATTCTTGATTTAGGGAGCAATCAGGCTCGGGAGTGTTACAAAATCCTCAGTGCAGTCAAGCTCTCTGACTGCCCTCCTGCTTAAAACATCCTGAGACTGTCACTGCCCACCAGACCATGATCTGCAGCCACATCAGGAGGGAGCCAAAAGGCAGAGATGCAGTGGTGGAAGCTGTGGTGAGATCACGAAGGGAATGCACAAAGAGGAAATGTTTGGTAGGCACTTCTCTGTCCTCCCTGGGTATTAACAAGTCAGTGATGCTGTCATGGAAACTGAGGGGGAGAGAGCCTGGAGAAGCTGCTGACTGGCACATGCCCTGTCCCAGGTCAGTGGCCTTTACAGACAGGGGAGAGCAGAAGCAAAGAGCAGAATGGGGTCAGTTATTTCCCTATGTGGCTTTCCCTACATAGTTGTCATTCTTTAATAGTTAATAGTTAAAAATGTTAGAGGCATAACAAACTTCAGTCCTATCAAACACCAGAAAGGGGGTGGAAAGTGTCCTGGTTTTGCTGCCAGTCAAATATACTCAGTGCCTTGGGGAAGGTTGAGTGCAATATTAGAAATAAAACCAGAGGAATCCTTTTTCAGTCCCCTAAAGAGGGGGAGCCCTGGTTTTGTAGCATATCCTACTCCATGGTGCTTCTGACCAGCACAGAACTGGCCCAAATCAGCCCCCAAGGGCTGAATACACTTGGTTGGTGCTGCTATAGCCTTGGTGGAGAGAACCAGGTCAGTCCCCAGTGCCATGGATGTGAATTTGTTTTCACATGGGGTGAGAGAAGATAAGTGGCAGCAGGTGGGAGATGGAAATGAAAGGCTGTAATGGTGCCTACCTACATGCACAGCAAAGCATGCAAGCATTAGCTCCAAAACTGCTTTTATTGTCTCACTGCAGAGAATGGATTTTTTTCTTCTTTTGATGGCTTTTTCAGCACAAAAGTGGCAGATTAAACCAGGATGTTGTTTTCCCTGCCAGCTCCAACCACCTGTATCCCTAAGAACAAGCAGTCAAATCCTGCTGGAAATCCCCAGAGGAACTCCCATTCCAGGTCAGCAGAAAGGAGCAAAGCTCTCTTTAATTCTCATTTCCACATTCAAACTTTCATCAGTTGTGTGTTCTGTCCCTTCCTGTCTGCTATAACATTAGAGCTTGTTTGTTTTTTGTGAAATTGCTTGAAGTAAAGAAGATCAAGTTTCCTGCAGGAGGAGGAAACGGAACAAAGTAATCTACCAAAGCCTCCCTTAGATTAACACTGCTTTGTTACTGAGATTTGCAACTCTGTGATTTGCAGCAGTAGAAAGTTTTTTTCTTACTAGTAAAAATAATCCATTGCCCATGCCCTTTGGTCAGCAAGTAACAGGCTCGAGAGAAACAAAACAAACTAAGCTGTGTTTTTAAATCTTCTATTCAGCCATGAACTTTCAGTTGTTGTGCAGCACGGCCAGATTTGATTAAACAGGAAAGGGATTCCTTTCATCTGATTAAGTAAATAGACAGAGGAATTTTATTACAAGATTTTTCTAAATAGTAGCTGAAACAGATTTTGGGAAAGTTTGCTGTGGTAAAGGTGATGTGCTATTGGCTGAGCTAATAATTTCTTTAAAGATTGTACTATCTCCTGCAAATCCAAGGACTATTGAAAGACCTGCTTTGTTATTTATAAATACAAAATCCTTCACTAATTTTATAATAAGCACTGCAGGCTTATTATATCAGACTGCTGAATGTGTGCAAAGCTGTAAATCTAGCAATATTTCTTTAAAGCATCTTTTTTAGAGTAACATGAGAGACTTTTCCCCCCCTTCTTCCCACTTAGCTGAATTTATAAAGCAATAAGTCTTTCAAAACACATCTATAGGAGAGTGTGTCTAAAGGGAGATTCATATTCATATCAATGAATTCATATTCATATTCATATTATCTTCAGCATGCTGTTACCTTAACATTTAATTTAATCAGTCAATAATTTGACAAGCTGAGGGATCCCAAATTACAGACCACTTCTGTGTAGCAGCACTGAAATGAAGCTGTCTTCAGAAGGGGGTCTGGTGAAAGCAGTATCCAATTAAAAAACAGGTGTGAGAAACTCCAGCCAATAAGTTCTGTACATTCTGCCTCAAAAATACATATTTTGGAGTCACTGTTGTTAGCCAAGAAGCACCCTAACTAGCACTTAGTATTTAATTCATAGCATGAGCAGGATGCCCAGCCAGTTGCCAAGTGTTTAAAAGTTTAAGGCCTCCAGCTCCTGGGGCATCTAAAGAACAGTGTGGCTTTGTTTCACACTGCCTTCATCTCTGAGAAAGTGCTTGAAAAGAACTGAAAATGTACCTTACCTTTGACTCCAAGTAAATGTTGGCTAAAGACATCTTGGAAATCTTATACAGGCAGATGGAGAGGGAAACAGCGCACAGCACAAACAACGTGTCATTAATTGCCACCCGGACAGAGACAATGACTTTTCTCTCTGAATTCTGTGTCCTCACCAATACTGCACATGTTAAATTCACCAAGAGGAAGAGGAGACTTATGAAAAGAGAAGCCAGGTAGAGGGGCAACCTGGGAGAGTGAGGAGAAAACAGTTTTAGCGACATCGTTCAGCGTCAGTCAGGAGATGGAAGTTGCACTCTGAGCACTGGAAGCTGCCACAGCTGACAGTGACCAACCCACCCGAGCCCACACCAAAGTGATGGAGAGATTAACTCAGCTTATCTCAAACCTCTTCTTACAGTTACACAATAAACTGGAAGTAAAAAAAATTAAGGCAACAAAACGCGGGTGTTTGGAGCAGAAATACAACAGCACAGTTCTTAAAACCCACTTAAAATACAGGTGTTCTTTCTTGGAGTGTGCACTTCATGTGCAGCACAAACCCTCACAGGCAGGAGGAACCTTGCAGAAGGTTGAGTTGCCTGGAATGGACTGGTTTGGATCCTGGTTTTGCTACACCACCACTACCACGAGAAGGATCACTGTCTCCTGTTGTTTGCTGCTGGATTTTGTGTTAAATTAGGGAAGTGTCTAACAGTAGGAAAAAAAATAATTCTGCTTTACTCGTTGCCCAACATCCTTCTCTGTCTCTTTTTCTTAAAAATGTGGTTATGGGCAACTTCTTGAAAGAAATATTAAGAAATTTAAATAAGCATAGTGATTCTGGGTTGGCATTTTGCCATCTGTGCCAGGCAAAAGGTTTGTTTGCATATGTTTGGTTCCACAGGAGCAGAGCTGGAACAGAAATGGGACAGACAGAAGCCCAAGAGATGGATTCTGGTTTTTTTTTCCCTCCTTCTCAGCACTGGTATCTGCAATATAAGTAACCCACATACTCAAGGAAAGCTGCTGCTAATTCCTCTTTACTCCCACAAACAGCTGTGGAGCTTTTCACTTAAAAAAAAAAAAAAAAAAAAAAAAAAGCATGTTTCCATTTCTGGTGTTTGCTTATTTCATTATCATTGCTGACCAAGGCAATCACGGAAAAGAGTTCATAATTTAGAGGCACTGAACAAAAGGTTTTGCCACAGATTTTCAACCCTGAAATACTTTACCCAGTGGTGATCTTTTTGGTTTTTTCACACATCCATATCCTTTTGGGAGAACATCAAGACACCTACAAAACTGAAGCATAGCTGGCATCTTTTCAGAGAGCAAGAAAGGAAGGGTCATACCTTTGAGACTTTTAAAATGTGAACAGGAAGAATGAAAAGCCTAAAATTCCCTGCTTGTGAATCAGTGCCTTCTTCACAGCTATATCTGGCAGTAAGCAAGGATGCTTCTTTTCCTACCAGTCATGGAAATTTCATCTCAAGGGGAATATTGTGCTCATTCTTAACCTTCCAGGGTAGGGCTCTGTTTTTAAGATGAACAGCTAGAGGTAGCTCCTTTAAACCTCACAGTCTAATGGTGGAAGCACTACAGTCCTAAACTCCCCTCTCATAGAGCTTTCTCTGGAGTCATAGTGATGGTACATTTACAGCTTTTATTAATATCTTAAAAGTATTTAAATAATGTTCATGTGTCTTCCTTTTCTTCCCCTCTCAAAGCCTATTTAGTAATCTCATCTCTGTTCTTCCATTGTAGCCCAGGTAAAATATTCCTCTGGGGTTCAAGCTCATAAGGAAAGGTGTGCTCTTACTGCCTGCTTGTGGGACAGGATGTACATGCTCTCTTTTTTCTCAGCTTAGCCAAAGGGACCTTCTGGCTCAGTGCAGCCTGCATGCCCTTCATGCCAGCTTGCAACCAGCAAGGCTTAGAGGCTTCCAAGTCAGGCAGCTCTTTGACAGAGTTTAGCAAAAAAAAAAAAAACCCAAAACCAAGACCCAGCCAGGCTCTGATGTCCACACACTCCCCTAGGTGCCAGGATGAGCTGTCATGGCCAGTCAGTTGTGCAGCTCTTCACATAATGATCTTCCATCCCCCTTATGAACATGATGTGGCTGGGGAAGTGGCTGCCTGTGCTGACAATAGAGGCATTGTTGCTCAGCTTCTGAATAAGCACTGATGGAGATGCAGGCTGCTGGCTCTCAGGGCAGCTTTAGGGTTCCTGCAGCTGCAGAAAGCATTCCTAACTCCCTTAGAGGTAGAATGCATCCTTAAAGCTCAACTACAAGGGCACCTACAAGGAATGAATAAGAGTATGGGCTTTTTTTTTAGAAAATGGAAAGGCTTCCAGATTGCACCAGTGAATGTTCAGAAGCCTCCTGTGCCAGATCCCCATTTTGGGGCCCCTCCCTTTAAAGGAGCTGTGGTAACCTGGCTTGCCTGGGGAGGGCATGTGCCAGGGTGTTCTGTTCATTCTGTGTCAGGCTGGATGCACCCCCCGAGTTTTATTTTGAGCTGAAAATCAAACTCCAGATGAATGCAGTGAGCTCTGCCTTGTTCCACAGGAAAGTCTGCCTGAAACGACTGCATTTGGTATGCAGTTTCCTCAGAAACCATACCACGTCTGAGGCTTGTGTGTAACAATGCACACACAGCCCTGCAAGCCTCATCCAAACCCAGTCACTGAAAGAAATCCCCAGGGAGACATACAGAAGAACTGTTTAAATATGATGTTGGGCTGGCATGATGTTTTCTGTGGGCTCCTTTGCCACAGACTGACATCATGAAGACAATGTTAAGCAAAGTTTGCTTAGGGTTTGGGATCTCTCAGAGGATTTTATCACTTTTTTCTGTATGCGAAATGATTCTGATTTCTGAGACCTGTGCCAACACACAGGTCACAGTCCAACCTCACTATTGCCCTGTTTATGTGACCAGGATCTACTGCTGAAATGCCAATACCAGGCAATAAGGTCTGAAACTTATTACAGCAAATGGGGGGGGGGAATAAAAAAGTGAACATTCAGCAAAGAAAAAAAATCAAATTCAGTAAGTGAAAACTCCAGTCCCTATCTGTAGGGCATCCATCTGTCTCTCATCCATCTTTTATCAGGATTTGGGCAACCTGAGTTTATGAAAGATGTCCCTGCCCATGGGACAGGGCTTGGACTAGATAATCTTTAAAGGACCTTTTCAACCCAAACCACACAGTGATTAGGTGATCTTTCAGTAGCCTGATTGATCTTTCATTAGCCTGATACAATAAAGATTCAGGACCTCAGCTGTGGGTGTGCAAATTATCTGTATAAGAAAGGAGACAAGGTCAGCTTTATTTATAGGGCTCTTTTACTGAGGATAACCACATTCAGGCTAAGGGCTCTAGATACTGAAATAAAATATTACTCAAGTTCTTTACCAACAGAGCTAAGTAAGAAAGAAAAGGGTAGACAAAGTCCAATAGTGATCAGCCTTAGAAATGCAAGAGTCAGGGTGGATATGGAGCTGTTGTGGGGAGGAGCAGTGTGTGCATGAGTAATTCCAGTCACAGTACTGAAGGAATGGAAATGTTCCAAGAGCATTGGAACTTCATGGGCACTGACTAAATATCACAAGCTTCCTTTGCTTGAAGACAGACATTTTCAAGCAGCTTTCAGGAATAAAGCCTTGCCACAAACATCAGTGAGAGATGAGGCTCAAAGCTTCTATCTCTCACCTCTAAAGCCAGCCAGGAACATGTTCACAGATGTGCTCTATTCCTGACCTACAGCCCGTGCTTTGGGCAAAGTTGTCCTCTTTGCTTCTCTTACACTGGGGCCTGGCTGGGGATCTGGCTGGTGTGTGCTCTGCTTGTCTGCCAGCCCATACTCCTGGATTTCCTTCCCACAGAAACCAGAGTGCAAAGTGGGGTGAATTTATTTGTGTGCCATGGCGTTTACCAGGAGCAACCAACTCTTGCCCCTTGAGGTTTGAGATATGGCCAAGGTGTGCCCACAGACCCACCAACTTGAGAGCATTCCTGAGGCAGTCAAAACAGATGCAGCCTCTCTGTTCCCATCCTGACAATTTCTGCTCTGGAGTTCACATCCCTCAGTCAGTCATCACACCCTGGGTGTCCCATACCTCACCAGCCCAAAAAAGCCCACCTCAAGGCTGCTGTCACTGTACTGACATTTCTGGTTTCTGAAGGTCTTGCTCCAGATGATCACCTCTGCAGCCATATCAAAACCTAACTGGATAAAAAGTTTTCCAGAACAAGAAAGATATTAATATTTGACCAGTTGATAGAGTACTGTGTTCTACTGAACAGTCAGCAAATAAAAGATTTCAGTTTCAGATCACTCTGCTTTCCTATCCTGATTTCAGTTTGTAAAGTTCTTTCTTTACAATGGATAGAACCTCTCTCTCTTCCCTTGTCTAAACAACATTGCTCCTGACTGAGGCTTTTAGACATTGCCACAATAAACATTAATTTATGGAGCTCTTCCTCAGCTTTCTGGATATTACTGCTCCTTGGGGAGCTCTCAAGTAATTCCTGCATTCCCCATGCTCCACAAGATCCCAAACAAATCTCTCCACCTAAATGCAAAGTGACCATAACCTCACCTCTGTGGTGTTGGGACAGGTTATCTGTGAGCTCCCAAAGTTGAATCCATTCTCTCTTTCCCTTCACAAGTCTTCCCTTATCTTCCCAAACCTTTTGAGCCTTTTATAACCACTGACCTCACGGATTAAGAGATACCCATTCTCACTCTATCCTGTCTCAATAAATACACCCCTCAGGTACCTTTACCAAAGCACTGGATCTGAATTTACCTAGAAATAATGCTGTTAAAAACCTGTAAACAAATCACCAGGTGGACTGTTTTCTTCTTGCACTTAAAATATTTGCTTTTGAAATAGATGAATGTCTAAAAATGGTGCATGTGTTGGGAAATGAGACAAACTTCTAAATGTCATCATAAAACATGACTATGAACAGCTAAGGCATGAGTGCCACATTATCAAAGACAGTGTTTCCCAAAGAGCATGGCTGCTCCTCTTTACCACATGGAATATTTGCAGAGCTCTTACCTGTATTTCAGTAACTCGGGGGAATATTTTGACTTTGCTTTGAAAATCACCTGTAAAACAGAAAAATATTCCATCAAACAGAATACATGTACATAAAGAAAGATGCTGAGATCCACAGGAATCCTGTCCCACAGGTCACAAGATATGTAATGATAGGTTTCATTACACAAGAGATTTGCATTTACTGCTTATCCATGGCAGGCAGGCTCTAAGCAAAGTATTAAAACTACTCAGTGGGAGAGATCACAATGTACTTGTATATAACTTGCCTGCACCCTTATTTTCACTTACTCTGGCTTGTGAATAAGGTTCATTATTCCACTATTCACAACAGGACCAATGCCAGTATAATCATAAAGGCAAGTAATTATTAGGCTCTTACATGACCTAACAGTGCATGTCTCTGATATCAGCCAGCTCATACCAGCATATTGGGTCAGATGCTCTATTCAAATGAAGAGCCTATCCTAAAATTGGATATATATGTTTGTATCCTTGTTAGATTGCTAAAGGGATGCCATGGAGACTCATTGTTTCACTCTGAGATATATTTGGCTTCTGCTGACTGCCTGTTCACTAGACAACAATGTGTATTTTTACAGAGAAACAGCTCACACCCGGTAGTTACCTTGCTGTAAAAGACACAATACTGACATGTTTTTTGCAATGTAGCTATGGAATCAATCACAGAAGTTACACAAAAAATATTTTAGCATATTTTAACATCTTACTGACGAAAAAAAAAAAATACAGAGAAGCCTCACTGCTTTTTCATAAGCTAACATGGTTTCCAAACACACTCAGTTTACAAATGCTCATTTAAACCAACACTGAAGCACTGATTGTTAGTATTACAAAATAACATTCTGGGTTGTTTCCTAATTGCTTTGTCCTCAAGTTATTCTGCCTTAGCCATTTAACTTGGTTTTGCATGCCCTTTAGTAGAGCTTGCATAATATTTGCTATGATTATCCTGCTTTCCCAAGGAAACAGGACTTACATGATCACTATGTATCTGTAGGCATGTGTTTGCCTGTCAACCTGTCCATCTCTCCCCCAACTAATCCTAAAATACTCCAGTCAAAGAACTGATGGAAAAACTGATGAACTTTCATACTTCAAGCATGAAAGACATGATCCTTTATCACCCTCCTGAAATTATAGGAACCCTACAAAAGCATCTGCCATATGACCTCTATGAGGAGAACCCTGCATAATGATCCTACGCATCATCCACTGTGAGAGACTGTGCATAGCAAAGTGACCTAAGAAATGCCTCAGTTATGAAAACAGTTCAAAGTCAAGCATGAGACATAGATCTGGAGAAAATCAGGCTTCTCTTGTTCCAGCACTCCTGGAACAACTTGTCATTTAACTTCTATTCAAGATAAACAGCTGCCTTGACATGGAAATTATTTTTGTGATGCATCAGCCTGCTTAGCAGTAGCAGAACCAGGAGAGAACACTGAGCTTTTCAGCAGGCCCTAGAAAAATAATAGCCAAGAATGAAAGTGAAAAGTTGGGGAAAAAAATTGTAAAAATATTCTGATACTCTTTTCAAATAATTGACATCTCTGGCAGTATCCCTTGCAAAAGATTTTTGAGAGTCATTCTCTAAATTCCTGAGTCAGGAGTTCTCACAGCAGCAGAAAACAGTTTTATGTTGTTCTACATACCTGCTACTGAAAGGAGAGAGAGGTAGGAGAGGCTTGTGAAAGTTTTGTGTTTCTGTGGTACACAAGGAGGGGCTCTCAGTTCTGAGAGAAGAGATGGGATTAAAATTTCTTCTTGTATGCTTTGTGTTGGAGACTTGTTGCCTACTCTGCTTGTTCTGGAAGGCACTGTGGGCAAGTGGCAAGCAACAGATTCCTGACCTCAGTGAAACTAAACAAGTAAAACTTGTCTCTGGGGCCATTCCACAGTCCTCACCTGTTCTGAGCAGCACTTACTCACACTTACTGTACCGTTAATTCTTCCTACAGCTCTCAGGAGAAGCACTGAACATGAGTGTGCAAGAGCCTGTGCAAACAGCTACAGAAAACAAGCAATTTGCAGTGGCCAATGAGTCATGCTCTGTCCACAAAATCCTAGAAAATTTACAAGTTCCAGAATACCATCTCCTGTGGCTCCCCCAAAAAGACCCACTCACCCCTATCTTGACACAGAGCACTCCTGTCACATTAACCAGTCCCAGGCTCTCCTACCTAGCAAAAGCTCCATGGAAAACAGCTAAAACCAAACATGATGTTCTGCTGCATCCTGTGATTCCACATTTGCTGGGTCTCTCCCAGCCAACAAATGCTTCAGATTTTTTTATCAAAGCAAAATGATTGTAAGAAAGAAAATGAACACTGCATAAAAAAATGGATGCTACAGAGAATGAAATCTCCATCATGGGGTATGGACACCCTGAGAAATTCACTGCTAGACAGAAATAGAGGTGGCCACGTTCTGCCACTTTTGCTTCAACACTGATGCAGCCTTAGTTCATGAGTATCCTTGCTGGAAGCTCTGTGGTTGTCAGAGAATAAAGGGCTACTCAGTGGGAGTCAGGACGTCAGAAGCTGAGCTCTATGTACCTTACGTGTGTGGGTGCAGCTTTTTGCTTTAAGTGTCATTTAGCCCAAGAAACTGGTTGCTCAATGGCCCCTCCCCACAACAGGGTTGAGAAAGCTTCCAGTCAATATCTGAGTCATCTGAGCAAGTCTTCCAGCAAACCAGAGGAAACCAGGCTATTCCTAAGAATAGATTAAACAGCAAGCAAAAGGCTTAAAGAAGAACTTCAAGAGACCCCCAAGACAAACAGTAACACAGAAATCTCAGTGAAATCCCTGGCTGATTTTCTGATGTCCAAAGGTTTACTTTCTCTTGTTAAAAGTATTTCCTCTTCTGTTTGTTGCTTAAAAGAGAAATATCCTGTTCTGACTCTGTGTTTTGCTGAAGGACTGGAAACCTCAAATGAGATTCTCACACTCCCTCCTCCACTCCCCTGAGGTGTATGTCTGGCATATAAAATTACAGCAGTACAAAAAGACTCCAAAAAGCCCTTCATGCAGCCAAGGAAAATTTCTGTTGCAAGAACTGATGTCAACAGCTGACCTTAAATACATTTTACCAGGTCCCAACAGAGGAGCAGTGAGGATGGCATGGAGTCCATCAGAAGCTCAGATGGGCAGCAGAGGGGCAGACAGGACCAGGTTGCCATAGCTTTAAGGAGTTCCAGCTCTGGTTAAGAAAGTTAAATCAGAAGCCACTCTGGCCCTGTTGCTATCACTGGAACAGGTGTCAAAGCCAAGTCACATATTCCCAGAGCTAAAGCAAATATCACTGAAGCAATTTTCAGTCCATGCTCTGATTAAGCTGAACAAGAAGTGATGGCAGCACAAACCTCCAGCATACCCCCAGTGCTAGCTGATAATTCACATTCACAGGAACCACAGCCCAGCTTGCTTACCAAAAACCTCAGGTATGCATTAAGTGCTGGAATGTTTCTCAAGCTGGCCTTCTGCAGAGGAATGAAGTTCAGCTTTATTTACCAGTTCTCACTTGAAAAACTTACAAGGAGCAGAGCGTGTACTTTTCCTTCCCAGTTCCTTCCACGACAGCTCCCCTCTTCCTCTCTCACACTTCATGCAAACTTCCCTGAAAATATGCCACAACTTCATGCAGTGCCAGAGCTCCTCACCATGAGGACACACACCTTACACACACCTTTCCTCTGCTGTGTATCTTCCAATCCCAGGCTCAACTTCCCCTATCTCCCTTTCTCTCATGTTCATTCTTTAATTTGCATGAAATTCCCCCAAACATGCAAGTTTTCTCTCTGCTCTCTACACCCTTTGTAGGGCTTACAGACCTACAGTCATGGGCAACATGACTGACTGCCACACAGCCTTGTGTACACTGGCAAAAATAGTCCTTGAAGGACAGGGACCATTGTGGGACTTGCAACAACAATGAACTTCCATGGGTAGCTTTCCTATCAAGTAATTTTCTAAGTCAGATCACCTCATTCTTCATGTTAGATGCTGACAGTCAGTCAGTCTGCAGTTGCAATTTGCCTCCTAGGTACCCAATACTAAAGGCAATGTTTGATGCCAAACATATTTACTGATGCTTTACTAGCTGTAGTTAGGCTCCTGTGTTGTTCTATGTATATCTAAAGCATGCTTTAAGTTCATGACAAGCTTTATAAAATATGATGTGTTCATTTCTACAAAAAAAAAAAAAAAAAAAAAGTCTCCTAAATAACCCCCCTCTCTGTTCTCTCACTGGTGGTGTTATTTTTGAAATGTTATCCCCAGTAATTAAAGGATGAGAAGTTCTCTTAATTTTCTTTCCTAACTAACCTGTACCCACGTTCCACTGGGATACAAATAACATCTCTGAAAAACCTGGTGCTGGTTTTACCCCACCCTCCCAGGCACTTCCAGCATGGCCAGCTCCCATCTAAAATGTCTTACTCTGCACTATTTCTCTTCATTTGAAAGTCCCTGATTTTATCAGCCCTGCCTGGGAGGCAGGGTAAGCTTCTCAGTCTGGATGCCAGACAACAGGGAATATGGTTAGGGAGGAGAACAGGGAGGTAAATCTGCCTACCAGCCCTTCTCCACCCATACAGCCTCCCAGTCCTTTAGCTCAGGACCACATTCCCTAGGTCCTGGAGAAGTTCTCAACCCGATGATTAAACCTACAACCCACCAGTTGGTTTGCTGTGCCTGGCTGCAGGGCAGCCCTGGGATTTCCAGCATCCCTCCCAGCTCACGGTCTTTGACCCCAACCTTGTTTTTCAAGTCTGTAACCCTCCATCCCAGCCTTCCTCCTGCTTCAGTTGTATCCTGTTCCCCAGGGAAATGTCAAGTCTGAGGCAAACAAGACAAAGTGAAGCAAGCCCTTCTCTGCCCACTGCCACTCCCCCCACCAAGAAAGGCAACTTCTTCTTTTATTTCCCAGAGCCTCTTCACACTTTTAACCACAGCACTGACTGCAAAGTGTGAAATCTCACCTCAGCCTCCCCTGGTCATGGGCAGGGAAGATTTGGCCAGGCAAGACATAAATAAAAGAGAGCCTGAGTCCTCAGATCCTCACTGTCTGGAGTCACTTAAAAGTGGGGAAAACGTTACTTGACAATTTACAGGCTTAGTTTTATCAGACATCAGGAGCTGCAGGTGTGAGGCAAAGACACATATAAGCTTTTCAGTCTCTGTAGCTGGGAACACTGGTTCTGGTCCCCCTCTGATGGGTCAGGATCAGAGAGCTGCTCTGCCTTGGTATGATGAAGTTATTTGCTGGTGAGACACTGATTGCCCAGAGAGGTGGTGGAAGCCCCATTCCTGGAAGTGTTCGAGGCCAGGCTGGATGGGGCTTGGAGCAATCTGGTCTAGTTGCAGGTGTCCCTGCCCATGCCAGGGGGGTTGGAACTAAATGATCTTAAAAGTCCCTTCCAACCCTGAAAATTCTACGATTCTACTCTTTTATGAAAGTGCTACTGGACCTCATCTTCACTTGAGATTTATTTAATAATTTTTAAGTAGATAGAGGATTATTCTGAGGTTGTAGGTAATGTTATTTATTTTATTTAGACAATAATGAATAATCTAGGGCTCTCGTTGGAAATCATAGGTAATTTTTGCTGTACGTGATTTCTGAGGGGAGCTAATATTATATAAGCCTTATCTGCAGCAGCCTTATCTTCTATTCTGCCATAAGCAGGGCATCAAGACCATAACAAAGGGTCCTGAATTTGGCTCTTCATCCAAAGATTACTCAGGAGTTTTTCTGGGTCAAATCTATTTCAGTTGTAGCTTCTCTTTCATCCACTGGTCCATCACTTTAACAACCTGCCCCAATGCATTTCAGCTCTTTCTGCTGTATCTGCTGATGGGGATGCTCAAGTCTGGGAACAACCTCTGCTGTGCCAATGCCATCAGGGCTTACCTGTCTTGCTGCTCATAAAATACAGCCTAAATTTGCAACTCCATTGCTTTGGGATACCTATTAAAAAGAAAATAGTTGTGGCTGACTTTCTGTCAAGTTCAAAGGTGCTTGTTATTCTAAAAAATGCCCTCAGGCACTTGCCAAATGAGGTTTTTTTTTCGTTTGGCCAGGAGGATTTGCAATATTTTTGGAATAACATTTTCTCTTCACATCTATGCCTAAAAGTTTTCCTAGCAGTGCCACATGTTGGGGTGCCACATAGCAGGAAATAAACACCTGCAAATTCCAAAGACCAGGAGGTGTCTTCCAGTCTTCTGTCCCTTTACTACCCATAGATCAAACCTTTCCCTCTAGCCAAACAACAGTTTAATAGCATGGTTTTCATGCAATGAGACACAGCTGCGGACCCTTCTTGCCTCCCTTCTAGAGAAAAAAAGGATAAAAGTTGTTTCTGAACAGGTCTGTGAAGTTATAAGTGCATTACTGAAAACAAAATTCCCTCTCCCCACCCCTTTCACACTAGTTCTTGCTTGTCTGCTGTGAAAAGCTAGATGCACATTAAATATACAGTCTTAAGAAGATGCTGAATTTCAAGCCAAACCACCTTTTAATGGTTAGAAGTATTAATAACAGTGAATTAAAAATATGTGCACTTACTCTGTGTCTTACATTCTATTCCTACAGTTGTTGCACTTGTACTTCTTAAGGCTTTGTTATGGCTGGGGAGATATCAGAGATGAGATTTCTCTGGGAGCAAGCAGCTCTAAAGCAAACACCACCACTAATGATATCCCTGTCTGCAGTGGCTCACCATCTCTGAAAATTATGATGCACATCACAGACTCTGAAAGTCCCTTGCAAGCACTCTTTCAAAAGCCTCACAACAGCTCTTCAGAACAGGTAACTATTACCCTGTTTTAGAGAGGGGCTCAGAGGAAGACTGTGAGGACTCATGGTGACAAAGCAGAAATTGTCTCAAAGGCAGACCTGATAGCCTTAGCATTTTTTTTTCTGTTTCCAGCCACTGACTTGTACTTCCTGAATGATATCAGACAGCAATGCTAAAAATAACTCAAAAGGACATATGTGTGCTTTCTCTATGCTCCCTTTTTAGATCTTCCTTAGATGAAAGGAATCAGTAACCTGCAAGGCTTAAGCCCCTGAGTGCTGGCACTGCAATGCACAGAGTGCAGACTGCTGTGCCCCTCAGTGCTCATGCCAGTCTTGGTTTCTTCCACTGAAGAGCAAGGATGCTGTGTTCTGTCTCCAGAGTTCCACAGCAGCCCTCCATGTGTGTCTGGGGGAAGAACCTAGGGCTATGACTTAGTCCCAGCTGCTGTGATGAGGATGGACTGTGTGATGATGGACACTTGCCTCCGGGGAACTGGACCATTATCAGATCACTCTCACAAAAACTGAGATAAAGCATAGGTTCAGATTTGAGCAGCATGTTGATGAAAGGTTCCTGTAATCCCTTAATATATCTCAAGCCCCAGGGAGTAGAGTAGGGTGAGCTAGCAGGTGTTTCAGACACTGAATCCAGAAAAACAAACCTAAGCACAAACCAGTATATATGGTTCTAAGTATTTAATAACCTCTACAACTCAACTGATCACTGGAACAGGCTGCTCAGGGAGGTTGTGGAGTCTCCTTCCCTGGAGACATTCAAAGCCCACCTGGACACATTTCTATGTGACCTGCTGTAGGTGACCCTGCTCTGGCAGGGGGGGTTGGACTCAGTGATCTTTTGAGGTCTCTTCCAACCCCAACTTCCTATGATTCTATCTATGATCCTCTTACAGCTGTTGTGGTTGCCATTGCTGGTTGCAGCAGCTCTGGGATGGCAGCTGTCACAAGCAGCCTGATCTCTCCATCCAGGCTGTTCAGAATTGCCAAGCCTGTCATCTCCACAGAGCACTGTCAACACTGGAGGCACTACAGAAGCACTCTGACCCAGGCACCAACCTGGTTCCTAGCAGGGCACACAGCAACACCAAAAGCACCCTGAGCACTGCTGGGGGATGCTCCAGGGCTGTCTGCTGCTCCCCTACCAACTACCCCTGCCCTGGGAAAGGAGCCTTTCACAGGGGTCATCTGAGTGCAGGCTTGGCTTCCTGCTCCAGGCACCCTAGTGGGACTGAGGAGATAGAGAATCCAGACCCTGCCCTCCTGCAAGCTTCCTGTGAGATCTTAGGCAAGCCCAGCAGCCTTTCCTTGCCTCAGCATGCCAGGATCCCAGCCTGTACCCAGTGCCAAGACACCCAAGCTCACCATGAACACTTTCAAGCAAGTCTAGCTGCAGCAACCTAGAGCACAGTGCAGCCTAACTCAGCTGTCTGTAGCACAGATAAACTCTCAGAACCTCTTTCTGAAATATTCCCGATATTTCCTTTACCCCACTACACAGTTAATTTACCTTTATATCACAGTGCCCTTGAAATAGAGGTTGTGTCTCTGCGCAGTGCTTAGCACTTAGTGAGGTCTAGAGTTGCTGCTATTTGTAATACTTCTCATTAAAGAAATCAGAGTCTGCAGCAGGACTTGATCAACAATTTTGATTGTGATATACAGAACAAGGATAGCACTCAGAAATATATTTAGCCACCTTATGAAAAGCTGAGGAGGGGGAGGGTTGCCAGCAAAATTAGAAATTACAGTTCTGACTGTACACAGAGATCAGAGGTTTATGAAGTCTAGTAACAACAACAAAACCAACAACAATTAATAATAATAACAATAGAACAGCATTTTGGATATCCAGCTTTCCAGTTCTCCTATACCTTTTCCCCCCAACCTGTAAACTAAATGACAGTCATTTAATAGACAGTAGACATATTATTTGCAATGATCACATCAGGCTTCAGTTTCATTGTAACACTGATAACTTGCATATAGATCAAAAGTTAAGGTTTCCAACAAAATAACTGAAATTTGCCTTTCTGCTTTGCCAAGCTACATTAGAAAATTACAAAGTACTCCTTTACCATTCTGTCAGATGTAATCAACCAAATATTTTTTGCTTACCTGTGTGAAGTAAAGATTCATCAGGGTCAAGGTGAAAAACTGGAGGCAGACTGGGAAGCAATAGAGAAGCCAG